>NC_056509.1:3221566-3223846 GCF_014905685.2 Nematolebias whitei
ACAACAACAGAGTGTCATACAACATCAGACTGTCATACAACAACAGAGTGTCATACAACAACAGAGTGTCATACAACATCAGACTGTCATGCAACAACAGACTGTCATACAACAACAGACTGTCATACAACAACAGAGTGTCATACAACAACAGACTGTCATACAACATCAGACTGTCATACAACATCAGACTGTCATACAACATCAGACTGTCATACAACAACAGAGTGTCATACAACATCAGACTGTCATACAACAACAGAGTGTCATACAACATCAGACTGTCATACAACATCAGAGTGTCTTCAGTCAGAGGCTTCTTCAGATCTGTTGTATGTAGGACAGAAGCTACAAGAGATCCTTTCTGTCCACAGCATCAGCATCTAACATCTCTTTAATGAAACCAGGATGATGAGTTACAACATCATTTAATTTACCTCTGGGATTAATAAAGTAGTTTTGAATTGAATTGAATTGAATACTGGTCCTGTTAGACCTTTTATGATTGTCTACTTTATCATTGTTGTCTACTGTTGTCAGAGTCAGAGATTCATTATTAATCCCAACAAAATCATGGAGGTGAGACAGAAGAACAGAATGATCCACAGGGTCAAAGGTCGCCGTAAGGTCGAGAAGCACCAGAGCTACTGGGCACCCAGACTCAACTGACTGAGCCATGTCGTTATGAACTCTCAGTAATGCAGATTCTGTGCTACGTCGGGATCTAAAACCAGATTGACATTTATCCAGGATTGTGCTTTTTTCCAGAAAAGGCTGAATTTGCATAAGAACAATTTTTTCTAAAACTTTGGAGAAGAAGGGTAAATTAGAAATAGGTCTAAAATTTGATAAAACCCAAGAATCAAGATTAGTTTTTTTGAGAAGGGGGCGGACCGTTGCATGTTTACAAGCAGAAGACATAATTACAAGGGTCAGACATGAATTGAAAAAAGGAAGAAGGCAAGGACCAACAATATTAAAAACCTCTTTCAATAATCTCGTAGGGAGGAAATCAGTGGGGCAGTTAGTGGGTTTAACTGATTTAACTATTTTGTCCAAGAGGGAATAAGACACTGGTTCAAACTGGTCAAATAAAACGGAACCAGCAGAGATAAAAGAACACTCTGAAACAGAAGTAGCAGGTGTGCCTGTGGCTTGTCTGACCGATGCAACTTTATCAATAAAAAAGGAGAGAAAGTTCTCACAGGTGGAGGCTGAGGCATCAGGTAAGACTGAGGTGGGTGGATTTAAAACAGAGTTAATTGTATTAAATAACACCCGGGGGCAGTGGCTACTGTTTGTGATAATGTTAGACAGAAATTGTGATTTTCATCATTAACAGATCTTTGATACAGAACAAGAGTTCTCCTTAATAAAACCAAAGAATCATGTCATGCTTCTACAGTCTGTCAGCTCTTCTGCAATGCCTCCTGAGTTCACATGCAGGAGGATTTTTCAGCCAAGGCTCAGCTCTGGGTTTAGGGTGTCTGAACTTCACCGGAGCAATAGAGTCCAGGACTTGACCCGAGCAATAGAGTCCAGGACTTGACCCGAGCAATAGAGTCCAGGATCCCAGTGCAGGTTTCAGAAAACAGTGACAAGAAATCTTTGGGACACAGAGAAACATGAGGACCAACTGAATAAAAGTGAGTCCATAAAAGCAGTGGTGAACTGTCGGGCACTGGCTGAGGTGAGACAGCGGCGATGACACCCTGCAGCCAGAGGCCTCCTGCCGGGTGGGGGGCTGTGAATTGGAAAAAAATAGGGAAATGATCCGAGATGACAGACTCAGAAATGGATAGGAAGTGTTTTTGCCTCCAATTCCTGCATGTGTTCACTTTCACTACTTTTTGTCCGTCTAAACAGGTCTCTCTTGTAAATGAGTCTTCGAGGCTCGATGTGATTTATCTGTGTAAATAAAGGTTGAATGAATATAAAGTTATTTGTATTTGAATAGGAAGTGACAGAAAGCCTTCATATTTCCAGTCTCTCACATTCACACCCTTGTTACTATTTAGGTGTCTGTGCACTGAGAGGAGAGGGATCTGTGGAACACGAGTGGAGTTTGTAGATTTCAGATTAGTTAGTGTGTGTGTGTGTGTGTGTGTGTGTGTGTGTGTGTGTGTGTGTGTGTGTGTGTGTGTGTGTGTGTGTGTGTGTGTGTGTGTGTCCAGTGTGCAGACACAGATAATTGTGCACAGATTCATGTTTGACCTCTGTGTGTGCACACTGGACACACACACACACACACACACACACACACACACACACACACACACA
>NC_056509.1:3223856-3223923 GCF_014905685.2 Nematolebias whitei
ACACACACACACACACACACACACACACACACACACACACACACACACACACACACACACACACACA
>NC_056509.1:3224023-3229483 GCF_014905685.2 Nematolebias whitei
TGTATGACACTCTGTTGTTGTATGACAGTCTGTTGTTGTATGACACTCTGTTGTTGTATGACACTCTGTTGTTGTATGACACTCTGTTGTTGTATGACACTCTGTTGTTGTATGACAGTCTGTTGTTGTATGACACTCTGTTGTTGTATGACAGTCTGATGTTGTATGACAGTCTGATGTTGTATGACAGTCTGATGTTGTATGACAGTCTGTTGTTGTATGACAGTCTGATGTTGTATGACAGTCTGATGAAGAGGATGCTGAGGGTTGTCTATAATGTTCTTCATTTGATGAAGAATCCTTCTTTGTACAATCATCTCCAAAGGTTCTAGAGGAGTCCCCAGAACTGAGCCAGCCTTCTTTATGAGCTTGTTGATCTGTTTTAAGTCACTTGCTCTGGTGCTGCTCCCCCAGCAGATGATGGCAGAAGAGACAGCGCTCTCTACAACAGACTTATAGAAGATATGCAGCATCTTGCTGCAAACACTGAAGGACTTCAGTTTCCTCAAGAAGTACAGTCTGCTCTGTCCCTTCTTGTAGACGCTTCACTGTTGCATCTCCAGTCCAGTCTGTTGTCCAGGTGAACCCCAAGGTATTTATACTTCACCACCTCCACTTCTTCTCCCATGATGGAAATAGTGTTGGACCTGTTCCTGTTTCTCCTGAACTCTACAATCATCTCCTTTGTTTTGTTCACATTCAAGATGAGATGATTGATTCCACACCATGCCACAAAGAGGTCCACCAGTTCCCTGTACTCAGCTTCTTGTCCATCTCTGATACACCCGACCACTGCAGAGTCATCAGAATATTTCTGCAGATGACAGGAGTCTGTTTTGTACTGGAAATCTGAGGTGTACAGAGTGAAAAGGAATGGTGAGAGTACAGGCCCCTGTGGTGCTCCTGAGCTACTGACCACCTGGTCAGACACACAACCCTTCAGTCTCACAAACTGTGGTCTGTTTGTCAGGTAGTCTTTGATCCAGGTGATGGTTGAGGCCTCCACCTGAGTCTTCTGAAGATGACAGTGAGTTTGCTGAAGCAGGTGTATGATGCAAGGGCGTCAGAAGCATCCGTAATGTGGAGGGGACACAACGATGTGTGTAGGTGTGTGCACACTAATGTACAAAAAAAGCAACATTTCACCTAGATTTGCTTTAATTCCACACATTTAAAACATATTTCTCACCAAGTTTGTGTACATTCAGCAGTGAGTTTTAGAGACATTTTAACTTTAATACACTTTAACACAGAGCATCAGATCTTCACTATTTGTGTTTATAGAGAAATAAAAACATCACCACTGGACTTTTTTACTTGTGTTCAACACTCCTCATCTAAATGATGTTTCTCATGAAGCTTGAGGACAATAAGGTGTGGGGTTTAAAGACATTTCAACTTTAATGCACCTGAACACACAGAGTCTCTTACACCTGCAGTGTCTGACAGCATCACAGTTACAGCTTACATGCTACAGACGTAGCTCCTCTCAAACATCCTCCTAACATGAATACATGTTGATGATCAACCCCCTGGTCAACAACTGCCCGCACTAAGCTGCTAAACTGGCGAGTGAGCAACACAGGTGTCTCCATCTCCTCCACCTGTGTGCGTTTTCTACCGAAGCAGGAGACTCAGCTGCTGCACAGTTTCTGCTCTGTGTGTAGAGTTGGAGGTAACCTGGAAAACCTGGAGTGGAGTTTTATTAGATTGAGTGTTCTCCTATTAATCAAGTGGAATGGATTTGTTCACGAAGAAAGAGAAACTGCGCCACCTGAACTAATGTTTCATAGTAAAAGTGGGGGGGTCCAAATGAACGTTTTTTTTAATGTGGGGGGGGGTCTTGTCCCCTTCACATATAATGGTTGCGACGCCTATGGTATGACGGCATCTTCAACTCCAAGTCCACGCTGATAAGCAAACTGCAGTGGGTCCTGATATGTGCTTGTTTGTCTAGTCAGGTGGGTCAGCAGAAGTCTCTCTAGGACCTTCATGATGTGGGATGTCAGGGCAACAGGTCTATAGTCACTGAGGACTGATGGGTGAGTTTTCTTTGGCACTGGAACAAGACAGGATGTTTTCCACAACACTGGAACCTTCTCCTGGGTCAGGCTAAGGTTGAAGAGGTGCTGCAGAACCCACAGAGCTGCTCTGCACAGATCTTCAGGACTGGGACTGACACCATCTGGACCTGCAGCCTTATTCCGGTTCAGTCTCTCCAGCTGCTTCCTCACCTGACTTCTGGAGACACAGAGGGGGGAGGCAAAGGAGGTATCAGCATCTTCTGAGTTGGTTGAAGACCAATATGTAGAAGAAGAAGGGTCCATGACTGAGGTGGTAGATACAGTATTTGAGGTGTGACAGGACAGCCTTGGGTCAATGGAGGCGGTATGTATGTTTGTCTGTGGGCAAGAGAGGATGATGCTGAGTTTGTTCCTGAACTGAACCTATTGAAGAATGTGTTCAGTTCATTGGCTCCGTCCAGGCTTCCATCCTTCTTTTTTTTTTTACTTTATTGCCTCAAAATAGAAAAAACAACAGCAATTTACAGACATCGAAAAATAAATCAGAATAACAAAACAAAAACAAACAAACAAAATAAATTTTTTTTAAAAAAAGGAGGAAAAAAAAACCCCTGCTGTGATTGGGTTCGGGAAACACCTATCAAAACAAACAAACGTGCAGAATCAAGCAACATACAGATTTTAGTCAAATAAAATAGACAGTCGTGACCACCTTTGTAAAAAAATATCCATTTTCATTTGCAGTTGGGCAGTGAGACGCTCCATTGTATAGACATGTTTCAATTTTTGTATCCACTGAGCAACAGTTGGTGAGCAGGGCTTAATCCAGTTTAGGCTAATAGTTTTTCTTGCTACTAACAACAGAATGTGCAATATGTAACATTGATCTTTAGTGAGTAAATCCTTGGGCTATATGTCCAACAGAAATAGGAGAGGGTCCATGGGAAGATCTGTTCTTAGAATGTCCTCAATCTTCTGTTTGATGTTCTCAGAATCAGTTTATTATCGCCATATCAATGAGCGAGGTTCACAAACTAGGAATTTGCTTCGACATAAAGGTGCGAATAGTAATAAAGTAAAAATGAAAACATTACATAAAACATGTGTACACCCATAAATAAAGTAAAAATGACAACATAACATAAAACATGTGTACACCCATACAATAGAAACAATAAAAAAGCTTAGAGAACAGTACAGATGGAGTATTCAATTATAATACAGATGTAATGTGACCAAAGCAGACATTATGAGGTAGCATTATGAGTGTTCAGGAGTCCAACAGCAGAGGGGAAGAAACTGTTCTTATTGCGGGAGGTTCTGGTCCGAATGGACCGAAGCCTCCTGCCTGAGGGGAGTGGTTCAAACAGACCGTGTGCAGGGTGAGCAGGGTCAGCTGTGATCCGACCTGCTCGCCTCACAGTCCTGGAGACGTACAGGTCGTGGAGGGATGGAAGGCTGCAGCCGATCACCTTCTCAGCTGAGCGCACAACGCGCTGCAGTCTGAGTCTGTCCCTGGCAGTGGCCCCGGCGTACCACACCGTGATGGAGGAGCTGAGGATGGACTCCATGATGGCCGTGTAGAACTGCACCATCAGTTTGGCCGGCAGCTTGGCCTTCTTCAGCTGTCGCAGGAAGTACAGTCTCTGCTGGGCCTTCTTGATGAGGGAGCTGATGGTCGGCTCCCACTTGAGGTCCTGGGTGATGGTGGTGCCGAGGAACCGATAAGAGTTTGCAGTGGTGATGGGGGGGTATCATTACAGGTGAGGGGGGGCAGAGGGGCTGTGGCTTTCCTGAAATCCACAATCATCTCCACTGTCTTCTGGGCATTGAGTTCCAGGTTGTTGCTGCTGCACCAGGTCACCAGCCGGTCCACCTCCCTCCTGTATGCAAACTCATCACTGTCCGAGATGAGCCCGATGAGGGTGGCCATCAGCCTAACAATGTTAGGCTGATGGTCCTTCTTGAGCATGTGATCAGCTGGTTTTGGTTGTCAGCAGCAAACTGGTTGATCCACTCTAAGAAGGTGCTATTTAAGAGACCGAGCTGAATACAGCACCTCAGACTGAAGAAGTCTCTCGGACGAGAGACGAAACGTTTGTTTGGGTTTTTTTTGAATGTCCAGAGGACCAGATTTAACTTTTTTAGATTTTTCTACCTGGATTATTGAGCATGCATCAGGAGTAAGTAACTAAGTTAAACAAGTTTAACTTACTAATAACTCATCAACACCATCACTATTCCAATAACAACACATTCAGTGTAGGACAACACTCCAGTAGTCAATTACATGCCAGGGAGACAGAAAAGTGGGTGAAGAATTTATCTGACAGACAGCTCACCCAGCCAGAGACAGAGATTCTTGCCAGGGGACTGAACTTTGTGGTTGCACCAAGTACAATTCCTCTGGTGGAGATGATCACAGCTACTGAGTCAGCCATCCGCAACAACAAAATGAAAGAGGCTGAAGCAGAACAGCTCAGAATCAAAGTTTCATCCTGCCTCAGCAATGCCAAACCACCACCTTCCAACATCAGTAGAGAGGAGAGGGATGCACTCACCACTCTTAGCAAGGACAAAAACATCATCATTCTCCCAGCAGACAAAAGAAGGTGCACAGTGATTTTGAACCAGAAAGACTATCATGAGAAAGTTATGACACTCCTTAGTGACTTAAACACTTATGAACCTCTGAAAAGAGATCCAGGAAGTGGTTACAAGAAGAAATTGATAGATTGCCCGAAAATTTTGGAGCAGGACAAGGCTATTGACCGTATTCTGTACCACAGACTGTACCCAGGGGAGGCCACACCTAGTCTGTATGGTTTACCTAAAATCCACAAACAAGGTGTACCTTTAAGACCAATTGTTAGCATGATTAACTCTGTCACTTACAATGTTTCCAAATATCTGGCGTCTGTACTCATCCCTTTAGTTGGCAGCTCAGAACACCACATACAGAACACCATGGACTTTGTGGACAAGGTGAGGGATGTCATCATGGAGACTGATGAAACAATGGTCTCTTTTGATGTCACATCACTCTTTACGTGCATTCCTGTTGATGAGGCAGTAGAGGTGGTCAGTTTAAGATTAAAATCAGACACCACTCTGAGCAGCAGGACCACGCTTTCCACAGAACAACTGTGTCAACTCTTGAAACTGTGCCTGCAGTCAACCTACTTCACATATGGGGAGCAATATTATAGGCAGAAACATGGGTGTGCTATGGGGTCTCCAGTTTCTCCTATTGTTGCCAACCTGTACATGGAGGAGGTAGAAAAGAGAGCCTTGATGTCCTTTTCAGGGACACCACCAAGTCATTGGTTCAGGTATGTTGACGACACCTGGGTTAAAATTAAATCTCAGGAAGTCCCAACATTTTACTGACCACATCAACTCTGTGGATAAATACATCAAGTTCACACGAGAAGAT
>NC_056509.1:3229583-3236785 GCF_014905685.2 Nematolebias whitei
TTTCTAAACATAACGTCCCAGTGGCTTTTAAACCCCAAAATACATTACGGCAAAGACTGGTTCATCCCAAAGATCCAGTCCCCCGGCACAAACAGAGTAATATTGTGTATGCTGTTCAGTGTCAGGAGGGCTGTGATCAGTCTTACATCGGGGAAACTAAACAGCCACTGGCCAAAAGGATGGCCCAGCACAGAAGATCAACATCATCAGGCCAGGACTCTGCGGTCTACACTCATCTCCAGGCCAGCGGTCACTCTTTCAGGGATGAAGATGTTCACATCCTGGACAGAGAGGAACGATGGTTTGAGAGAGGAGTAAAGGAGGCCATCTTTGTGAAAAGAAACCGTCCATCATTAAACAGGGGTGGAGCCTCCAGGTTCAACTGTCCCCCTCTTACAATGCTGTGATTGCTAGTATCACTCAGCCCTCTGTGAACAGTAAACAGCCATCAGGTGCTAATGATCCATTGTTAGGCTGATGGTTCTTCTTGAGCATGTGATCAGCTGGTTTTGGTTGTCAGCAGCAAAACTGGTTTATCCACTCTGAGAAGGTGCTATTTAAGAGACTGAGCTGAATACAGCACCTCAGACTGAGGAAGTCTCTCGGATGAGAGATGAAACGTTTCTACATTTTTTTGTTGTTTTGCTTTGTTTTGTTTTTTTTGAATGTCCAGAGGACCAGATTTAACTTTTTTAGATGTGAACCAAGGTTTATTATTATTGAAAATGACTCTGGAGCGTGATGGGATGATGCTGTCCTCACAGAAATGTATATATGACGTCACAGTGTTTGTGTATTTGTCTAGACTGTCTGTAGAAGCCCTGAATAGGTCCCAGTCTGTGGTGTCCAAACACGTGTGTAGCTTCTCCACAGCTTCACTGGTCCACTTTTTGGATGTCCTCACCACAGGTTTTGAGAGCTTCAGTCTCTGTCTGTATGCAGGTATGAGGTGAATCATCTCATGATCTGAGAGACCCAGGGCAGTACGAGGCACAGCACGATAAGCACCGCTCACTGTGGTGTAACAGTGATCCAGCGTGTTTCCTTCTCTGTTCGGGCATTTAATAAACTGTTTATATTTAGGTAGTTCATGCCTGAGGTTTGCTTTGTTAAAATCTCCAAGGATAATAACAAGGGAGTCCGAAAAAGTCCGCTCTACACTCGTAATCTGGTCTGCGAGCACGCACTCAGCCTCGTGCACGTCCGCGCACGTTGGGATGTAAACAGCGGCCAGAATAAATGAAGTGAACTCACGTGGAGAGTAGAACGGTTTGCAGTTTATGAATAGATATTTCAGAGAAGGAGAGCAGTGCTGAGAGATCACTGTCACGTCGGAGCACCAGGCGTTGTTGATAAAGAAAGAGACTTCTCGAGATGGAGCCCGGAGTCCGGGGTCTGCTCGTTGAGCCATGTCTCCATGAAGCACAGCACACAGGAGGAGGAAAAATCGCTGTTCCTTCTCATCAGCAGCACTTATCTCATCCATTTTGTTGTAGAGGGAACGGACGTTGGAGAGGAATATCCCAGGTAAAGGCGTGCGTGTACCGCGCCTCCGGAGACGCTGGGTTGTAATTCTGATGTTCAGTAGCTCCTCGCGAGTGTAAGAGCACGCAGACACATGATTAACGCACAAAAACAGAAAAAACAGAGCGCACCAGAATGCCAGGGCGACCGTACATGGCGACATCTTGGACCAACCAACCAACATTCTCCCAGAAGATCTTAAGTTTGGGGCAGTCCCAAAAGACGTGTGTGGTCACTGACCATATCACAGTTCCTCCAGCATTTATCTGTAATTGTATTCTTGGAAATTAAAGTTTTTAAAGGAGTTTTAAAAAATTTAGTTTTCATTTTCCAGTCAAACTCTTTCCAGATCTGGTTCCCAATCCCTTGATGGCATTAAGAACATACATTTTCCCAAGTTTTGTCTGTTAGTATTACATTAATTTCCAGTTCCCACTGTTGTTTAATATATAATGTATTATCTGACAAATTTGTCAACAATTTTCTATACATTACAGAGATTAATTTATTTGTTAGTGTTTGCTTTTCAAGTACATGTATAAAAATGCTTCAATATCAGTAGGTTCTTTCTTAATATTATCCCATTCCACATGTTTTGTTACATAATTTCTAATCTGCAGATATCTATATAGATCAACTGAAGGCAGAGAGAATTGATCTTGCAGTTGAGAGAATGATTTTAGTGTCTGCCCATAAAACAAATGGTCCAGTACAACCAAACCGTTATTTGCCCACCTTTTAAAGACACTATCTGAAATAGATGGTATAAATTCAATGTTACCCACAATCGGCATGGCACGCGATAGTCCTGTAGTACCTTTAAGTTGTTTTTGAATTAAAGTCCATGTCTTCAGAGTTTGTAGAATCAAGGGATTGTTCATTTTTAACTTTTTTAGATAGCTTTGGCTCATGAATGGTAGGAAACTCAATGACAACCCAGGGAGTGAGTTCTGTTCAATTGAGACCCATTGTGTTTCTATTTTATTAGTGATCCAGGCTAAAATAACACGCAATTGTGCCGCCCAGTAATACAGTTTAAAGTTAGGTAGTCCTAGACCTCCTCGTTCTTTACTGGTCAATATTACCATGTACGGCCATGTACGGTCGCCCTGGCATTCTGGTGCGCTCTGTTTTTTCTGTTTTTGTGCGTTAATCATGTGTCTGCGTGCTCTTACACTCGCGAGGAGCTACTGAACATCAGAATTACAACCCAGCGTCTCCGGAGGCGCGGTACACGCACGCCTTTACCTGGGATATTCCTCTTAGCCATCCTATTTGTTAAAAAAAAAAAAAAAAAAAAAAAAACTGTAGTATGAGTTTTTAGAACTGCTTATTGTTGTTGCTGTTGTCCATTGTTGTCATCTTTCTTTGTTGAAATCAGGTCTCTCTTGTAAATGAGTCCTCGAGGCTCAATGGGATTTACCTGTATAAATAAAGGTTGATTGATTACTTTTAAGCACACCCTTGGCCTTTGGTTTTGCCAAATAAACTTTGGCACAAGCTTTTCTAAGGTTTTGAACGTAGATTGTGGCACTAATATTAGAAGGGATTGAAATAAGAATAATAATCTTGGCAGTATATTCATTCTTACTGTTTCTATTCTACCTAAAAGGGATAAAGGGAGTACATCCCATCTTTCCAAATCCTTTTTGATTTCCTTAAAGTTTTCCATAATTAGCGTCAAAAAGTTGTGCAGTTTTTGGGGTAATGTTAATGCCTAAGTATTTAAATCCATGGGAGGATCTTTGAAGGAGACTAAATGATCTAATCCGGAGGGCCAATTGCCAGCAATCATCATTGCTTCTGATTTACTGGTATTAACTTTATATCCAGAGACATAGCTATATTCATCAAGGCATCTTAGAAGAGCAGGTATGGAGGTGATTGGCTCCTCCAAAAAGACTAAAATATCATCAGCAAAAAGTGCAACTTTATGCTGTATATTTGCATCATCTGTTATACCTCGTATGAGGGATTTGCTCTTATTAGCTCTGCCAAAGGCTCAATACTAAGAGCAAATAAACAGGGTGAAAGAGCATCTCCCATGCCCCCCCCAAGTAGATCCGGCCATGGACACCGAGCCCCAAGCCCCAAGGCCATACCACCCCCCAGCAGAGCCCCGACAGAGCCAGGGCACCCAGGCCCTGCCAGGCAGCAACCAGGGCGGACCGACGTACACCCCACCACCCAGCCCAGACGCCGAGAGCCACCAATGCACCGGCGGCAAGGGGGTCCCCCGCCAAAGGGGGGCACGACCGGGGGGAGTGGGCCCCACACCAAACGTGGGGCCCAAATTGATCCAAGAGAGGGGGGACCACCAAAAACCCAACCTGAGCAACAAACAGGCACACACAGATAGCCCGACAGAATCTCTGTCGGGCCGACCGCATGCACCATCTACTTGACAGCGACCACAGGCCGGCCCCAGCCCAAGGGGCAGAGCAGCAGGGAGCTGCAGCCGAGGAGGGCCGGCTCCCACATCAAGAGCTCCGCACCATAGGCCCGGAGACGCCCCAGCACGCCACCCATGCACCCCCACACACACACAGCACCCCCACCGCAAATGCCACCCAGGAAGACCAGCCAGTGCCCTGATGAGGCGAAGCCACGCCCCCAACCGCCGCCCTACACCACCAATGACCACACGTACACTACCATAGCCGACACCCCGCCGAAAGCCGGCAGCCATCCCGGTCAAAGTGCCGGCCATCGCAACCAGGAATCTAGATTAAAAGAATCGGAACAGCCCACGGGGAGCCGATGCACCGGCCCCATCACCAACCGCCCCCATGGCCCAAAGCCCACCCACAGCCCAGACCCCAACAATGCCCCCCCCATCCCTGACCCCTAGTGTCACACAGAGAAAGGAGGTGTTTGTGAAAGAAAAAAAAAATAATAATAATCTATATATGCATAAATAAGTTGCATATATAGGATCTGGAGTGGGCACATGGTCGCACTTAGGTGGTAGGATGTACAATCATTTCCACCTCCTGGATAGTTACATCTTAAGCTAACATGTTTTAATGTTAATCAAGTGGGTTACAGGAAGAACTAATGAAAAGTTTCTCTACCTGATGTTTATGGAGCATTTTAACCAAACTTTTTTTACTGACATTGCAGAGACGCCTCCCTGATGGCAATGAGACGAAGAATTGAGGGTCTCACCCCAGAAGAGATCCGTAACCTTTCTCGAGATGAAATGCACATGCCAACCACCATGGAGGACTTTGAGTCAACGCTAAGAAAAGTGTCCAAATCCGTGTCTGCGGCAGACCTGGAAAAGTACGAGAAGTGGATCGAGGAGTTTGGATCCTGCTGAAAAAAACTAAAACCTTGTCTTGGAACTCATCATGAGTATGCTCCATTAAATCTGAAGCCTGCTGGGTGTTTCTGAATCAGTCTGAGATGGATATGCTTTTTTCCTTGGTAATTTAGCTTCATCTTGAGCAAACATTTTCTCCTCAGACTCGATCTGAAGAGCCAGAACTGGTAGAAACACGTCTGAGTTCATTAGGAAGATAAAATGTTTTTAAATCATGAAGTATCTTAGACAAGAAATCAGATATTTCCTGAGAAACACGTGGAAGTATCACATTTTTGTTCACACATGCAGCGAAATACCGGAGAGCCAGTTAAATTAAATTTAGCTTTTTTCCACTTGTTTTATCTTGAACCACATTCTGTCTCTTCTTTCTGGGTGATGTAAATTATTTTGAATGTAACACTAAGATATTTAATAAATAAATAATAATAAATAATTTAATTTCTCATTATTTAATTATCTTAGTTTAAAACTTGGGTGATATGCACTCCCTTCAAGAGAGAAACCCAGACATCCCTCTCCCAGCAACATTTTCTAGCTCGTTCTGTGGACCCCAATGCGTTCCCAGGCCAGAGAAAATGGATAATCCCTCCATAGACTTCTAGGTCTTCCCAGGGGCCTCCTACCAGTGGTACATGCCTAGAAAACCTCTAAAGGCCTATCTGCAAACTAGTTGGTTCATGGCAAAATTTACCAATTTCAAACTTAAATATGTCATTTACGTGAATCGTGTAGATTTGAATAGGGGTTTTTTTTGGGTGGGGGGTGGGTGGGGGGTCATTTCCCTTTTATTCAATTCAGTTTATTTATATAAAGCCAATTCACAAGAAATTTGTCTCAGGGCACTTTAAAGAAACATTCACATATATAAAAAGCCAATTAGTAAAGTTCTCTATCTAAAGAACCCAGCAGACATGTTGAATCTTCACTTTTTTGCAGTCTCCCATCCTGAGTAAGCACAGTGGCAACAGCGGAAAGGAAAAACTCCCTTTTAAAAGGAAGAAGAAACTGTTAACTATTTCTGTTAAGAAACCGTTTCCTCCTCGGTTATTTGGCTTAGCAGCGCGCTCAATTCTTCGGGGGTTTGTCGACGGGGCTGGGGGAGGAGTGGGAGACACCTTCGTGTTACGCGCTAGTTTTCCGCTATAGTGATGTCAGCTGTTGGGGCGGTGGGGTTAGGGTGTGTGAGAAATGGAATGCATAGCATCTTAGCTAGCGTGACTGTGTTGAATGGGCGGCAAGATTTTGCCTAAAGATTTGAAAAGTCCACCTAATAGTGTTCTAGAGTAGGGGTTCTAAAACTTTTTGGGCTCAGGGACCCCTTACAGGGGAGAAAAAGTTTCAGGGACCCCCTCATAACCTTCATGTTTATTAAATAATTGACTTCAATTTGTCTCTTTATTTCAATGGAAATATTTCTTCTTCTTTTTTGACTTTTCCCCCTTCAGAGGTCGTCACAGGAACTAATACCCCTTTTCCACTAGTGCCAGTATGGCACGGTTCGACTCGAATTGGCATGGTTCCAAGGCTTTTCCACTAGCAATGATTCGTGGAACCAGCCCCTTTTTCAGTACCCACTTTGCTCTGGTAACACAACAGTCACAAAAGACTGTCAGACAGTCAGACAGTCACAAAAGACTGTCAGACAGTCAGACAGTCACAAAAGAGGCATACAATTTTTTTCTTTTTTTTTACAAATCAAAACAAAATAGCAATAAAAAGGACAGTCAAAAAGAAAAGTAGCGAGAAAAAAACAGATTATAAGGCGGTGTAGAAAACTAAAAACAGGAACATGTCTGCATTGGTTTTTGCCAGGAACTTAACAGATGTTTAAAGCTACTTAGAGAGGTCATGGTTGAGAGCTTCAGATCTTTTGGAGGGAAGGAAAGTCATAGTTACAAGGCATTTCCTAGCATTCAGAGTTGGACAGGATTTATTTCTGAAAAAGAAACACAGTTTAACTTTCAATTTCCTTACTGGGTTTTCTATGTGAAGCTTAAAAGAGAGATGTGAGTCGACCAAGATACCCAAATATTTATAGGAATCGACGAACTCAATAGTGACACATTTGAGGATAAAATCAGAGGAAGAACTGATGGGACTGACTTGCTGTTTGAAAAAAGCATCTTTTAGGTTTCATCAGTATTTAGGACAAGTTTGAGACTGAGAAAGTCTGTCTGGATGATGTCAAATGTGGCTTGCAAAAGCTGGAAAGCCTTATCAACTGTTTTAGCTCGACAATAAACAACTGTGTCATCAGCATAGAAATGTATAAATGCATTAGGGATGTTTTTACCTACGTTATGTATTGTTGTAAAATAAAATCTGTTTCTGCTTGTACAATTTCTAAAGC
>NC_056509.1:3236885-3245205 GCF_014905685.2 Nematolebias whitei
ATTGGGAGGGATGGCAATATTTTTGACCCCTGTCAAGTCACATGTCTGGTGATTTAAAGGTTTCCTCAACACCTGCTGTTAGATTCCTAAGTTGGAATGTTAAAGGTCTGAACAATCCAGTGAAACGGTCTAAAATATTTTCTCATATGAAACGCCTGAACCCAGACATAATATTCCTACAGGAAACACATTTGCAAAATTCAAATCAAGTCAGGCTCAAATATCCATGGATTGGGGAGATTTATCATTCGAGCTTCAACTCAAAAGCTAGAGGAGTTGCCATAATATTTAATAAGAATATTCATTTTACAGCATCAAGAATAATGAAGGATATAAATGGCAGATTTCTTATAATTGCAGGCTCCTTGTTCCACACTCCTGTTTTATTAGTAAACATTTATGCACCAAACTTTGATAAACCAGATTTTATAAACAATCTAGTTAGCACACTTCCATATCTTGATACTCATTTGTTAATTCTAGCTGGAGACCTGAATTGTGTAATGAATCCATCATTAGATCGCTCCTCATCTCGGTCCTATACACAGTCTAATATGTCTAAATCTATTTTGGATTTTGTGTCCCAAAATGGATATGTAGATCCATGGAGGACACGGAATCCACTAACAAGGACCTATTCTTTTTACTCTCAAATACACCAATCCTATTCCCGTATAGATTATTTTTTTGTTGATAGCTCTTTAATGCAGAGAGTCATGTCTTCTGAATACTATCCGATTGTTATTTCAGACCATTCTCCTCTAAGCATTGATATAAATTTTATAAACAAACCCAATTCTAGTCCTCGTTGGAGATTTAATACTCTTCTGTTATCAGATGAGCCATTTAATAAATTCATCTTATCATCAATTGATGATTTTCTAAGGTTCAATAAGAGCGATACAATTTCTCCCTCACTACTATGGGAAACATTAAAAGCTTATCTTCGGGGTCAGATTATTTCTTTTTCAGCTAATATTAATAAAAATCTACGCACTAAGATATCAGAAATATCAACAAAAATTCAGAATATTGATAGGCAAAATGCCGTTAATCCGTCACATGATTTGCTGAAACAGCGACAGGATCTTCAGATGGAACTTGATCTTTTAACTACATCTGATGCGGAGCGACTCTTGATACGATCTCGAGCCACTTATTATGAACATGGGGAAAAACCAAGTAGACTTCTGGCACATCAATTGAAACGAAAAGCCGGCTCTCACATAATATCACAAATCAACGATCGGTCGGGCAATCTTGTTTCAGATCCTGTCTCTATTAATGATACTTTTAAAAAATTCTACTGCAATTTGTATAAGTCTGAACTACAAGCAGACTCAAATGAGCTATGTGCCTTTCTTCAGGATATTGACATACCTAGGATAGACAAATTGCTTTCTGACCAACTTGAAGCTCCCATTAAATTAGAAGAAATATTTGCGTCAATTAAGGATATGCAAAGTGGTAAAACACCTGGCTCAGATGGTTTCTCTGCCGAATTTTTCAAAAAATTTAAAGATAAAATAGCCCCTCTTCTTCTTGAGGTTTATAATGAGTCATTTGGGCAGGGCTTGTTGCCTCCCACCTTGACTCAGGCCTCAATTTCTCTCCTGTTAAAGAAGGATAAGGATCCTACTGCCTGCGAGTCCTATAGACCTCTTTCACTTTTGAATGTGGATTTTAAGATTTTGTCTAAAGTACTCGCGACTCGGCTTGAGACAGTTCTCCCTCGGATTATTTCACAAGAACAGAATGGATTCATTAAAGGTCGCCAGTTGTTTTTTAATACTCGTACACTGTTGAATACAATTTTTTCAACTCATTCCTCTAAATCTCCTGAAGTGATAATTTCTCTTGATGCCGAGAAAGCTTTTGATCGAGTGGAATGGGAATATCTCTTTGCTGTTCTTAATGGGTTTGGTTTTGGAGAGAGGTTTGTGTCTTGGATCAAGCTACTTTATACATCCCCTCAAGCATGTATTCTCAGTAATTCCGTCCAATCTGATTATTTTACGGTGGGACGTGGTACTAGACAGGGTTGCCCTCTCTCTCCCCTCTTGTTTGCGTTAGCCATTGAACCCCTTTCCGTTGCTCTAAGATCCCTTTCTTCTTTTCATGGAATCGTCCGCTCTGGTGTCGAGCTTAAATTGTCCTTATATGCAGATGACCTTCTCCTGTATGTCTCTGACCCTTTACGGAGTCTTCCCCCAATTTTAAATATTCTAGAAAAATTTGGATCATATTCTGGCTATAAAATTAACTCACTTAAAAGTGAATGCTATCCAGTGAATTCATTAGCTTTAAAGCTTAAGCCTTCTGATATCCCTTTTAGGCTCAGTCCCTCGGGATTTAGGTACTTAGGAATTAATAGTACTTTGCCCTCAATGTTTTCTCAGAATTATGCCTCACTAGTTTCCCAAATTGCATCAGATTTACAGAGATGGAACTCTCTCCCTCTTTCATTGATTGGTAGGATTAATATTATCAAAATGAATGTGCTACCTAGACTTTTGTTTTTATATCAAAATATCCCTCTGTTCTTGCCCAAACAGTTCTTCAGGTCCCTGGATCAGATGGTCTCATCTTTTTTATGGAACGGAAAGGCCCCCAGAATGAGACTTTCTTTATTACAACAGTTCACCACAAACGGGGGTCTTTCTCTACCTAATTTTACAATGTATTACTGGTCCTCACATATCCATAAACTGACTTATTGGTTAAATTCACCTGATCTGATTTGGTGTAAACTTGAAATTCAGTCGATTTCTGCATCTTTTTCGCCCGCTTCAATTATTTATTCATCATTACCAATTAAATTATCCTCAGTTACTGCAAATCCTATAGTGCTCTCAACACTCAGGATCTGGTCACAATTTAGGTCCCACTTTAAATTTGTATCACCCTCTAATAAAATGCCGTTACTAAAGAATCACATTTTCTCTCCAGCATCTAATAATGCTGCCTATAGAATTTGGTATGAGAAAGGTATTAGAACAATGAGAGACCTGTACGAAGATGGTTTATTTCTTAGTTTTTCAGAATTGTCTTCTAAATTTAATCTACCCACTTCACATTTGTTTCTTTACTTCCAAATTAGGCATTGCGTTTCATCGCAGTTTCAAAATTTTCTAACTTTGCCTACTGACCCACCATGGGTTGAACTCTTAGTTTTGAGCCCCAATTTGAAATCTCCTCTTTCAATTATTTATGGAAAACTTATGGCAATAGAGGCCGACTCATCGGGTAAAACTAGAACTGCATGGGAACGTGAACTGGGTGTTAAACTATCAGATTCATGGTGGGATAAAGTTATTCTCAACATACGTCAGAGTACACCATGTGCCAGACTACAGTTAATACAATTTAAAGTAATAAATAGAGTACACTTCTCAAAAACACGTTTATCTAAAATGTTCCCCTCAATACCAGACCAGTGTGATAGATGTCAGACTTCACCTTGCAACTTAAGTCATATGTTCTTTTTCTGCCCAAAACTGCAAGGGTTTTGGAAATATTTTTTCTCCATATTCTCAGGAGTTTTTAAGATTCAGTTTCAAAGTGATCCACTTATTGCCATTTTTGGAGTTCCTGGGACCACACTTAATCTATCCCGCCAGCAGGGGGAGGTCTTGGCCTTTTGCTCTCTCCTTGCCAGACGTTGTATTTTGCTCGCCTGGAAATCTCCCACACCACCATCCACATCACAATGGCTTAATACTGTAAGATTATTCTTGAAGATGGAAAAAATTTTACTAACAGTGAAAGGTAGTTCAGAAAAATTTACCCACAAGTGGACACCCTTTGTGTCATATGTAAAATCTTTACCTTCATAGCGTATAGACTGATATGATTGACTCATCACATTACCATGTGGCTTGATTTTAGAGGATAAATGAAAGAGTGAAATACTGTTTTCCTTTTGGTTTGTTGGGTCCCTCCTGTTCGTTCCTCCTCCCCCTCTCTCTCTCTCTCTTTTTTTTTTTTTTTTCTCTCTCTCTTTTTTTTTTTTTTTTTTTTTTTTTAATTTTTTTTTTTTTTTTTCTCTTTCTTTTTTTTGTCTTGTTTTTGGTTAAGGGGGGAAGGGGAGGGAGGGGAAGAGGGGAGGGAGGGGGGAAAAGGAGGAAGGAAAAAGAGAAAAAATTGGAGAAGTCATGTAAATTTTGTATAATGTATGTAATGTCAATTATATATTCTCCTGATAAATAAAAATTAAAAAAAAAAAAAAAGAAAGTCTCAGGATGGGTGAACCTGTATTTCTGGATTCAAATCAATGAAATGACAGTTCCTGTCCCACAAGGTTCTTAAGGTCAAGGGTTTTGACCTTAGGCTTAGTCGTGACACCAGATTAAGTTCACTACATATGTAAGCCATATTGCTCAAAACCTTTGCATAAATGTAACTTACTACTTTAAATTTTGGGTTAGTTCATGTAGAGCTACCAGCAGTGTTCCACCTGATGATGGAGTGTATGGAGCAAATCAAAGCCCTCAACTCCTTCTCCGTCATCTAATGTGTCTGTGTGAAGATCATCTGCCAGTGAATTTGAACTGGTAAGTTGTAGATGAAATTGGGTTGTTGTTAGTGATTTGCTTTAGATTTAATGGCCTGCTTTTTTAAATTCCCACAGCACTTCTTACCTGGAGTACTGGTGGAAATCCAAAGAGGGCTTTTCAGCGGTTCAATCGATCCCCGATGACAATTTTTGCCCAGGAATTGGCAAAAATACCAGCAAGCCAGTACGTTCCAAAAGTGCAGGCCATAACCCGCAAGTCGTTATTCTCACAAAAGAAATCTGTCATGGCTTGCAGTAGTATCTCCAAGACAAATTTATAATGTGTTTTTTATTTTATTCATGTTTTTCCTCACAGATGCAGTCATTGAAGAGTTTACTGGAACAACAATTTCCGAGGTGCACGCTGCAATCAGACGCACATGCAACAACGAACAATTCAATTAAAAAAAGTAAATACATATTTTTGGGACCCATCCATCCAACCATCATCTTACTGCTTCTTAATTTTTTTTTTGATTTATGAAAAAATCATAACATTTGATTGTTTCAGCACCTTGATAGACAGACACAAAATCTTTATTTTAATCAAAACACCCACAAAACTTATTTTATTGATCATTCATTCATTAAGCTTGCTTTACTTTAAATGTCCACCTCCACCAGACATGTGCAGCCTGACCTCAACACCTCTTTTCATCCACCTAACTTGACAACTTGGTTCCAACAAAGATCGTTGTGTGGTATTTTGCTGGCTTTCTGTTGGACTGGCTCCTCGTGGGTGTACGCAGTCTGTGTGGGGGAAGTGTACCTGTGTCCCCGAAAAGGACCAGAACCGAACTGAGCCGGGCAGTGGGGGAATTCATCCTGATTAGAGACGGTCTCAGCCACATTGTGCAGCCCGTTACCAACAGGTAGAGGCTGACAATCCACGGCAAATAGCAAGGCTTGGTCCTGACAGTTCAGATCAACAGAGGAGAACAGCTTGAGCCAGGAACAAAACCTTCAGCTGACCCGTTCTGAACCAGAGGACCCTCACAGATCTAAATTATTATCCAGGTGAGTTTAGATGGAAGCCAGCAGAACTCTGATGCAAACTCTGGTTTTCTTTAGAGCAGCTGCTCCTGGGCATTGCTCCTAGGCGCTTCGTAGCACGAGAGCTTCCTCCAGGCAAACAATGATGAGAGCTGACCGGAGAGGCTGAAGTCGTCCTTGGCTTGGTTCTGTTCTGGTCCGGTTTCAGTGCTTCACAGCACAAGAGTTTCCTCCAGGCGAACAGCATATCCCACGGAGGTGGACAATCCTTCATTTGAAGGTACTGGACCCAGCAACTGTTCATCATGAGCAGCTTGAGAGTTTCATCTTCACAGGGGTGCTCCCCTCAGTCCAATTCAATTTCCAGTTGGACCACAATGACGGACCCATTGGCCCATTTGATCTATGAAGCTGTCTGGTCTGAGACTTTTCTGCATCAGTCACAATATTCCCATTATTTTCAAATCTCTGACTATCTGGAGTCACTGAATATTGTTAACACATCTGGACCTACCTCTCACTGCAGTCTTCATTGTTTGTGGGTTCTGGGTAATCATGTATTTTTTAACTTTTATCATGGTTCGATTACGGAGGCTAATTGTCACACTATTAACTCCTGTAATTACACACCTGTCACAAAAAATACAAGAAAATGTCTGATAATAATGTTGTTACTTCTGTCAGGGATTCAGCCCAACCCTGAACCCCCACTCATTACAGCACACCAATTGATTTTAAAAACATGTCAGGACTTCATTTTCTTCATGTAAACGCACATAACCTTCTGAGAAAACTTGATGCCTTGAAAATTCTGGTAAATTTGGCTGGGGCAGATGTAATCTTAATCTCTGAATCCTGGCTAAACGAATCTGTCTCAAATGGTGACCTGGCAATCTAAGGTTTTAATATCTATCGCGGTAATCGAAAAAAAAAGGGGGGGGGGGGGGTCGCTATTTATATCAAAGATACCCTGGACTCTAGTCTTGTGTCAGCCAAAACAATCCCAAACAATTTGAGGCCTTAGCTGTAAACATCACTTTGAATGGAGGCCAGATCTTATCTGTAGTGGGTTGTTATCATCCCCCCTCAGCAACACCTGAGGCTCTGTCCTCCCTGATTGACTTCCTAGTTAAATTACAATTCAAAGAGGTTTTCCTTGCTGGAAATTTTAATTTCAACTGGAAAAAGTTGACCTTCCTTTGTGATAAAATCAAGGAATGTTGCATGTCACTTAATCTAATCCAACTCATTGACTCTCCCACCAGACGGAACAATAACTGTCCTGAAAAATCTTCCATCTTAGACCTGTTTCTAACAAATATGCCTCACAAATTCCCAGGTATAGGTATGTTCATCAATATTATGAGTGATCATTGTGTGACAGCGGCTCTGAGACATTAAACTTCCACACCCTAAGCCCAGATTAATTCAAAAAAGGGATCTGAAACATTTTTGTGAACAGTCATTCCTCTGGGATTTATCTCACTTTGATTGGCATCGTATTCTATTAATCGATGATGTGAATTCTGCTTGGAACTATTTCCATAATAGTTTAATTTATTTTGTGAACAAACATGTTCCTTTCCACCAGTTCAGAATAAAGGGATGAGACAGCCCCTGGTTTACTCCAGAGCTAGCTGACCTCCTGCACAGGAGAGATCATCTTTGGGCTGCAGCGAGAAAATCTGGCTCAGACACTGATTGGTTGAGTTTTAGACAGATGAGGAATAAATGCACAACTGCTGTCAAAGCAGCGAAACGCAACTATTTCTTATCTCAGACCTCCAAAAATCTAAATGACCCTAACAGATTCTGGAAAACCACCAAATCTCTCTCGGGGAGCCCCCAATCATCTGACCTCCCATCACAAGTTCTCGTTAACTCTGTTCCTGTGTCAAATAAGCACGAGATCCTGAACTGTTTCAACAAACATTTTGTTGCTTCTAGTTCTTTATTTGACACAGTTACTAATGGAAGATCAGCCACTTCACTTAATAACCAAACTTCTACTAATCAAATCCCTCCTACAAGTCAATCCTCAGTTAATCACAGCTTCTCTTTTTCTCCATTCTCAGGCAGTGAGGTCAATAAACTGTTAAAAGATCTTGATCCTAAAAAATCTGCAGGTCCAGATGAACTTCCACCTTATTTCTTAAGGCTGGCTGCTCATATCATCACAGTCCCTGTGACCCACATCTTCAATCTCTCCATAAGACAAAACTCCATCCCAGACACTTGAAAACAGCCTTTGTTCTTCCTTTGCTGAAGGGAGGAGACCCCACCTCACTGAACAACTATGGACCAATCTCTAAACTCTGCATTTTAGCCAAGGTTCTAGAAAAACTGATAAACTCTCAAATCAAAAATGACCTGGACTCATTTAACATCTTACCTCCACATCAATCTGGTTTCAGGAAACAACACAGCACAACCACTGCTTCACTGAAGGTTCTTAATGGCGTTGAAGCACTGGATGCTAAGGATTATTGTGCTGCACTTTTCTTAGACCTGTCTAAAGATTCTGACACTGTGGATCAGAACATCTTGTGTCATAAACTCTCAGAAACTGGTTTCTCAGAACACACCATTGGTTGGTTCTCTAACTATCTTTCAGACCGGAAGCAATGTGTTCAACATAATGGTACTTCCTCCAGTTATTTAACAGTCAACAATGGTGTACCACAAGGCTCAGTCTTAGGACACACCCTCTTTACAATCTACATACTGTTGGCGTAAATCGACTCACTCTATCCGCCCCAAAGTTCGTTGTTT
>NC_056509.1:3245305-3245700 GCF_014905685.2 Nematolebias whitei
TCCATCCAGACGCTAGTCATCTGCACTGACTCTAACTATGCTCGACTCAGTTTCTTGTGTCATCTCGCTCTGTGGAAACAGAACGGTTTTCTCACAAGCAACAAAAAGGTGGTAAAACACAAAGAGCTTTTCATGACATGTGATCACTTAGTGACATCACATGATCTACAGATATTCTGGAAGAAAGTTCCAGGACACTCCAGAGTCCCAGGCGATGACAAGCACTACAATGACCTTGCAGACTCCCTAGCCAAAGAAGGAGCCGTTGACGGACCCACGTGGTCCTTTGACCCCTCCTGGCTACTCAACACTCAGTCGTCACAAGCTACAACTGAGGTAATGGCAGTCACACGTGCACAAGCTGCAGCTAAACCTGCTGATAACACAGTTTCTGT
>NC_056509.1:3245800-3258660 GCF_014905685.2 Nematolebias whitei
TCCATCCAGACGCTAGTCATCTGCACTGACTCTAACTATGCTCGACTTAGTTTCTTGTGTCATCTCGCTCTGTGGAAACAGAACGGTTTTCTCACAAGTAACAAAAAGGTGGTAAAACACAAAGAGCTTTTCATGACATGTGATCACTTGGTGACATCACATGATCTACAGATCTTCTGGAAGAAAGTTCCAGGACACTCCAGAGTCCCAGGCGATGACAAGCACTACAATGACCTTGCAGACGCCCTAGCCAAAGAAGGAGCCGTTGACGGACCCACGTGGTCCTTTGACCCCTCCTGGCTACTCAACACTCAGTCGTCACAAGCTACAACTGAGGTAATGGCAGTCACACGTGCACAAGCTGCAGCTAAACCTGCTGATAACACAGTTTCTGTGTGCCCGATGTTGACTGACCCAGACATCATCCAACTTCAGAAGTTGGATCCTGCGATTAACTCGATGATGCTGTATCTGACTGACCCAGACAAATACACTCCATCGAAAGACGAGCTGGATTCCAATCCAGACCTTAAAGTCCTCTTTCAGCTGCGCAAACAGCTAAAACTACTTAAGGGCATCCTAACTTTTGCTCATGGACGGACGTCCTCACCTGTGTTCGTGGTCCCCCATGACCACAGGGGGGTGATGTTAGTCCATGCACATGACCTTCCGTCCGCAGGACATAAGGGTGACAATGCCACGCTGAAAGCATTAAAACAGATTGCTTATTGGCCTGGAATGAAAAAGGATGTCAAAGACTACATAAAAGGGTGCCTGATCTGTGGCCAGTTTCAACCATCCAGACCACTTCACAGAGCACCACTGCATAATAGAGGCATTGCATTTCCATGGGCGGACCTCCAGATTGACTGGGTCGGACCACTCACTAAGACCTCTAGAGGAAATAAATATTTTCTCACGGTAACCTGCGCGTTTACCAAATGGGTAGAATGTCTACCAGCCCCTAATGACACAGCACAAACCACTGCTATGTTATTAATGAATCATGTATTTTCAAGGTTTGGACTTCCCCTTAGGGTGAACTCAGACCAAGGTACACACTTCACAGGTGAAGTAATGAAGGAACTGTGGAAGACGCTAGGCGTCAAAGCCAACTTCCATATTGGCTACCACCCACAGGCTTCAGGTCAGGTTGAGAGAGCAAACAGGACTGTGGTGAGTATTCTGAAAAAATACGTAGCCGCAAACCACAAGGACTGGGACGTGAAAGTCCCTCTGGTCCTCATGGCCATAAGGGCCACTCCACACACGTCGACTGGCATCTCTCCTTTCGAGATGATGACGGGTCGACAAATGACTCTCCCTCTACACCTGTTGTACCAACCAGGCGATGCTGCCATGGCAACAGCCTACACTACACAACAATACATGAAAGACTTGGAAAGACACCTTAAAAACACTTTTGCTTTCGCACAGAAAAACCTGGAAAAATCAGCTGAAGGACGCAAAGCGTACTACGACCAAAAGGCCTCTCACGAGGAACTCCAAGTGGGAGACAGGGTCTGGTACTACACGTTTGCCCCCAAAACTGGGAGAAGAGAGTCCGGGACCGGAACTCTCGCCCGTAAGCTGATGCCTAGATGGACTGGACCCCATCTGATAATCGACAAAGTGTCTCCAGTTGTCTATCAGATAAAAATCAGTAAAGGCCAAAAAGAGCCAACTGTTAAATGGGTACATCGAAACCAGGTTAAACCACACAAGGCGTGCAATAACTCCTCAGGAGACAAAGATCTCACAAAATCTGACCTCGTGGGAATAAGGGTCATCCAAGCAGAAGATAACTAATGGATAATAAACTTAACCATAGTTTAAATTCACAGGACCTACCCTTGACCACTACGAAGCTAAGACCTATCTCTTTGTGCTTCCATAGGACAATGATGGTACCACTCCTGGTAATCTTCACCCTCTTGGGTGCCACCCAAGAAAACAAAGCCCTCGTATAAGCGGTAAATGAGTTAGCCCTTAAGGTTGAAGCGGATTACGCTGTCGCCCACCTAATGGATAGGATTTTTGCTGACATGCTTAGAGATGTCAGTTCGTCGGTAGATACACTAGCCACCGGTAGGATCCCACCGTATCTAGTCTCTCTACAGATGGTGAACGACATCCTCAGCTCCGCTACGCGCGAAAGAGTCACGCAAATACAGGCTCACCTGGCTTACACTCTCGGTAGCGCAATTCCAATCTACGTCAATCACAAAACGTTTGAAATGGCGTTCATTATCAACCTACCAATAATTCCCTCAAATGGCATATATAGACTCAGGGACGTTGTTAATGTTGGCAATTGGCACGGTGAAAACCATGTTCAAATTGACACACCGAAGATGGTTGCGTACCACGACGATAACCCCTCAGTTTATCTAGCTCCAAACCTTCAGATGTGTGTTCTCACTCGGGAGATACATTATCTGTGCGCGAGTAAGCCGTTTGTGTGGAATCAAACCGCGGGCTTATGCGGGTTGACACCTATTCCGGAGAATTCTAAGTGCTCAACGACCGTAACGCCTCGACACCTGGCTAAAGCTGCAAAAGCGGAAATAATTGGCTCTCGTTGGCTAGTGAACGCTCCTCAAAGAAAGGCGATCATAGCCTACGATCAACCCGGGGCAAATAGACCTTTGACGTTACCGGACAAAACAATGTGGATCAGTGTTCCCCAGGGAACGACCATACACATTGGTGATTTGACGCTCTACCACCTCGATCCGGAACAATGGGACGCGACTCTGGATGACTCAGAGTACCTGGGGAATATGTCTATAGACATAGATCCAGAGACTCTGGGAAGGATCCGTTTTGAAGGCACCCAAGTCGTCGACGTGAAACCAATAAACCGAGTTCTCAAGTCCCTAAGGTCCACAATTAAGAACCCGATCCAACCAATTACCTATGCGTGGTCAAGCGCGGACACATTAATCATAGCCCTGCTAATGACGATAACCCTCGTATTGTGTGGGATACTCGCATCCCTGTTCCGGGGCCAAACGTCACTCCGAGTTGACGTGGATCGCCATGCAGCGCACCTCGATATGATTATGCCTCGCGTAAGCGGGTCTGCAAAGAAGCCACTCACACCGGACAGCGTGACTGAAACTGACAACCAGGGTGAGGTGAAGCAGTGAAACGATGTTTTTAGTTGCTTAGTCACTACTCTTGTCGGTGTTGAAACGTTGTTGAATTGGTTTTGGTTGTTTCTGAGGTAAGAATGAATCTTGTGTGTAAGTTAAGTTAGAGACTAAGAGGACTTTAACCATGCCAACATGCAGTTCATTCGCTAAATTGCAATCCTTGCGGAGTCAATGTATATTATTGTTACCTTAAGTACCATAATCTACATTGATCTCACATCGCTTAAGCGAACCTACTCGAACAATTCTATTCGGGGGATAGCTAATTCTTTTTGATAAGTCTCGCCATAGACTTCCAAAACATTTATGGGGAAACCAAACACCCAATCTCAAGTCGTTCGTCTAAAAGACAACAGACATTTGATCCAAACTATATTTTGCCATGTAAAGCTAACTTAAGCCAAGTTAGAAATGGAAAAATAGTTTGGAACCCTTTTCTATAGATATAAACCCCTGTAGTTACCCCTTTTCAGCATGCTCCACCCCTTAACTGGTAGTTGTAGCTGTTCCCAACCATAATAGCTTACACACCAGGTGCATATAGTTTAAGGCCTTATGTAAAATCCCCTTCATAAGCCCACCTTAAACCACATAATTGCATGACACATTGAACCAGAACGGCACAGGCTGGACGTCGCTGGAGACGACCTTCGCTGGAGGCGACCTGCAATCCTGACATTGGTCTCCGCTCTTCATCCAGTGGCCGCATCTTCAAGTTCAATCCAAGGGTACCCCTCTGTATGCTGATTAATCAACACTTCCAATCGTTGTGGATTTACCGTTGTGGATTATATGACTTTTTCCAGTGGATTACAGACTCTGTTTTCAAGGGGTTAAAGCATTGCTACAATGGAATTATCGAGACGATATGGAATTATAATCAACACAATGGAATTACCGAGAACATTGTGGAATTACCTTGACTTTTGTTTTCCTTGCTGGATTACTTTTGACTTTTGTTTTCCTTTCTGGATTACTCTTGACTCTTGTTTCTTTGCTGGATTACATCAAGCTTCAAGGACAATCGAAGGCGTAAGTTCATAGTTGGAATTCATCCCCGTGGACAGGTGATGATTTCCAAAGGGGGGACTGTAGTGAACTTAATCTGGTGTCACGACTAAGCCTAAGGTCAAAACCCTTGACCTTAAGAACCTTGTGGGACAGGAACTGTCATTTCATTGATTTGAATCCAGAAATACAGGTTCACCCATCCTGAGACTTTCTTTCTTGAAAATTCAAGTGGAAGAACACTCTCTTTTTATTATCATTACTATTTTACAAATGTTGATAATCAAAGTGTCTTAGTTCAAACCATTTTAGATGTTGCAGTGAACTAATCAATTTTATTAACTGTGTAATGATTTTTAATTCTCATGCAAAGTTAGAACTCATGTTAAAGCTATTACAGAGTAATTATGCATTTTCTGAGTTCTGTCTGTGAATGAGCAAAGTGTGCGTTCCAGGGTCAGGAGTCGAAGCAGACATGCGTTGGAACAACTGTCCTGTTTATATCCTCTCAGACGTCAACAGGGGGGTTTGGCACCTGTTTCTTAAACTCGCCAAAACAAAACTCTCTCTGTCTGTGAGAACATTTCTGATCTGTTCCATAACAATTCTTGCTGCATTCTAACCTTTTACGTCACAAAACACACCCCGTCTGGTCGGTTCTGGCCAATGGGAATACTCCCAGATGAACTGGGAAAAGAGCTCTTTAAAATGTCGGTACTTCCTGGTCTAACCAGTTCTGTGAGGGTTCTACTCGGTTCGGTTGAGTTCAGTTCTGTTCAGTTCTGTGCGGAGAAGCCCAGTTCTGGGAGCCGGGAAGATCCTGACATGACAACAGAGCTCTTCCGAGTTTCATGGGATTATACCATTTTCCACTGAGGTGAGCTGTGAGGGACAGGATCTCGCCGCTACTCCGGACGAGTAACTGCATCCTACGGAGACGCTGAATGGGTGCGTTAAACGGAATCTCGCCTGAGACATCTCCAGGTAAAAGAGTCGATTTCACCACCTAAGTGTACTGTAAGGAAAAGCTGAAGAAAGCCCGGAGAGTGCCGTTCTGTCAACACTCCCTCAACACCATCTTACTCCCTCTAAACTTCTTTCCCATCTTTAAACTCTTCTATCAAGTAGATATTCTTCCAGATATTTTAGAAATGTCTGTGTAAAGTGCTCATCCACATCCGTGTGGGTAAAAGATCATAATTGTACAGTTTTCATAAATGTCTGTGGTGAAGCAACGGAAAAATCATGGCCGTATGATTTTTCCTGATTGATTGCTTATGTTGTTATTTTCATAATTTGCCAAATTAATGTAAATGTTTGATGTTAAACTTTGATTCTGTAAATAAATGACCGCATTCATTTTGATGGGTCAAATATAAATGACGTCTCACGTTTGCATTTCATTAAATTCAATGCACGTTTTATTCAGTTCAGAAAAATGAGGAATCCGTGTTAATTGATGAATATATCTGAGCATCTGTTCATCTACACATATTAATAACCCTCGACACCACGAAGACCTGACATGATCTCCATGGAAGGCACTACTGCAGGACTGGACGTGCCTCCCTCTCCACAGAATCCGCATGATCCATGTTTTCCTCCTGTAAATTAAAACAACAGTTTTATATATGTTGGCCGATACTGATTTTGTTTTATAAGCAACACTGTCGGGTTTATAAGGTCACAATTAGGGGTGCACCGATAAATCGGCCCAGATTTCCTTAATTTTGGGAAATCATCCAATACTTGCATGAGAAACCGATTTCACCTATTTTGTTTAGTTTTAACAACAATTGTCTGAACTTCATTTATATTACAGAGCACTACCTCATGGCCAGTTAAAACAAGTCTGTATTGTTTCTAGGATATTGTTCAAGGGCATGTTTTACTTCAATAAAACAAGATTGTAAAATTGAAGGTGCTTTGTGACCTTATAACACCTGGCAGTGTTGCTTATAAAACAAAATCATAATCGGCAGGTCAAACTTTTTAGAAATCTGTGATCGGCCAGAAAACCACAATTGGTGCACCCTTAAAAATCAGTAATCACATGTAAAGAAAGTTGGGCTTTGCAATGGATGCAGCATATAACCAAATGCTATATATAAGAAGAAGAAGGTACAAAATGATTAGAGAATGAACTTTTAAATCTAATAAGGATTCCCTAGAAGTACGATAATGTTTTAGACAACTTATGACACTCAAGATGCCTGTGATGAAGATGGAATAATAAAACAAATCTACTGGAAGCCTCTTTTGGACATACACATACTGTAAAACTAACAATTACATTGAATAAAACCGTATGAGAAAAATAGTCGTAACAAAATGTTCATAAATTGTGTAAAACTTTATCATGTGACAGGGCCTTTATTGACTGCAAATGGTTATATAAATGATAGCTATACTTACAGTTAATATATTTAATAGTGCTGAAGTGCACTTGGCCATTTTTCAAATAGGCCTGTTTTGTTACCATTGTTGGATTTGATATCTTTTATATCTTTTATATCTTTTGACAAGCCTTGACATTTCTTTGATGATGTGAAATGATGCATTTTCTACAAGGTTTGTGCGTGTATAATCATACACTAATTACTTCATGTTATATATAATCTCACAAGTGCTAAGGATAATCATACAAGTTCACATTTGATATAATTCTGAGGGAAAAAGAGACAGGTAAGACACTTGTTCGTGCAGCAGGAAACGATCCTTTGTTCTCTGAGTAAAGCAGCTGAGAGTGAGGGCCCACCAATGTGACACACTGCTCACACGTTGATTAAACATAACGCTAAATCACAACATTCATATACTTTATACTTAACACAGGTTGAGTATATATGCTTTCACATTAATAATAGTTCAGACACACAGAAAACATGTTTTAAAGCTTTACACAGACAAGAGCCAGAGTAAGTGTTCCTGCATTCCAAAACAAAGCTCGTAAATCAACCCTTATCAGTAGAAGAATGAGCAAGGCCGTCTGGGGCTTTCGGAGTAACTCTGGAGATAAAATCTGCTCCTGAGTGGCTGAACATGGTGTCACTCAAACTAATCAAGAGATTTGGACATCCAATCACAAGTCTGTCTGAACACGAAAGGGCGAGACATGACAAACCTATAAATCTCGCTCAGACACAAAGTTTGGTTGAACAAACATCAGGCTGATTGACCAGGCAAGGTTCACTCTGACTTTGTTCCTCAGACTGCACTCTGATTATATGTAATATCTGCATACTTTAACTTTGTCTCATTTAAATCTTTTATACTAAGGTGAAGTGCTCCTGAAATTCTGTGCTCGGGTCATTTTGAACACCACAAATCCTTCAGATGGTGACCCCGACGTGATGACCTTCGAGTACACGAGGAGCGGTGAGATTCGACCCATGAGCAGAGCGGCCGTTCGCATCCAGAGGGGAGGCGCCTCACATAAATAACAGGTAAGCGGGTTACCTAAGTTGGCCGAAAGGCCCAAAAACTCCGCTATTCGGCCGTAAACCAAATTGAAGCCTCTGGATGAGCATGGTGGGTTCTGTCTCCTGAAATAAAGGAGGATTAGCAGCTAAGGTGAATATAATAACTAGAGATATTGAGCACGGAGCTTAAAGTGTGCAGAATAATAGGATAATAGAGTACAAATAACAAAGAGAAGCGCTAAGACTAAGGTCAAAGAGAAAAGTGAAGATAAGAGATAAAAAAGAGAGTAAGAAGGCCAAAGAGATAAAAAAAAGAGAGCAAGAAGGCCAAAAAACAGAAATAAGGGAAGAAAGAAAAATCCTAGTAGTATCTCTGCAGTAGCGCGCCTCCTATTGGTCGACGGGCCGGTAGTTAAACGTAGACTGAGTCACGTGAGCTCAGCTGACGTCGGGCTGGGGAATTGAGGGACGCCTTAAACGGACGGAATTGGCAAATAAAACTAGGATTAAAACACAAGTCGGGGACTGTGGAAAAGGCGTGGAAAAAATTTATAAAAGGAGAAACCACCCTAAAAAATAAATAAATAACTCAAAATTAAAAAACTCCATACACGAGACGATGGAAAAAAACTCCAAATTAAAAAACTCCGTACACGAGACGATGGAAAAAAACTCAAAATTAAAAATGCCGCACACGATGCGATGGAAAATATTTAAACAATTAAAATGCATAAAAAAGGAGTGAAGAAAATAAATAGTGTTGTTTGGAAACAAGGAAACAGAGGGGAGACGCGCAGACTCATCTGTCTGTGTGAATAAACGAGCAAAGACACCTCGGGTGGAGGTGGCTGATCAATGTTTTGATCGGTGCAACAAAAAAGCTGACACTGTTTTGGGTCGAGGCTTGTGTGTGCTCCGATCAACGCGCGGTCAGCAGCTCGTGGAGTGAAAGGATTACAAAATAAAGTTTGAGGGCCGTATGAGTGGTATATGCTGAATGAGAGATTGAGCCCCTCGAGCAGAGTAATGTGATATATAAAACCGTGAAAAAACAATCAAACCGGGTAGTAGCGGTAATCAACCGAGTTTATGCGAGAGACAGAGCAAGAAGGAGAGAACTAGATGAAATGTTGACGCAGCTGGTCAACAAAGACGAGAATTCCAGACAGCCACTCACGAAAATAGTGCGGGACAGAGTCAAGTAAATACAATTGGATATGCAGGGACTCGCAGAAAAATGGTGACATGCAAGTCTTTCTGGGGCCACAGACAAATTAAAAGGTTACAAGGTTACAAGCACAAGTGAGACCTTTCCTGAATCAAGATCTTAATTGACAAAAACAGGTGAGACTATGCTCAAGACCCTTTCTAAAAAAAATTTGAGTGGGACTCATAAGCCGGCATTTATTCTGAAATAATTGTGAGACACGTGCAAAACTCCTGTCTGTCTGTGTGTATGTTCAAAGTGACTGATCCTGTGGAGGATCCTTGGCTGTACTAACAGACGGGACCCGAAGCAGATTTGCTCACAACTTTTTTATTTTTTTAACTGAGTTTGGGTTAAGTGAATCTTTTTCATCTGGGGAACAAAGACTGCAGCTTTGTTTTTCAGAAAAAAGATAACACCCACTAACTGCATAAGAAAAAAACGCTAAAATACCTTGTCTACTTCACCTGTAAGCTTATTGAGTAATATAAGTTTACAGATAACTGTTCACTATTTGTTCTTTGATTCTATAATGTCCTTCAAGCGTACGACTGACTTTTTCTGTTATCTGTGGTGTTGCTGGCTCTCAGTCTGGGAGACCAAACAGACACGCTCGCGAACGTCATGTGGCACTAAAGTTTTAAGAAGTATGACACTCTAAAAAACAAGTTATCTGAATTTAGATTAAAAAAAAAATACTGCATGATGTTGAAAAATAGAAATTGACATTGGTTTTATAAGCCAGCTACATCGGGTAAGATAGCTACTGTTTATAATCTTGTACCAAAACCCAACTTAGAAAATATCTGAAATTCCCTTTAACTGACTGAATTAATTTATAAAAAAATTCTGAAATGTCCCTTTAAACTGTTTAAATTCACTTCATGTCAAGAGAATATCCCTGACCTTTGAAACCAAACCACACTTAATAAAAAATAACTGAAACGGATTCACCTTTATCTTTTTCTGGTTTTATTAAACAACACTAACCACACAGACACTGATAATTACATTAGAACCCACTCATTGAGGCGAAGATTTGCTGGAACCGGATTCGGCCCCGTCGGTTCACAGCCGCCCCATCCTATCCGCCACTCCGACTCGACCAGAACCGACACACCAAATGTGTGTCACGAAACATAAAACAAAAGGAGAAAAATATATATATATATATGCGTTAATAAATTCAAATTGGGTGTTGCTTGGAAGTGAAGGCCGAGTGCTGCTGTACCTGCGATAAATCCACTACGAAGTTGTTAAAGTCCAACATCTACGGCTTGTTTTCGGGTCCACCAGTCGACCGAGTTGAATTTGAGTGGGTAAACGGTCTGTTTCGCCGTCACAAACTGTCGCTTTCGCTCCATAAAACCAACAAACCGCATTCGCCCTTGTCATCACCTTCACCGACTGGTTAGCTAAACGTTAGCTACACAGGAAGTGCAACTCGCGGTAGTGCACATGCGTAACCGGAGATACAGGACCACAGCACCAACTAACGTCCCGGCATGATCACTGCAGGCCAAAAGTTAACATTTGGGTTTAAACAGACGTCTGTCAAGGGCAAATTAAGACTTGACTTTTAATTTAAAGATTTGATTTGAAAAAAAAAAAAAAACTTAAAAGACACTAAGAGATTTATAACAGCAGTTGAATGGAATTTTGAACGACCCACAAAAGGAGCATTTGTTCAAATTGGGTGTGTAAAAATTAACTACTAACGGCTTATTAAATCTATAAATTAGGTGCAAATTTAACATAATATAATTAAATCCGAGATAGCCACATTAGGAGTTGACGGCTCATTTTAAGCAGACCTAACAATGTACATTTTAGCAGACTTAGCACTGTTAAGGCATTAAATATGGATAATACACTAATAGATTGTGTTCTCGTTTCATTTACTGTAGGACAATTCAGACCGTTTAAGCTCTCACGACTTTTGAGTTTGACATGTGTGGTGTAGGAAGTTCTGCCTTAGATTCTGAGTTTAGTGTTAATGGTGTTTTTTGGCTTTCACTATGAGGTGCTGATTGAGACCCTTGTGTTGGTCAGAGTGCAGTTATGACACCGCTGGAGGTAGAGGCAGATGGATTTTCAAGAGATGGAAATGGCTATCAGAGAGCTCAATCTGAGCTTTATTTGTCTATGTGTAACTTGAGATGGAGAACTTTACAATTGGATTTGTTATTTGGGTAGTTGACTTAGCTATTTAAGACTGTTTCTGTTAAGTGCCCTGAGACAACTTTTTGTTTGGTTTAGAGCTATAAATAAATAAATTAAGAATAATATCAGGATTTAATTGGATTACTTTATTTTTAAGCTAATCTTAAGTTAAAAAAAAGTTGAATTGAGTGAGTTCTTGAACCAGGAGGGATGTTCTGATGACACATAATGCACAATTGTTCATATAAGTTGCTGAAAACCCACATGCAAGTTCAGTTTGACGTCTTGGACTGGTTCTGAAATGCCCAGTAGTGTATCACATGTGCAGGTTGATGAAAAACTACGCTGACAAGAACTTGTGACTTTATGAGACCACATCCTGTTCTGCTACCAAACAACAACAACAACAAAAATCTAAGTCTGGAGCACATGGACTTGAACTGAAACAAAATGCTGATGTCTGTGGACCTGCACTTTTGTCCAGGAGGGGGGAGCTGGACTAACATCATGATGAACTCTTGAACTCTGAACTTGCAGTATCTCCAAAGACACACTGGAGAGAACCTGAAGCGGGCTGTCACTATACGTCTGGATTTGAGTGTCGACTTTTGCATGTGATGTACGGTGGTGCGTTCACTCCGGATCCAGGATAGATGCTGCATGCTGCTCTGACATAAATGCACCCACATAGACACACTTTTCAAACATTACAGCAACATTTTGATTTTGAAAAGTAGTATTGTGGTCACTTGGGACACCTGCCTAGTTCAATGACTTTTAGACAAAAAGGAGAGATTTATAATTTTACAATCTTATATCAAAAATGAATAAGGTTACCCCTGAACAAATTATTGGCTTTTCCATTGGGTTCACTTTGTCTTTACAGATTAGACTAAGGACTCAGGGACAAGAATGAAAAAGTGTTGTTTGTATTCTTTTTGGTTAACAAATGTTGGTCTTCAATATGAGCTGGAAAATCTGAATGGTGGTTGATCTCACATTTCCTATAGAGCGCTAATTTGGAAAATAAATACATAAATAAATTATCATGTACAGGGGATGATTCGGTTCACACATAAACAGTAGTTTGGGCAAATACAAAACGGGAATCTTATTAACCAACAACCAAAACGGGAAAACTTTACTTCGATGTTTCTGAAACAAGGCACACTGGTGTACTGTTTCAGAAAAATGGGGAGGAATATAGTGATTGATGTACTGATTTAATAGATTTGCCTGGCTAGAAAATTAAAAAGAGATTCTAATATACAAATTTGATCAACTTCACAACAAAACATTAAGGATGCTTTTTGAGAAAATTCAAGGATGCTTCATCATTTGTGTAAATTAGAGATCTTGATAACCAAAGAATCTCACTTTTATGTGTACAGGACGGTTCTCTTAGGGGGACGCCCCTTTTTCTGAGAAGACTTTTCTGAGACCTTTGTAGACTTTTCTGAGACCTTCGTAGACTTTTGGTAGACTTTTTTTTTTTATACCTTTTTTAGACCCAGGAGAACAATGAAAAGGTGGTGGAGCTATGTTTTTAGATATATTAACTTGACTTGACTTTACTTTACTTTATATGGGTACAGGTTTCACCCCTTATGAATTAACAACAGGAAGGTCTTTCCCTGGGCCTCAGCAAAATCTCGAGTGGCCCTCGGAACGGGTAATGAATATGTCACACAAGATGTATTAGAGGAGACTCAGAGCTTTGTTGTCCAGCTTTGCTCAACAGATTCCAGATTCCAGTACTCCTCAGGAGGAGCCGGCGAGTCTCACTTCAAACTGGGTCCTGCTGAGAGTGGTGAAACGTAAGTGGACGGAACCAAGGTGGACGGGGCCGTACGAGTGTCGTAGTTTGCGGTTAGCAGCGAACCCAGAGTGCAGAACAGGGAC
>NC_056509.1:3258760-3272026 GCF_014905685.2 Nematolebias whitei
AGAACGTCTGCTCAGACTGATAAAGTTTCTGAGGACTTTACATGAAGACATCTCCGTGGGCCGAATCCCGCTGAGCACCAAAAGGACCCTTGTGGACGAACAAGGCCTCCCACCGCAAGCTCAAGCACAGAAGACCTGCTAGCTAGGAGTGTTTAATGAGTGTTTATCTTTTCTTTCAGTCATTCTGAGGAAACAACCAGAGCTTTTAAAAGGGTCGGTGGATTCAATTGAGAACTCTAAATATTCAAAATTTTACTTTATTCAATTCAACAACATAAACATTCTAAAATTCTTCGAGGTATTTTAAAGAGAGGTCAATCTTTTGGTATTTCTCAATTTTCAGGGGTCAATTTTGGCTATTTTTGAGTGTTTTATGAGTTGTTTTATAACTAGTGGTTTAATCGTTTACTCATTTTGAATTTAATCTTCCAGTAGTTTGGTAGTATTTTAATTAACTTCTAAGGTTTACTCATTTGGTATTTTTAGTGTAACACCATGGGTCTGTTCCAGAACCCCTGGAGGATTACAATAATATGGGATGTGGTGACAGTGTTACTCACTTCCATAATTTTTCTGTGTGAATATTACTGTGTAATTCCAGGTCACTCCCGCTGCCAGTATCAACAACTAAGGGTCAAACGCAGCGACCCTAAACTCATGGCCTGGTCTCAAGTGAATGAGGTGGATCATCTGTCGTTGAATCTGTCTCATAGTTTTCAAATGATCCATGGGAACCATTATGTTAAAGATCCACATCGTTGTAAAACTCGCAGGTACTCCCTGATGCAATCATCTCAGGTAGTGGTGCTGAGTCAATTAGTAGAATGAACCCCAGAGGAACAATTCCTATTTGTGTCTACCGCCACCTGCAGGACGCTTCTCGGAAGGCAGTGAGCTCACTGCCTCCTGACAAGTGTCAAGCTGTATAATCATCACGTTTTAGACACCTGTTGCACCTATGTTCCGGATGAGACCGGACACGACCCCCAGGCCAGGGTGACCAACGCCTTGAACCAACTTAATGCGCTACAGAAGGCTAAGAGTGAGGATCCTTCTCCAGGATCCTGGAAGTTTCTGTCCTGGTTCCATTCAAGATGGCGCCCGAGCTGGTGGCTTGCCGTTCACCTCTCTCCACTCTGTTTGTTTTTTTGCTATTTTTATCATTCTTCCTCAATAACATCAACTCACTGCTGGTGTATGATCGTGAGCAACTTCTAAATCTACAATTTTCCACAAAACATCTCGCCTCGTACGATCATTTCTACCGAGGTTCTGGGCCCCCACCTCCACTGCTCGGGAGCGTCCCTGCTTACCTTCGCCGTGATGTTTTCCTGCCTGCACGGAAACATCGCTCCCGCCGCCGCGAGAGACGTGCTGGCCGCCTCGTGAGGCTCAAAGCGAGCCTCGCTCGCTCCTCAGCAACAGCTGACCACCGGACTGAGGATCCTCCACCTGGATGTCTCGCGGAGTCCTGCCCGCTGAAGAACGTGGGGTCGGAGGTGCGCAGCGGGCGCGCGCTCAGCTGCGAAGTTTCCGACAGTCTCCAGCTGATCGAGGTCTGCCTGGGTTCTTCATCTGTACCATCTCCTGCCACCCGATCGGTCTGTCCCAACGACCCTGCTGTGTCCGGCGGCTCTCGGACTCCGGCTGTTTGTCCCGGACCGCGCAGCGGGCGCGCGCCCAGCTGCGGTGGGTCCGAAAGTCTCCAGCGGATCGGGGCCTGCCCTGGTCCATCGGCTGCACCATCTACTGCTGTCCCGTCGGAGTGTACCAACGACCCTGCTGTGTCCGGCGGCTCTCGGATTCAGGCTCTTCATTCTGGACTTCGCGGCGGACGCGCGCGAAGCTGCGCTTCCTCTGGCCGGAGGAGGCGAAGGCCCGACGTAAACAACCTGAGGCCGCTGATCAGCGTCCTCCCCTCAACTTTTCCCCCAGCTGCTGGCCTAACGAGGTTTGCTCTCCTCAATGTGAGATCTTTATCAACCAAAACTTTTATAATGAATGACTTCTTCTGCTCCAACAACCTGGACTTCTTGTTTCTGACGGAGACCTGGCTTCCTCCTGGTGAGTCAAGCGTTTTTACTGAACTTGTGCCTGCAGACTGTACTTTTCTTAACTGCCCGAGGCCATCTGGAAGAGGTGGAGGAGTTTTAGCTCTTTTTAAGAAAATTTGGAAATGCAGACTGCTTCTGACAGCAGCTTTTGAGACCTTTGAGCTGCTGCATTTTGAACTGGGCCGCTCCAACCCCATCCTGGTTGCTGCTCTTTACAGACCCCCCAAATCATCAACAGGCTTCATCAATGAACTGTCTGACTTTCTCACTGGAATACTGCTAAAATACGACCGTGTGCTGATTCTAGGGGACTTCAACATACACGTCTGTTGCCCTGAGAAGCCTTTGGTGCAGGACTTTCTAAATCTGATCCACTCTCTAAACCTGGTGCAAAATGTTGTTGGCCCCACGCATCAGCAGGGGCACACTCTCGATATTGTTTTGTCTTATGGTGTATCTGTGTTAAATCTGGAAATTGGGGATGCTACCATATCCGATCACAAACCCATCTCATTTGAAATCTCTCTTGTTCGTGAGTCTAAATCCCCCACTCCACCTAGGACCTGTCGTGTATTTAACCCTTCAACCTCTGCTCGTTTTTCCTCTGTTTTTATCACCACTGCTGTTTCAACTCCTGAAACCTCTGCCTGTGTCAGTACTCATGAGCTGCTTAGTCACCACAATGAGACCTGCACCAAGATCTTGGATCTGGTGGCCCCACTGAAAGTCAGGAAAGCAAGGAGAACCCAGTACCCGTGGATAAACGAGACCACCAGGGCAGCGAGACGACTGTGCAGGAGAGCAGAGCGCAAAAGGAAAAAGGACCAACTCCAGGTTTCTTTCATTTTGCTAAAAACCTGTTTAAAAAATTACCAAAACACCGTCAAATCAGAAAAAAACAAATACTTCTCCCAACTGATCAGTGAAAATAAAAACAACCCCCGCACCCTTTTCACAGCAGTAAATTCCATTCTTAATGGCCCTTTGTCTGAATGCATGGAGGCCTCTGTGGACGTCTGTAACGACTTCACAAGATTCTTTGTTGGTAAGGTAGAGCTGATCAGATCTTCCATCCCCCGCTCCTCAGTTGACCCATCGGTTTTTGTCCCATGTTCAGCCACTTTCAGGAATTTCAATCCAATCACACTCCCATTGTTAAACAAAGTTGTTGGTCACATGAAACCCTCAGGCTCCCCTGCTGATCCAATCTCTCCCTCACTGTTCAAACAGGTTCTACCAGCGATTGGGCCCGCTGTTCTTAATATTCTTAACAGTAGCTTTGCTACAAGCGTGGTTCCACAGGCCTTTAAAAATGCAGTAGTCACTCCTTTAATCAAGAAACCTGGACTTGACCCCTCAGTGCACTCAAATTACAGACCAATCTCAAAGCTTCCCTTCCTGTCCAAAATCCTAGAAAAAATAGTCTTTACTCAGTTGAATCAATTTTTAACTGAGAACAAAATCTTTGAGGTCTTTCAGTCTGGTTTTAAGCAACTCCACAGCACAGAAACAGCTTTGGTTAGGGTTTGCAATGACATTTTAACTTCAAACGATTCTGGTCACTATGTGGTACTTGTACTCCTTGATCTTACTGCTGCTTTTGACACCGTCGACCACAGTATCCTCATCTCACGGCTCGAACACTGGGTTGGGATTACAGGAGCTGCTTTAGACTGGTTCCGTTCTTACCTCTCTGACAGGACTTTTTGTGTCAAGGTTGGTGAAAGTCTGTCCACTTCGGTCCCTCTTTCCTGCGGGGTCCCACAGGGCTCGATCCTTGGACCCCTTCTCTTCTCGCTCTATCTGCTCCCACTGGGATCCATCTTAAGAAAACATGCCATCTCATTCCATTGCTATGCCGATGACTGCCAGATCTACCTGCCACTGAAACCAGCCAGTGCTCGTTCCATCCACCCTCTCCTCAAATGTCTAGATGACATTAAGGCATGGATGACTTCAAATTTTCTCAGTTTTAACGACCAGAAAACTGAAGTCATCGTCTTTAGTCCTAGCTCAGCTGCCTCCTCAGATCCTGCAAACCTGGACTCACTTCAGCCCTATCTCAAGCACACTGTTAGAAATCTCGGGGTGGTTTTTGACTCGGATTTTAAGTTTGACAAACAGATCAGTTCAGTTCTGCAGAAAAGTTTTTTCCAACTGCGGCAGGTAGCTAAGCTCAAGCCAGTGTTATCCAGACCCAACCTTGAAACATTAGTCCATGCCTTCATCACAACCCGCCTGGACTATTGTAACTCACTTTATGCTGGGGTCAGTCAGGCGTCCATTTCACGTCTCCAGCTCGTCCAAAATGCAGCTGCTCGGCTTTTAACTGGTACACGTAGGTCTGAGCACATCACACCTGTTCTGTCCTCCCTTCACTGGCTTCCTGTGCGATCCAGAATCGACTTCAAGATTCTCCTCCTGACATATAAGTGCCTAAATGGCCTCGCACCCCTCTACCTCTCCGAGCTCCTGGAACCATATGTTCCGTCTCGGGCCCTGAGATCATCGGACCAGCTTCTTTTGGTCGTTCCGAAATCACGCCTGAAGCTCCGAGGGGATCGAGCTTTTTCAGTCAGAGGTCCCAACCTGTGGAACAACCTGCCCCTCAACATCAGGCAGGCCTCCTCCCTCCTGATGTTCAAATCCCTCCTTAAAACGCACCTGTTTGCTCTGGCGTTTAATACGGTGTGAGTTAGTTTATTTTGTTCTGTGTACCTCATTTTAATTCTGTTGTTTTATGATTGACGTTTATTTTTACTGCTTGTTTTTCCTTAGTGTGATCATTAGTGTGTGTTATTGCTCCAGTAATTTTAATTCTGTATGATGTTTTTGTTTTGCTGCCTATGTTTTGCTACATTTCTGTTAAGCACTTTGATAACAGTTTATCTGTTTTAAATTGTGCTCTACAAATAAAGATGACTTGACTTGACTTGACTTGGTTCACTAGCGGCTCTGGAGTCAGATTGTGCTAAAGATTTTGGCCCCCCTGACTGCAATTCTTATTATTTTTTGTGTTTTGATGATTGGTATTATCCCTTGTGCTAAAATGATAGTTCATAGTTCACCTGAAGTGGGCAGAATCAAAATATCTGTAAAATCAAATCATACGTGGTGTGGTCTCCCATAAATATTGGGAGACCAAAAGAGGGTGTGTTGGATTTGATATCTTTTTATATCTTTTGACAAGCCTTTGATGATGTGAAATGATGCATTTTCTACAAGGTATGTGCGTGTATAATCATACACTAATTACTTCATGTTATATATAATCTCACAAGTGCTAAGGATAATCATACAAGTTCACATTTGATATAATTCTGAGGGAAACAGAGACAGGTAAGACACTTGTTCATGCAGGAGGAAACGATCCTTCTTTGTTCATCTGAGCAGAGCAGCTGAGAGTTGAGGGCCCAACAATGTGACACACTGCTCACACATTGATTAAACATAAATAACGCTAAATCACAACATTCATATACTTTATACTTAACACAGGTTGAGTATATATGCTTTCACATTAATAATAGTTCAGACACACAGAAAACGTGTTTTAAAGCTTTACACAGACGAGAGCCAGAGTAAGTGTCCTGCGTTCCAAAACAGCTCGTAAATCAACCCTTATCAGTAGAAGAATGAGCGAGGCCGTCTGGGGCTTTCGGAGTAACCATGGAGATAAAATCTGCTCCTGAGTGGCTGAATATGGTGTCACTCGGACTAATCAAGAGATTTGGACATCCAATCACAAGTGTGTCTGAACCCGAAAGGGCGAGACATGACAAACCTATAAATCTCGCTCAGACACAAAGTTTGGTTGAACAAACATTGGGCTGATTGACCAGGCAAGGTTCACTCTGATTTTGTTCCTCAGACTGCACTCTGATTATATGTAATATCTGCATACTTTAACTTTGTCTCAATTAAATCTTTTATACTAAGGTGAAGTGCTCCTGAAATTCTGTGCTCGGGTCATTTTGAACACCACAAATCCTTCACCATACATGACTGGAGCAAAATATAACCACCAAATATTCCAGTCAAGTTCACCACACCAGCTAATCTAATTACATTGATCAGCTTTCTGACAATATAAACACATAAAAGTTAAACCTATGGCAAATTTTGAATTCCACAGATGGATAAATAAGGTGGGCAGTGTGTGCACAAATGTTGCACAACTTAAAAAAAAAGGTTAAATTATGGAAACTTCAACAGCAAATACAACGAACTGTTCTTACCACAACGATCAATCAGCTGACTCCAGGTGAAATGTGCAAATTAATTTGTTTCTCAATCTGCAGCAAAACAGATAAAAGTGGGGTGGGTGTGTGGGGGAAAGCTTATTAATGCTAACTTAGGCTGCCAATGTCCTGAGCAGAGGCTGCTCATGGCCAAATCCCACTAACACCACGATGCAGTTAACACACAACTGAACAGTCAGTTGGCAAACCAGTTCACGCAGAAGACCAGAAAGTACTTTAGGAGCACCACAGTTAAATCAAACTAATGAAACAGCGACAATTTGAAACAGATAAAACAGCGCTAGCAAATAAGCTCATGACAATATTTAAAGTTACATGTGACTCTCAAAACAATAAACTAGTGATGGTAGTATGAAACAAAAGCTTCAAAACATGCTTCGAACCCTGCAGTAAAATTACATGGGAGCACTGCTTCGGAGCCTGTTTTGGTGCGGAAAAGTCACTTGACGTCCGAAACACAAACTGTTTCGTTGTCGGAATGAATCGTTTGAAGACGAGCCAAGATGGCGACAAGACCAGACGTGCATTAAAAACCAAGTCACATCTATCTGCACAACTAAACAAAGAAGAAGTCAATTGTCACCAACAATCATGAAGACAATAAAGGAGCCGTGAGTCATCTCCCCGGACAAAGATTTCAATCAACATGAGTTCTCTATAACTATATGGGAACCGAAATTACTCCGCTCAAAGTCGACTAGCTGAAAGCAGCGTGGCACAACGACTAACGGGAAAATGGCTAAACCGAAGAAAGCTAGTGTGGTTCAACTTGCAGACATGGAGACTGAAACAGCAAAAGAGAAAAGAACTGCTAGAGAAATGCACTCCTATGCTTGCTCGGCTGGGAAAAATGGTGAATGTAACTCAACACCCAACACGCCGGAGAAACAGAAAACGAAAAAAGCTAAAAATGAATTGACAACTCAACATGCGGAGCCGAACTTATCAGAACACCATAATGGCAGCAGTCTGTGAGAGAGCAGATCAACAGAGACTCGCTTGATCTGCTGGGGGACTTATGTGGGCAATGACGGTGAGACCTGGAGGGGTGTGGTTAGGAGGAACGCCCCCCCGATCTGAACCCGAGTGGTGTTCTGTTGTTGGACTTCTGTGCTTGTCATGGATTGTCCATAACGAACACCATGTTCAAGCATAAGGGTGTCCATATGTGCTCTTGGCACTAGGACACCCTAGGCCGCAGTTCTATGATCAACTTTGTTGTCGTCTCATCTGATCTGCGGCCGCATGTCTTGGACATTCGGGTGAAGAGACGGGAGGATCTGTCCACTGACCACTACCTGGTGGGGAGTTGGCTCCGATGGTGGGGGAGGATGCCGGTCAGACCTGGGAGGCCCAAATGTATTGTGAGGGTTTGCTGGGAACATCTGGTAGAGTCTCCTGTGAGACGGAGCTTTAACTCCCACCTCTGAGAGAACTTCGAACATGTTCCGGGGGAGGTGGGGGACATTGAGTCCGAGGGGGCCATGTTCCATGCCTCTATTGTCGAGGCAGCTTACCAGAGCTGTAGCCACAAGGTTGTCGGTGCCTGTCGCATGGGCAACCCTCGAACCCGTTGGTGGACACCGATGGTGAGGGATGCTATCAGGCTGAAAAAGGAGTCCTATTGGGCCTTTTTGGCCTGTGGGACCCCGGAAGCAGCTGATGGGTACCGGCAGTCCAGGCGACTTGCGGCTCAGGTGGTCGCTGAGGCAAAACTCGGGCATGGGAGGTGTTCAGAGAGGCCATGGAGAATGACTTCCTCAAGGCTTCGAGGTGATTCTGGTCCACCATCCGGTGTCTCGGTTGGTGGTGGTGGGGGGAAGCGGTACACCACCAACACAGTTTATAGTGGAGGTGGTGTGCTACTGACCTCAACTTGGGATGTCATGGGTCGGTGGGCAGAATACTTTGAAGACCTCCTCAATCCCACCGGCACATCTTCCACTGAAGAAGCAGAGCCTGGGGACTTTGGGTCGGGCTCTCCAATCTCTGGTGCTGAGGTCACCAAGGTGGTTAAAAAGTTCCTCGGTGGCAGGGCCCAAGGGGTGGATGAGATTCGCCCGGAGTTCCTTAAGTCTCTGGATGTTGTAGGGTTGTGTTGGCTTACACAACTCTGCAATATTACGTGGACATCGGGGGAAGTTCCCCTGGATTGGCAGACCGGGGTGGTGGTCCCCCTATTCAAAAGGCGGGACAGTAGAGTGTGTTCCAACTACAAAGGGAATCACACTCTTAAGCCTCCCTTGTAAGGTCTATTCAGGGGTTCTGGAGAAGAGGGTCCATCGGATAGTCGAACCTTGGATTCAGGAAGAGCAGTGTGGTTTTTGTCCTGGTTGTGGAACACTGGACCAGCTCTACATTCTCAGCAGAGTCCTGGATGGTGCGTGGGAGTTTGCCCAACCAGTCTACATGTGCTATGTGGACTTGGAGAAGGTGTTCGACCGCATCCCTTGGGGAACCCTGTGGGGGGTACTCTGGGAGTATGGGGTACAAGGACCTTTGATACGGGCTGTTAGGTCCCTGTATGACCAGTGTCAGAGCTTGGTCCGCATTGCCGGCAGTAAGTCGGACTTGTTCCCAGTGAGAGTTGGACTCCGCCAAGGTTGCCCATTGTCGTGATTCTGTTCATAACTTTTATGGACAGAATTTCTAAGCGCAGCCAAGGTGTTGAGGGGATCCGTTTTGGTGGCCTTAGGATCGCGTATCTGCTTTTTGCAGATGATGTGGTTCTATTGGCCTCATCAGGTCGTGATCTACAGCTTTTGCTGGAGTGGTTTGCAGCCGAGTGTGACGCAGCCGGGATGAAGATCAGTTCCTCCAAATCCGAGGCCATGGTCTTGAGCTGGAAAAGGGTAGAGTGCCCTCTCCGAGTCGGGGAAGAGGTCCTGCCCCAAATGGAGGAGTTCAAGTATCTTGGGGTCTTGTTCACGAATGAGGGAAATATGGAGCGAGAGATCGATAGGGGGATGGGTGCAGCGTCGGCAGTGAAGTGGGCGCTGTACAGGTCTGTCGTGGTGAAGAGAGAGCTGAGTCAAAAGGTGACGCTCTCATCTTACTGGTCGATCTACGTTCCTACCCTCATCTATGGTCATGAGCTTTGGGTTGTGACCGAAAGAACGAGATCTCGGATACAAGCGGCCAAAATGAGTTTTCTCTGCAAGGTGTCTGGGCTCTCCCGTTGAGGTACGGTGAGAAGCTCGATCATCCGGGAGGGACTCAGAGTACAGCCGCTGCTTCTCCACGTCAAGAGGAGCCAGTTGAGGTGGCTCAGTCATCTGGTTAGGATGCCTCCTGGACGCCTCCCGTTCCAGGCATGTCCCACCGGGATGAGACCAGAGGAAGATCCAGGACACGCTGGAAGGGATTATGTTCCTTGGTTGGCCTGGGAACTCCTCGGGAATCTCCCGGAGGAGATGGCCCAAGTGGCTGGGGAGAGGGAAGTCTGGGCCTCCCTACTTAAGTTGCTACACCATGACCTGACTCCAGATAAACAGAAGAAAATGGATGGATTGATGGATACAATACACACATATATATATATATGTATGTGTGTGTGTGGGTGTGTATATGTATGTACAGTAGTCCCTCGCTACTTCGCGGATGGTTTTTCACGGATTCGCTATATTGCAATTTTTCAAAGTTAGATTGGACAGGACACAATTGGCTGATTGATGGATGAGCCATATATTGTTTATTTAAAAAAAATATTTTAAATGATTTTGCACCTGTTTTGCAGCCTACAAGTGCAGGGGTAAGCTCCCTCCTGCAGCCTGCAAGAGGAGAGGAGAGACAGAAGCCAGTCGTTGTGTCCTCAGGCTTTAAAAAGTGCAGCAGAAGAGTCCCTTTCATCATTCAATACGACATCAAACCCTAACCTCTCTTCACTGGGCAGCAAACTGTAGTGCCGTGAAAGGAGGAGGATGAATTTCTACACCATTAATAAAATAAAATAAGATGTGGCAGCGGCAGCACGGTGGCGCAACTGGTAGAGCTGCTGCCTCTCAGCGAGCAGGTCCTTGGTTCAAACCCCGGTCCAGGGGCCTTTCTGGGTGGAGTTTGCATGTTCTCTCCGTGCATGCGTGGGTTTTCTCCGGGTACTCCGGTTTCCTCCCACAGACCAAAAACATGCATGTTAGGCTGATTGGTGACTCTAAATTGTCCCTAGGTGTGAGTGAGAGTGAATGGTTGTTTGTCTCGTTTGTCTCTATGTGTCCCTGTGATGGACTTGCGACCCATCCAGGGTGTCCCCCGCCCCTCACACAGTGATTGCTGGACATGGGCACCAGCGACCCCCGTGACCCAAAATGGAAGAAGTGGGTAAAGATAATGGATGGATGTTACTGTTTAGTGGAAAACATTTTGCCACATCAGTGAAAACTAAAAGTCAGTTCTTTTCCGTGGCAGAACTTTGATCTAATTTACTATTCAATGTTTTTTCATGTCAACATTCATTCTTATAATGTATTTTTAATGATTTTGTGCAAGACTAAATGAAAGATCAAAATGGAGAACGTAATAAACTGCATTTTTTTGTTTATTCATGATTTACGCCTTTGTTTTTAATTATAGTTTTTCCAAGTACTGTATTTTTCAGACTATAAGGCACACTTAAAATCCTGTAATTTTCTCAAAAATCGACAGTGAGCTTTATAATCCGGTGCGCCTTATGTATTAATTCTGGTTGTGCTTCCTGACCTTGAACTGATTTTATGTTACAACTGAACAATGTTGAGTTATTGTGAATGAGTTGAATAAAGTTTGACTTATCTGTTTTGCTTAATGTGCCTTATAATCCAGTGCACCTTATAGTCCGAAAAATGTGGTATGTTTGTTGCAAACTACTGTTTTACTAATTTCAGCTTTTAGTTTAGCTGATTTTTGCTGTTAGCTACGGTTTTATTGACTTTTAGCTTCTGCTCTGCTTGTTTTAACTTTAATAACTCAGTTAATTCATAATTCAACAAAGAATTTCAGCACTCAGCAAAGAAATAAAAATAATTATCTGGTTTGAAGTGAATACATGGGAAGAGCTCCAATAAAAAAGTTATTTAGAGGAAATTTGTTTATTTTTATTTTGAGATCAGAAAAATTTAACTCTGGAGGTGAAACATAATCTCACTTATGGAAGGTGACAAAGCAGAAAAACAATCACAAATGACCAACTATAAAAGCAAGGCAAACTTTTATTATATACTTTCATACTCTGCATATTTTTACATAAACTCCTCCAACCTTAGTTTATTAACAATTCTCTTTGTTCTTAATTTTTGTTTTCTTTTATACAACCACATTCACCTAAATAAAAAAGGTAATGAAGGGACAGGGAAGTAAATGGAGAATGAGTTGAGCTGATTAAAGTCACAAAGCAACAGACAGAAACTGGAAGAAAGAAAAGTCTGATCATTGATGGCTCATCTTTTGTTTTGTCGTAAAAGTATGTCAACTAATCATTCAGGGTAAATGCTGAATGCGTTAAAACCAGAGTGACTATCAAACACAGCCTCCGAGGGATGAATTATGTTATCAGAGTTACTCCTCAACCAGGCCCAGGCATCCACAGCTTTCATGTAGTACTGGTTGGCCAGGCGACCTTTCATGTCTGCCATGGCAGCTTCTGTAAACAGATCACCTGCATCAGAAGGAGAGATGTTTTAGCCAGGAGGAGAATAAAAGGCATATTTTCTGATATTTCGATTAGTTTTATTCAGCAGACGGAGCCGAACCTGCTTTCTGTGGATCTGCTTTGAGGTTGTGGCCGCCCTCCTGGTACATCTCAGCCTCTCTGGTCAGCAGAAAGCAGCGAGGCTCGTCTTGCGTGCCGTCGAACTCTCCGCCATCGTCGTAGTCTGTCATGTTGAGGGTGCTGTCGTACCAGTGCACCGCTTCATCCCAGTCCTACTTTCTGTGGACACAGGACATCCATCCATCCATTATCTTTACCCACTTATTCCATTTTGGGTCACGGGGGTCGCTGGTGCCCATGTCCACCAATCACTGTGCGAGGGGCGGGGTACACCCTGGACGGGGTCTCCAGTCCATCACAGGGACACATAGAGACAAACGAGACAAACAACCATTCACTCTCTCACTCACACCTAGGGACAATTTAGAGTTACCAATCAGTCTAACATGCATGTTTTTGGTCTGTGGGAGGAAACCGGAGCACCCGGAGAAAACCCACGCATGCACGGAGAGAACATGCAAACTCCACCCAGAAAGGCCCCTGGACCGGGGTTTGAACCAAGGACCTGCTCGCTGAGAGGCAGCAGCTCTACCAGTTGCACCACCGTGCTGCCGACACAGGACATAACATAATAAATTCTGAGCACGTCTGCACCTTTACATCCACCGGGGCAGTGTTACGATCAGTAACAACTGGTTTTACATCTGGAACAGAGTAACTTGTGGAGTTTACCTCATTCAAGATGGCAGCCACTGCTAACTGGCCTTAGCAATTCAGTTTATTTCTAAATTTCCAAGTCACAACAGAAGTCATCTCAGGCTCTGAACAGAAATATCCATATATAAAAATATAATTTAACATTATTTATGTGAGGAGCAGCTCTGAGTTTAACTCCATCACTGAACTCTCATCTTGAACAAGCATGAAGGCGACAGTGGAAAGAAATCTCCCTTATGAGGAAGAAACCTTTAGCAGAACCAGGATCAGGACAAGCGGACCATCTGCTTCGACCGGCTGGGTTTGGTAAGAACAGACACACAATGGCAGGTCAAGAATCACATGTTAAGATAAAAAAAATTATCAAATGAAAACTATTAAATTTTAACAATTAATTTAAGGAAATGAGGCCAATTTGTCCTCTAGTAGTCTAAGCTTAAGACAACATAACAAGCCAACCCTAACTATAGGATTTATTATTATTTATATTATTATATTATTATTATTAATATTTATGTATATACATATATGTATATAAATAGACATATAT
>NC_056509.1:3272126-3273171 GCF_014905685.2 Nematolebias whitei
CTCTGCATATTTTTACATAAACTCCTCCAACCTTAGTTTATTAACAAATCTCTTTGTTCTTATTATTTTATTTCTTTTATACAACCACATTCACCTAAAAAAAAACGGTAATGAAGGAACAGGGAAGTAAATGGAGAATGAGTTGAGCTGATTAAAGTCAGAAAGCAACAGACAGAAACTGGAAGAAAGAAACGTCTGATCGTCGATGGCTCAGCAAACACACACAAACTGCTAACAGCAAAAAGTCTGTCGTAAAAAATATGTAAACTGTAATCATTCAGGGTAAATGCTGAATGCGTTAAAACCAGAGTGACTATCAAACACAGCCTCCGAGGGATGAATTACGTCATCAGTTACTCCTCGACCAGCGCCCAGGCCTCCTCGGCTTTCATGTAGTACTGGTTGGCCAGGCGACCTTTCATGTCTGCCATGGCAGCTTCTGCGGCTTCTGTAAACAGATCGCCTGCATCAAAAGGAGAGATGTTTTAGCCAGGCGGATATTACGATTAGTTGTATTCAGCAGACGGAGCCGAACCTGCTTTCTGTGGGTCTGCGGTGAGGTTGTGGCCGCCCTCCTGGTACATCTCGGCCTCTCTGGCCAGCAGTAAGTAGCGAGGCTCGTCCTGCGTGCCGTCGAACTCTCCGCCCTCGTCGTAGTCCGTCATGTTGAGGGCGCTGTCGTACCAGTGCACCGCTTCGTCCCAGTCCTGCTTTCTGTGGACACAGGATGTGACGTAATTAATTCTGAGCACGCGTCTGCCACTTTACATCCACCGGGGGCAGTGTTACGATCAGCAACCACTGGTTTTACATCTGGAACAGAGTAACTTGTGTTTACCTGATTCAAGATGGCGGCCACAGCTAACTGGCCTTAGCAATTCAATTTATTTCTACAGCGCCAAGTCACAACAGAAGTCGTCTCAGGGCACTGAACAGAAACATTCATTTATAAAAATAATAATTTAACATTATTTATCTGAGGAGCAGACTGCTTTGAATTTAACTCCATCGCAGAACTCTCATCTTGAGCAAGCATGAAGGCGAC
>NC_056509.1:3273271-3274607 GCF_014905685.2 Nematolebias whitei
TTCTGGAAGTATTCCTGAGCCCATTCTGTTATTTCCTTGACAGTGGCATTCCTGTTTGAGGTGCAGTGACGTTTAAGGGCCCGGAGATCACGAGCATCCAGTAGAGTTTTACGGCCTTGACCCTTACGCACAGCGATTGTTCCAGATTCTCTGAATCTTTTGATGATGTTATGCACGGTTGATGATGATAACTTAAAAGTCTTTGCTATTTTACGCTGGGTAACACCATTCTGGTATTGCTGCACTATCTTTCTGTGCAACAATGGTGGAATTGGTGATCCTCTTACCATCTTGGCTTCTGAGAGACACTGACACTCTGAGAAGCTCTTTTTATACCCAATCATGTTGTCAATTGACCTAATTAGTGTTAATTGGTCTTCCAGCTGTTCGTTATTTGCTCAATTTCCTTTTTCCAGCCACTTATTGCTACTTGTCCCAACTTTTTTGGGATTTGTTGACACTGTGAAATTTTGAATCAACATATTTTCCCTTTAAAATGTTACATTTACTCAGATTAAACTTTTGATCTGTAGTGAACTCAGCCTCCGACCACAACCTGTCTCTGAAGACCTTCATGGGACAGGAACTGTTATTTCATTGATTTGAATCCAGAAATACAAATTAGCTCATCCAGAGACTTTCTAATTGTATCCTGAACTAATCAATTGAAAGAACACTCTCTTTTTTATATTATCATTACTATTTTACAAAATCTTGATAATCAAAAGTGTGTTTAGTTCATACCATTTTTAAATGTTGAAGTGAACCACTCATTTTAAATCAACTGTGAAACAGTATTAATGATTTTTAATCCTCATTCAAAGTAGAAATCAAGTTAAATGTCTATGTTACAAAGTAATTATGCATTTTTGATCTTCTGTCTGAAATGAGAAGAGTGATGTCGGTCAAAAGTCGGAGACAGTCCGAAGGAAGTTATTGGAACGTACTGTCATGTTTTTAAACCTCTCAGATGGAAGGAGGAGGTGGAGGCTGCACAGCTGCGGAAAGAAAAGCTTTGCAGAGAGTGATGTATACATATATACATATATACATATATATATATACATATATATATACATATATATATGTACATATATATATACATATATATATATATATACATATATACATATAGTTATAGTTATATATCTATGTAGGGGGTTTCAGTGTGTTTTCTCCACAGACTCTTGAGCTCCTGCAGCAGAATCACACTCAGCTGCTGGCCATCTTCCTAATTACCTCCAGGACTATATGACGCTGCAGTCTTGCTTCATCCAGTGCCGGAGCATATCTTGTTGAGGGTACTTGTGCTCCTGGCCTTTCAGTGTTTATATAT
>NC_056509.1:3274707-3288677 GCF_014905685.2 Nematolebias whitei
ATATATATATGGAAATACTTACCTGTGTGTTTTCTTCAATTCTGACAGACCTTGGGTTTTTCCTGCGTCTCCAGTCCTGGGCGTTTCATGTTACCTGTGGATTGATCTGTACTTACCTGAGCTTAAGTTTCTCCTCGTGGACACCAACCAAACTACTACACCTCCTGCCTCAACCTAATGATGAGCAAATGAACTTTTATGAAGCATTGAACCAGTTGGGCCTAATGTTTCAAAAATAGGTTCATTTGTTGAAGCTTCAGTTACAGTGACCTCTTGTGGCATTTTGAAATGCTGCTCAAATTAGGTGTCATGCTTTTAGTGGCACACACCGAAGAACTTCAGTGACTAGTGTTAAAGAAACTACTTTACTGTGGTAAAAACAGATTTTTTAAATTCATCAACTTTCTATGTTGTCTGGTTTGTAATTTATTCATGCTTACATGTTTTTGAATAAAGATTGATAAATGTGCATTGAAGAGATTTAATAAAAATGTTGCAAAGGTATTGTGCTTGTGTAACTGTGGCAGAGTCCGAGTCTTTATTATTCTTAAAATATCAATGAAATGACGTCTCCAGATCTCCATGTTTGGAGCTGAAGTGTCTGATCATAGAGGAGGTGTTCCCATGATGCTTCAGGTGAACACACCAAACACTGCACCTGCACAAATACACTAATGGAAATAAAAATAATTATTTGAGCCCATACTGACATATGATTATTAAAATCACATACATCATTTTACTGTAATTATATTAAATACATGGGTTAGATAATATCTTCACTGCTGAACATTACTATACTGTGTTGACATTTAAAACCACCTTTATGATGAGCAGAATGAACCCACATGTCTGAACGACCTCTTTTCCTGGCTGCCTCCATAATTACTCAGTTTCAACTAACAGCAGAAACACACCTGCTCTCCAACACATTGCAAACATTTTAGAGCTGTTTCATAGTGTTGAAGCTCTCAATTGAAAACCGGCTCAACCTGTCACCTGTCAGAATCAAGACGAGGCGGTGCCAGAGAATCAGCTGTTTGGACCATGAACCAGTCCAGAGATTCATTCTGACGTATGAAACAGTTTGTGTTTCATACGTCACGTGACTTTTTCCGCACCAAAACAGGCTCCGAAGCAGTGGTTCCAGGTAATTTACTGCAGGGTTCGAAGCTTGTTTTGAAGCTTTTGTTTCATACTACCATCACTAGCTACAACAACAGAGTTTGAACACGGACTCAAAACAAAAAGAGAGTTCCTATGAAAAGAGGTTTAGTTTCCATCTCCTACCTAATGATCAGGAATTAAGAAGAATGTGTCTGAAACATCTGAACTTGAAGAGGCCACCCAAAACTCTGCATGTGAGCTCATTTCACTTTGTTGACAAACGAACGACGGAGGAAAACCTGCATCCTACTTTGTGTCTGGACGACAATAAACCACCGGAGAAGAGACGCCGGATCCTCAGAAGGATTGAAAACAGTGACGAGAACATCAGATATGAGTTCAGGTGTATGGAGGTCACAGCTTTATATATTTGTTCATCTTCAGTTTATGATTTACTCTGTAATGAACCCAAGCTCAGTGATGGAGGACTTTAAGGCTTTGGCTCTGTGTCTGATTTAAGGTCAATAAGTTTGTGTCCCACCTTTTTTAACAGCTGACTTTCATTCCTCTTCTTTCAAGTGCATACCTCCACCTCTCCAAGTTCTCTTCCACCAGTTCCCTGTTCTCACCACAGATCACAATGTCATCTGCAAACATCATATGCCCCATTTGCACTGCTCCTAATCAGCCCCAACTCTGCCCAGCATGGATTTGCACCTGCACTTTAGGACCGATTCTGGAGGCGTGTCCAGAGTCCAAGTCCTGCTAATGAGAGTTCTGCGATGAGATACTCAAAGCAGTCTGCTCCTCAGATAAATAATATTAAATTATTATTTTATATGTGAATATTTCTGTTCAGTCCCTGAGACGACTTCTGTTGTGACTTGGTGCTTCATGAACTGAATTAAATCTGATGAACCAGATTCTACAAAAAACATTTATATTTAAATCTAAAAAAGTTAAGTCTGGTCCTCTGGACGTTCAAAAAACAAACAAAACAAAAATGTAGAAACGTTTCTTCTTTCATCTGAAACACTTCTTCAGTCTGAGGTTATAAATCGCTATTTATAAGACCGAGCTGAATACAGCTCGCAGCACGGTGGCGCAACTGGTAGAGCTGCTGCCTCTCAGTGAGCAGGTCCCTGGTTCAAACCCCGGTCCAGGGGCCTTTCTGGGTGGAGTTTGCATGTTCTCTCTGTGCATGCGTGGGTTTTCTCCAGGTGCTCCGGTTTCCTCCCACAGACCAAAAACATGCATGTTAGACTGATTGGTAACTCTAAATTGTCCCTAGGTGTGAGTGAGAGAGTGAATGTTTGTTTGTCTCGTTTGTCTCTATGTGTCCCTGTGATGGACTTGCGACCTGTCCAGGGTGTCCCCCGCCCCTCGCACAGTGATTGCTGGACATGGGCACCAGCGACCCCCGTGACCCAAAATGGAATAAACGGGTAAAGAAAATGGATGGATGGATGGATGAATACAGCTCCTCAGACTGAAGAAGTGTTTTGGATGAAAGACAAAAAGGTTCTACTTTTTTTCTTTGTTTGTTTGTTTATTTGTTTTTGAATGTTCAGAGGACCAGACTTAACTTTTTTAGATTTTTCTACCTGATTATTGAGCAGCATCAGGATATCTATATTTAAAATTCTATATTTTTCTTCATCATTTGATGTATTTGCACTCATTGTGGTTTTGTTTCTTGTTTACAAATTATTTTTTCTTACAGATTATTTTTAGCTTTGAATTAAAGTTTATCTTTGATTTAAAGCTTTAATTTAAAGTGTAATTGTTTTGTGATTTGTACATGTGTGGGTTAGAATAAAGTTGAACCAAAGGCTGTGTCTCTTCTTTAAACGTCTTTAAAAAAACATTTCCACCCCCCGTCCCTCCATCCCAGTCCTCCCGCCTGCCAGGGCTCGAATCCGGCCTTTGTGAGCAGGCGAGGCCGGGGCTCAGGGCTCGGGGTTCGGCCTCGCGGGCTTCAACGTCTCGGCAGCTCGTATGATCCTCCGCGGTGACACTGCTCACTCGAATTTTATAGTCGGCCACCAAACACAAAATACAGCTGGACTTCAGAATTGAACACGACGTTGTCATTATTGATTTTAAAATGTTAAAAATAGATCCAGCCGCTGCTCCGCATCCAGAGAAATTGCAAATGGCGGCTCAGTGAAAAGTTTCTGAGATCCAGTGACTCCTCCCCCTGACCAATCAGAGTCCTGCATTCACGTTTGGTCCGGACTCAGCTCAGCTCGCTCGGTCCCACCAGAGAAGCAGGGATGAAAAGAGTTCCTGAATCCGCCTCAAATCAGCTCAAAATACTAAAGTACTGGTGCAAAAGGGTTCTTTCTGTGGCGGGCTGCCCAGAGTTGGGGCTTATTAGGGGCGGTGCAAAAGGGGCAATAGTCCACAGGGATTCCTGCCTGACCTGATCTGTTAGTCAGTCCATCACCAGAGCAAACAAGAAGGGGCTCAGAGCTGATCCTTGACGCACTCCCACCTCCACCTTGAAGCTATCTGTCACCCCTACAGCACATCTCACCACTGTCCTACTATCTTCATACATGTCCTGTACCAGTCTAACATACTTCTATGCCACTCCAGATTTCCTCGTGCAATACCACACCACCTCCCTCGGCACTCTGTTGGGGTTTTCAATTCAATTCAATTCAGTTTATTCATAAAGCACCAAATCACAACAAGTTGTCTCAGGGACTTTACAGGAACATTCACATAAAAGACAGTTAGTAAAGTTCTCTATCTAAGGAATCCAGCAGACAAGATGAATCTTGGCTTCGTTGCAGTCTCCCATCCTGAGCAAGCACAGTGGAGACAGTGGGAAGAAAAACTCCCTTTAACAGGAAGAAACCTCCAGCAGAACCAGCTCAGGACAAGAGACCATCTGCTTTGACCGGCTGGTTGAGAGGACAGGAAGGAGAGACAGACCAACACAGAATGGTAGGTCCAGGTCCAGATATAGGCCCAGGTGTATCTGAAAGACAAAAAAAACACATGTTAAGGATAGAAAAAATAATTACAAATACAAAACAGGTTGAGCAGAGTAAGTAAAAACAGTAGCAGAGTGAAAATTGTGGTCAGTTTGTCCTCCAGCAGTCTAAGCCTATAGCAGCATAACTAAGGGACAGCTCAGGAAACCCAAGCTGACCCTAACTATAGGATTTAGCAAAAAGGAAAGTCTTAAGCCTAGTTTTAAAACTGGGTAATGGAAGCATATATAAAATAAAGAGTATTGGTCCAAGCACTGAGCCCTGAGGAACTCCATGACTAACTTTGGTGTATGAAGAAGATTTATTATTTACATTTACAAACTGGAATCTATCAGATAGATATGATTTAAACCATTTTAGAGCTGTTCCTGTAATCCCAACATCATATTCAAGCCTCTGTAGTAAAATATTGTGATCAACTGTATCAAATGCAGCACTGAGGTCTAACAGGACCAGTATAGACACAAGTCCATTGTCTGAGGCCATGAGAATATCATTAGTGACTTTTACTAGTGCTGTTTCTGTGCTATGATGAGCTCTAAACCCTGACTGAAACTCTTCAAACAGATTATTTCTTTGTAGATGTTCACGCAACTGACCTGCAACTATTGTCTCTAGAATTTTTGAGATGAAAGTTAGATTAGATATGGGTCTATAGTTGGCCAGAATTTCTGAATCAAGGTCAGACTTCTTAAGTAAAGGTTTAATTACAGCAACCTTAAAGCGCTGTGGCACATAACCATTCATTAAAGACAAATTCAGTAGATCCAAAATGTGGACATTAATTAGAGGAAATACCTCTTTAAACAGTCTGGTTGGGATGGGATCTAGCAGGCATGTGGATGGTTTGGACGAGGTTATTATTTTTGATAATTCAGAGAGCTCAACAGGACATTATTTTCAAAGACACAATGGAGTTCTTTCTGACCCTCTCTGTACTTCTCCATCAACATCCTCAAAGCAAAGATGGCATCTGTGCTACTCTTTCTTGGCATGAAACCATATTGCTGATCACAGTCACCTCTTGTCTAAGTCTTGCTTCCACAACTCTCTCCCAGATCTTCATTGTGTGACTCATCAACTCAGTTCCCCTGTAGTTGCTACAACTCTGTACATCACCCTTGTTCTTAAAAATGGGCACCAGCACTTCTTCTCCATTCCTCAGGCATTTTCTCACCCTCAAATATGCCATTGAATATTTGAGTCAAAAACCTCTGCCATCTCTCCAAGACATTTCCAAACCTCCACTGGTATGTCATCATGTCCTACGGCCTTCCCCTTCTTCATTCTTTTCAGAGCTTTCTGGACTTCACCCTCACTGATCTTTCCCACTTCCTGGTCCACAGTTTCTATGACCTCTACTCTTTGTTCTCGTTCATTCTCTTTGTTCATTAGCTCCTCAATTACTCCTTCCATCTTCCCGTCACACTCTCCTCACTTGTTAGAACATTACCATTCCTATCTTTAACAAACCTAACCTGCTGCACATTCTTTCCAGCCTGATCCCTCTGTCTTACCAATCGGTACAAGTCCTTCTCACCCTCTTTAGTGTCCAGTCTCCCATACAACTCATCGTACACCCTCTGCTTTGCCTTAGCTACTTCCCTCTTTGCTCTACGTCCCATCTCCTTATATTCCTGTCTCCTCTCTTCAGTCCTCGCACGTCATATTTCTTCTTGGCTCATCTCTTTCTTTGAACAGCTTCCTGCACTTCACTATTCCACCACCAGGTTTCCTTATCATCCATTCTGTCCAGATGACACACCAAGTACCTTCCTACCTGTCTTTCTAATTACTGTTGCTGTAGCAGTCCAGTCATCTGGAAGCTCTTTCTTACCACCCAGAGCCTTTAATAGCTCCTCTCTGAATTTCTCACAACATTCTTCCTTCTTCATTTTCCACCATTTGGTCTTCTTCTCTGATTTGACTCTTTTTCTCTTCTTCACAACAACAGTCATTCTACACACAACCATCTGATGCTGTCTGGCCCCGCTCTCCCCTGCCACAACCTTACAGTCTCCAATCTCCCTCAGGTTTCCTCTTCTACACAGAATGTAGTCAACCTGCGTACTCCTCCCTCCACTCTTATAGGTCACTCTATGTTCCTCCTTCTTTTGTAAACAAGTGTTGACTACATCCATTTCCATTCTCTTGGTAAAATCCACCACCATCTGTTCTTCCTGGTTTCTTTCCTTGACACCAAACCTACCCATCACTTCCTCATCCTCTGTTTCCTTCACCAACATGCCCATTCAGGACTGCTCCCATCACCACTCTCTCCTCCCTGAGAATACTCTCTATCACTTCATCCAGATCTTTCTCCTCCACATCACATCCAACTTCTGAAGCATAACCACTGACAACATCTAGCATCAGACCTTCTACCTTCAGACACATCACCCTATCTGACACTCTTTTCACCTCTAGTACATTCTTTGTCAACTCCTCCTTCAGGACCACCCCTACCCCATTTCTCTTTCTATCCACACCATGGTAAAATAGTTTGAACCCTGCTCCAATGCTGCCCTTCCACTTGGTCTCTTGGACACATAAAACATCTACCTTCCTTCTCTGCATCATGTCAGCCAGCTCTCTACCTTTGCCTGTCATTGTCCCCACATTAAAGTTACAACCCTCAGTCCTACTTTCTTGACTTTCCTCTTCTCCCTCTGCCTCCTGACATGTTTCCTTCCTCGTGGTCTTTGACTAACAGTAGTACAATTTCTGCCGACACCCTGTTTGTCAACAGCACCGATGGCGGTCATGGTTAATCCGGGCCTCGACCAATCTAGTATGGTTTCGCTTTGATAAACTTGTATTATAGTTTTGGCAAGTATTTTATGTCGGATGCCCCTTCCTGACACAATCTCCACCATTTACCCTGGCTTGGGACCAGCACAAGAGATACACTGGTTTGTGCTCCCCAGTGGCTGTTCTTCCTGTTCTAACACACCAAGTGCAAATATGAGAAGCTATGAGGGGACAAACAGAGCCCGACCTGATAAGATAGAACTTTATTGATCCCGCAGGAAATTGCTGTGCCAGAGTTTCAGAATGATGTGACCTGATGTGGCCACAGCCAGATGGGACACAGTCCTGCAGGAAAACCACAAACCCATTTTATTTTTTCAAAGCAACACACAAATCTTCTGAAAACTCAGTCTTAAACAAGAAAACCTGTAAAGTTGTAAACTGTCACAACTCATGCACAATAAAACAGCTCATCTTGTACTGCAACTTTTATTTTATTTGCTCAAACAAAACAGTATGTTAGCATGTAAGAAAAGACGGATTAACATGAGCACAGTATGATATAACACAGATGATACGAGTCCAACTAGCTGCAGCCAGAGTCGTCACAACTTCACCTCCCTCTGCAGAAGTGTGGCTTTAAACACAGAGTTTTATCCTATTGCCAAAACGGAGCAGAGCTGAACCAACAAAGTCCATGCTCAAGAGCAGAGCTGAGTTTTAAGGACAAAAACTAAATTAAAAAAAGCTCAGCACAAACAGTCACTGTGAGGTTTAAGAACACTGCAGATATTTGGACTCCCCCCCCCCCAAAAAAAAGAAAGTAAGCAAAGTAGGTTAAAAAAGGACCACCTCAGATCATTCCTGAACTCTTAGAGGCATCACATTATCAAAGTTTGATTGTACGTCTGAAGCAACCTTACAAACATGTGGAAATTCATCCCATTTACGTCCAAAGGAATCCTGGTGCAAAGATGATGGACTGGAAGCAGTACCAGAATCACAGAACTCTTTCAGACAAATGTGACTGTGATGAAAAAATGTAGGCAAACAAAAATACAAACATGAATACAACAGTCCCTATAATATTATTACTCTTAAATCTTTGACGTATTAAATGCAACTGGAGAACAAGGCACACACCACATCGCTTTACAGAGAGGGTTCTCCATGAAAACGCTTCACCTGCCCCCCCAACACCAGCTCGTAGCTCCCCTGACAGAATGACACAGAAGTAAGAAGAAGGCGATTTGTTGAGACTGATGAAGTTCAGCAGGAGGCTGCTGGCTTGATCCTTTGGTGAGAGGGCCCCGCTGCCAGCGACACGGCCCCTGAACGGCTGCTGTCAGGGAGGGGGGTTGCTCTGAGAGTTTCTGTCTTAAAGTGCAATAAATTCTGAGTCGACACACGGGACAGAGTCTGGACGGGGTGTTTCTGTTTGGGGAGGAAGTGGACGAGCGATGAGACAGCGATGTTTCGAGTCAGAGCATGAAGCTCCTTCACGCTCCAGAATGAACCTGGACCTCTTTATTGCTCCGTCACTTTCACACGCGGTGAACCAGCGACAGTGCTGCGGCTAATTATGCATTTTCTTTTTGACGGGCTAACGAGCTTCATGCCACCAAAACATTTAGCCTCGTCACACCCGGGTGCTCACACAGCTGCCCCATACACGTCTCTCCTGGGGGGCGAGTCCTCCTGATTCAATGAGACTACCTGTACAAATAAAGGTAAAAAAATCTGATCAATGAAGATACCGAACAGGTCAGAGTGGACCAATGAAATGGGGAGGGGAGAACAGGGGGGGGGGGGGGGGCAGCCTCCCTGTTCTCCCCTCCCCATTGTGCCCCTGGGGGGGACCAAGTTTCCCCTCTCCCTGTTTCAAAAGGCAGCTGCGTGATGGGGGCCAGCACAAAGTTGTGCAGGAGGAAGGTGAAGGTAGTGTTCAATGACCTCCTGTTGGGGACGGTATTTATTTTAAGCAGCCGTGTTACTGGTAGGCATTTAATTAAAAGTTTTTTAAATCTTTCTGTGTAAATATCTCATGTTACAGCGCGGCCTATAAATGTACAAAATTCTTATTCTTATTTTAGTGGGGGGCGGCTTATATTTGGATTCGCTCAGAAAACCAAGGGGCAAGGTTCGTCTCTGACCAGAGCTGTGACTGAACGAACCGTACGTACACCAAAAATAAAATCAAGGTAATAAACTTTAGCCCCTAATAATCACTTACCGGTAATAGAATAAAACAAAAGGCAGAGACACTGACGTGTGGCCACTGTAGAAACACAAACTGTTATTTAAAGTTCCCATCAAATAAACCCCTTCACCACATGTACAACAGTTTTTATCCAGTACAAAAAGCAGCTTTTTCTACAGTTTCAGTCCCTGAAGAATGATTAGAAAGCAGCTACACTTCTCGTTGTACTCATGGGCGTAAAGACAATATGATTTAAATGTAAAGCTGAAGCACTGATTCATGTGTAGTATTTCATCTGTTCATCAGAGCAGACTTGGTCTTCATTTTTAGAACAACTTTAAATAAATCAGTTCTGCAACGAAGCCAAGATTCAACTTGTCTGCTGGATTCCTTACACAGAGAACTTTACTAAGTGGCTTTTATATGAAGGTTTCTGTAAAGTGCCCTGAGACAACTTTGTTGTGATTTGATGCTATAGAAATAAACTGAATTGAATTCTGTGGAATTTAGGAATGAATATCTTACCTGTTGCCAACAAGTTTTAAATAGATCAGACAGGAGTGACGGTGGAAGTGGGTCCACTCAGACTAACCAACATTTGATCAATGTCTGATCAGATATATTTTTAAAGTAATTATCATCTTAAAACAACTCAGATCTTTAAAACGTTACAGTTAATGCAAACACAGCTATTTAACCCTTTCCATCACTGTCACATTTAGCACTGAGCTGTGTTAGACAGGAGCAGTTCACTCTGGTGTTAGCAGTCGTGGGACTAACCTGATGGTCCTGTTACACTGCAACCATCTCAAATGACTCAAACAGCTGTCTACAACAGGTAAGGTATCAACTGTCCAAAACTTTTACACAGACCTCTAGTTGAAAATGACCAAAATATATATTTAAAGGCTCAGTTTACTGTTTGTAACAGCATTTAAATTTTATGAAATAAAAGCCTCCTAACCCTGTCATCACCTGCATAATCTGAGCTTTTCTTTGCAGACGACACTGTGACGTACATCTGTACAGACACGTCTGTACATGCATGCATGTACAGACACGTCTGTAAGACGCTGAGAAGATGTCACTGTATTTGAGAAACGGTTCCTCGACATGATCTCATTCAGACCACCAGAGTTCAGACCTGGACTTTGACCTGCGTTCTTCAGTGTTCGGACACGAGCCCCTCTCCAGCTGACTGAACTTCAAGCTCTGAGTGAAACGACGTCTGCACTGAACTGGAAGGCCATCAGACCCGTTGCAGATGAATGGTCAGGGGAAACGCAGCAGCAGAAGGAAAAGGCAAACAAACGACAAAACGGGATGAAACAAAGTGAGCACGGGTGTAAGAGAGAATGGCACGTTCATGTCTTGCATGGACACCATTTAGTACACGTTTGGGCTGTTTGGTGCACCTTTCATGACTTTTATGAATTTTTGAAAAAAGAAAATAAAAAAATGTGTCTCAAGAAAGATTATCCTTGAATTGTATATAAAAAAAGTTGTAATTTAGAATCCGGTCTTGTAGTGTTGTGTTTCTCAGCAGCCTTCAGTTCAGACGGGCGCTGCACGGGTGTGCTGGGGTTCGGATGGCACAGGCCAGCCTCACAGGAGATGCTACACTTATTGCTTACAAGAAAACTTGCGACAGTTAATGCAGTTTCGTGGCAGACCCTTGATACAGAAAAAAACAATCACCACTTAGAAGTTCTTAACTGAGCACCTACATGTGACAGAACAGGACATCCTAAAGACCACGCTGAAAACACGGAGACATGAACAGCTGTCACGCCCGGCTGAGGCTGGCTGAGAGAAGAGCTACAACAGCAGGCAGCTTCCCTTCCACTTTCATCAAACGGCACTAAAAGAAGAAAGATTGGAAAAAGTCTCACTTCAGACAAAAGACGAGGACAGACATGACAGCGTCCTCTTAAAGACTGGAGTACTGAGCTACTTGATGTGGCCGGACTGTGGGCTCACACTGATACAGATGTGGCTGATAGATACTTTCTCTCTCTTTGTACATAGTCAGGTTCAGATAGGATTTAAGGAAGACAAGCTTTCCAGCGTCCTGCAGTGGTGGACTACAGCAGACTGGCAGTCCCTCACACACACACTCTCTCTCACACACACACATGCACGCAGTACCCCAATGGCATTGTGGGGGAAAATGTTTTTAACGTTCGCTTTCCTTTGTGTCTTCAAGCTCGCGTCATCAAACATCTGATAGAAAAATCACGAGTTCTGCTGCGTCGGGTCGACCTGTTGGTTTCCGGTTCAGATGTTATCGGAGGTGAGTTCTGGATGTTGGGTTTTCTTTCTGACTGAAGGACAAGCAGAGAAACTGTGTTTGCATAAAGACTTCTCTCTGTCAGACTCTGCACCGTCCTCCAGCAGCAGGACGGGGGGGTGGGGGGCACAAGGTTTGCAAAGTGAGTTCTGTAAATCGCAGCCACCTGCCACCGTCCTGCTGCACACTCTCATAATACAGCTTTCTGTGTGGGATAAAATGCTTGTTGTCATGGTAACTGTCTCCATCGTTTCGTCAGTGGGGTTGATTGGACCGTGGTTGTCTGTCTGGTCACGTGGATGCAGATGTTGGAACAGGGAGTCTGGATCTTCTACGCTGTGCTGGACTTGCCCAACTCCTCCCTGATTGCTACAAATGAAACAAAGAGCATGCACAAAGGTAAGTTACTCAGTCCAGACTAAGACTGTGACATTTCTGTGTGACGAGTTGTTTAAAACCAAGTAATGTCCTCCAGGGTCTCACTGAAGGCTCAGGTAATGTCCAGCATTACTTCTGTGGGTGTTGTAAGAACTTCATGGTTCTCCTGTTTGGAACCAAGGCCTTTTGTCCCATCATAAGCAGCTGTTGAAAATACTAAACTCCAAACAGGAAACTGGAAGTTAAAGCCAGCTTCCCTACATGATGGTCCCAGTAATAAAGTCATGCCCCTCCATGTAAACAAACAAGACTTTGTTCTTGGTAAAATTAAACTAAATCCCTTCATATAGTTGTGTTAAGACGATGACTTGTTGATTCACATTATTCCTTGTTTTCTGCTGGATTATTATTACTTTTTCAAATACATTGAAGCATAATTATGTCAGGCCTAAAGTTGTGTGACACCATGACTGTGTGGTGGGAGGAGGATTAAAAGCTCTACATTCCTTGTGCACACTCTGGTCCCAACGTGGCAGCTCTGACTCCTGAGGTGGGGACACAGGGTCCAGTATATAAATAGTCAACATGGAAACAAATTTCCACAACGATCTTTTCTGCAGTTTCAAAAAGTTTCCTCAAAAAAACCAAACGGTCTTTTACTGTATATGTTTTAATTGTTTAATCTAGTAAAATGAATCCACCATGGTTTAGCTCTGCTTTTGTAAGTGCATCAACCCAGTGTCAGATGGTCATAATGTTATGGCTAATTACTGTAATCGAAATGTAAAAGGCAAAGATGAGGCATCATAAGTGAAACACATGACGGTCTGGACTGGACTCTGTAAACACATGTTCTGTTGTATGTGTTATGGCACCTCTTGCTTTCTACCTGCTCTCAAACATTTGGATATAGGAAGAAGAAAGGAAAGGATTCAGAGAATAACTAATCACTGATGTTGTGTTTGACAGGAACACCTGCTGATTAGTCTGCAGGTGGCTGACTGCTGGTCATGTTGCACTGATAATTACCATCGATAAGCTCTTCTTTTAGTTTTGACAGCTCCTTTCTCATTTCATCCAGAATGTCCTGAAAAGACAAAACAATGTCGTCATAGTCCAGTTAACACAGTTACAATTCACAAGTGCTCACAGAAAAGCACTTCTTGTTTTTACCTTTACCTCAACATAAGCAGTCCCATGAGAGACGGAGGTTAGTCAGGCTCTGCCAGCTGGGAAGACGAGGACTTCATTTGCTTTATAAAGAAGCTAATAATCCCAGCAGAGGGAGTCCTCGTAAAATCATGCCCAGAGGCTGGATTACTAACACCAACACGTGAAACACTGTTACACATCATGTGATGGTCAAACCGTATTATGAGCCGCAGGCTTTCTCTACATCAGGTCGAGCAGACAGATGTTCTGCTGGCTGCCTTCCTGTCAGCGCTGCAGCCAGATGTAGTGACAGAAGGGCAAAACTCCGAGAGGCTACTTATCTAACGGGCTCATTCACAGAGGGAGGAGCTGTGCACACAGTACACACCATGTACTTATAGGGCACCTACCCAGTGAGTAATGAGAAACTGAAGGCAGTTTAAGGTTCACAAAATATTGTTTTCTTGAATTCCTATGAATTATTGGAAAGTGGAGCTGTTCTAAATTGGCAGCAATCCATGATGGTTTAAGCTGCATTCAGTCGTTAACTCATAAGATCTGTCAGAAATGGTAGTTCATAGAGCTTTCTAAAAATAAGATAAAACCTTACCCATATCCACTGAAAAACACCCAACACATTTTTATTAGGCCAAATCAATCCCTTTTTATAAGCAACATTTGTTAAATAAGGACTATATGTTTAGTTTATTGTTTATTTGTCATATGCAGGTTAACACAAGGTCAACAGTGCAATGAAATGTTCAGGATGAGAAGAACTGATTTGACTAAAAACAAGAAATATTAAAGCATGCAATAAAAGAACAAAATAAAGTACTAAAAGTGAAAAGAAATAAAATATTTATAAGGTTCAAAAGAAATATCGTAAACACCATGGTAGAATATAACGGTAAATGTAAGATGACTTAACATAAATATGTATTTCACAGGTAATAATAATAATATAATAATAATCATTTTATTTAAAAAGCGCCTTTCATGACACCCAAGGACACTTTACAGTAAGAACAAAGACAACAGGAATAAAGAATATAAAATACATAAAGAATATAAAATACATACAGAATAT
>NC_056509.1:3288687-3292579 GCF_014905685.2 Nematolebias whitei
CATAAAGAATATAAAATACATACAGAATATAAAATGCATAAAGAATATAAAATACATAGAGCAAAGTTAAGGATAAGCGAGTCTAAAGAGATGTGTTTTCAGAGCAGTCTTGAATAGAGAAAGAGAGGTGGTGTTTCTTAAGTCAGGGGGTAGAGAGTTCCAGAGATGAGGGGCAGAGCAGGTGATGGCCTGGATGGAGATGTGTAGGAGGTCAGATAGGTACGGAGGGGAAAGGTTGTGGATGGCTTTGAAAGTGAGAAGAAGAATTTTGAAGACGATGCGTGATTTAACCGGGAGCCAGTGGAGCTGCTGCAGGACTGGAGTGATGTGGTTATAGGAGGAGGTTTGAGTGATGACACGGGCAGCTGAGTTCTGGACCAATTGTAGCTTCTGGAGAGATTTGTTGGGGAGGCCATAAAGAAGGGAGTTGCAGTAGTCAATCCGAGAAGTCACAAGACTGTGAACAAGGATGGCTGTGGAGCGGGGTGTGAGAGAAGGGCGGAGACTGTTAATATTTCAGAGATGGAAATAGGCAGACCGAGTGACATTGTTGATGTGTGAAGTGAAGGAGAGAGTGGTGTCGAGGATGACACCAAGACTCTTGACCTGAGGCGAGGGGGATAGCAGAGAGTTGTTAAGGGGGATGAGAAGATTTTCTGATTTTGAAAGAGAGTTTTTGGTACCGACAAGAATGATTTCTGTTTTGTTACTGTTTAGTTGTAGGAAGTTGTTAGAAAACCAGTGATTTAGCTCATTGAGACAGTCGGTGAGGATGGAGGGTGGGTGGGTGGAGTTTGGTTTTGTTGACAAGTAGAGCTGTGTGTCATCAGCATAACAGTGAAAATGGACACCAAATTTACGGAAGATATGACCTAGAGGAAGGAGGTAAATGATGAAGAGGAGGGGTCCGAGGACAGAGCCTTGGGGGACACCCGTGGAGACGGGGGAAGACTGGAAACGAAAGGATTTGAGCTGAATGAATTGAGTGCGGTCAGAGAGATATGATTTGTACCAGTCTAACGGAGTACCTGAGATGCCAATGGAGGTTAGTCTGTTGAGGAGGATAGAATGACAGATTGTGTTGTGTGTAATAATATTTGCTTAAATGGACGTGATATATATTGCACATAACTAACAAACTACACAGGTTGTCTGACAGGATGTTGCACAGGTAGAGAGTAACACTTAGATGAAGTGGACTATGATGGTATATATATATATATATATATATATATATATATATGCGTATGTGTGTGTGTGTGTGTGTGTAGTGAACCTGATCTGACCCTGATCTGACCCTGATGACCTCAAATCTATCAGATGGACAGAGACTGTTATTTCATTGATCTGAATACAGTTTGAGCCATCTGGTGACTCTCTTTCTTGAATTAATCAAGCAGAAAAGACAATTTTTATAATCATCACTGTTTTACAAATGTTTGACAATCAAATTGTGTTAGTTCACTCAATGTTTACAGGTTGAAGAGAACTACTCATTTTTATTTTACATAAACAGTAAGTAATGATTTTTATTCCTCATTCAAAGAAGAAATCAGGTTAATATGCTTTTCTTGATTTTCTGTCTGAAATGAGCCAAGTTTGTAAGTATGTTAAAGGTCGGTTTTCGGTCAACTAAAATGTTTACCAAGAAAAATGTCATGTTTAAACTTTTTCAGAAGATAATAAGGGTGAGACTCCACGAAGTCTGAAGTCCTACAATAATCTTTCTGTTTGTTACTAAACAATCCTTGACTTTTAATAACATCTTACATCATAAACCACACCTCTATTCCTGGTCCATCGACCAATCAAAAGCTCTCAAATGACCCGGAAGTCGACCCATTTAAAATGTGGCAACTTCCCAGTTCATAAAGGAGTTGAAGGAGTTGCAAGAAGCTGAGACGCTGAGTTGCTGGAGTTTGTTGGTTGCTGTGTTGCTGTACTCAGAAATGAGTTCAACTAGAGAGCGCACAGAGTGATGGAGTTAGAGCTCTTGGATGCAGACGCGTTCAGGATGATCCAGAGACGTTTTGGGATTATAATTTCTGTTTGAACACCACGCACGACTCCCGAAGGATTTCAGCTGCTCTCAACGGAGACGCTGAAAGAGTCTGAAGGATTCTATACCGAGCTGATGTCATCGTCAACCAGGTAACGATCTTCGACTAAAGTGTACCGGAAGCAAGCTGAGATCTGATGGAGCGTGCACGTTCTGGTCATAACAGATTAATTCCCTCACATATCTCTCTGTAAGATAAATCTCCATTTCATCTTAAACTCTGCTTTCTCTTAAAATCAGTACAGATATTTTAGAAATATCTGAAGCTAAGTCCTCAATCACCGCCGCGTGATTGAAGCTCATTATTTGTGAAACTTGTCTGTTATTATTTTCATATTTTGCCAAATTAATGTAAATGTTTGATGTTAACTTTGATTCTGAAAATAAATGACCGCATTCATTTGATGGGTCAAAGATAATAACGTCTCTCGTTCGCATTTCTGTTAAAATTCAATGCACGACATTACACAGTCAGAAAGATGAGGAACTCGTGAAAATTGTATGCATATATCTCGTATATGTACTACTACATGTGTCTATCGGCCAGTGGCCCTCACTCCAAAGTCACTAAATGCTTTGAAAAACTGGTCATGACTCACATCAAAACAACCATCAACATCAACGGGTACCCTCATCAGTATGCATACCACGAGAGTCGATCAACAGAGGATGCCATCTCCTCTGTGTGTCATGATCAGCAGCTCCCGCTGCCCCCCCATCTGCTCACTTCCCTGCCCCTTCATGACATGACATGTTTTCTGTCCCTCTCCTTCATGTTTTGTTTATCCCTCAGCTCCTGTCATTGCTCACATCTGCTCCTGTCAGTTAACAGTTCACCACACCCCCTCAGCCTATCACAGCAATCAGCTCTGATCCCACTTACCTTTTCTACTCATCTAGTTCACCTGCTCTGCACCCTTTATAAGCTCCATTCTCACTCCTCACCTGTGCCAGATTATTACACCACTCATGGTCCCTGATAGTGAAGCCTTCAGTCATAGTATCTTGTATCCTTGCTTTGCCTTGTCTTGTATCCTCACCTGTTTTTGGACTCCTCGCCTTGCCTACCCCTCTTGGATTTGCCTGCATATATGACCTCGGTAACGACCTCCTCTTCTGCCTATGACCACGACTCACGGATCACCCTTTGGATTACCCTTATACCACTGACTCCCTGTGTTTAACCCCTGCTTTGCCCTTTGGACCACAAACCTGCATTGCCCCGTTGTTCACAGCATTAAAGGCCTCCTTTTGCAGCTGCCTTCCCACCAGTTCATCTCTTTAAAATCTGACAGGTGGCTCTCACAACACCAGCCTGCAAAGACCTGTTACTGAAAAACTGAAATTAGATCCTGAGATTCAAGCAGCATAATAAGTAATAACTGTTCTTGTTTTTGCACTCCTGTGTCTAGCTATTTTGAATCCAAAACCCTGGTTCGTGACACTGTGGTCCACACTGCGCTCAACCACCTGGAGCAGAAGGACTCCTACGTCCGTACCGTATGCTCTTTGTGGACTTCACATCTGCCTTCAACACCATGATCCCCCAAACCTTGATGGACAAACTATCCACACTAGGACTAAGCCCCTCCACTTGCAACTGGGTCCTAGACTTCTTAACAAACAGACCACAGTTAGTGAGGATCCACAACTTCTCCTCCTCCACCATAACCCTCAGCACTGGCTCCCCTCAGGGATGTGTGTTGAGCCCCCTCCTGTTTACTCTGCTCACGTATGATTGTGCAGCTACCCATCCAGGCTGTCACATTGTAAAGTTTGCAGATGATACAGCGGTGGTGGGATGCATCACAAACAATGATGAGTCCAGCTACA
>NC_056509.1:3302579-3312775 GCF_014905685.2 Nematolebias whitei
GCACCTTCAGTCGTAGACCGAGACCACCGAGGTGCTCCACAGAACACGACAGGAAGTCCTTCCAACTGTTCAACTTCCTCCCCCTTCTTCACAGAGCACAATAAAATTAATCCTGCACCACAATAATCTCTTTAATGTTTCTGTCTGCACCTGACCTGTTTTAGATCTTAATTGTTGGTATTTTTATATTCTCTCTTTTTTTTTTTAAATATCTTGTGTGATTCCTTGTGCATGTTCCTTTGTACTGAAACTCTGGCACAACAATTTTCTGCAAGTTCAATAAAGTTCTGTCTATCCATCCATCCAGCCAGCCAGCCATCTAACTTTATGCGTAACGTTCAAAAGAAAATATTAAGACATTTGTCACAAACAGCCAGTGACAGACTCATTTCACTGTTGTACAATAACAAGACGGAGAAAGAGGTCTAACTTTTAGTTTGCATTAAGAATGATTCATGTGTTCATTTACCTGTTTCAATCTGTCGTAATCCACAGCTTCTGTTGGCACACCATTGGCACTTAAGGAGGCAGTTGGAGTTGGGGTGGATTTAGGTCTGATCAAAGAGACAAGCAGAAAGAAACTCAGAGCAAAGAAGGAGCTCTCACAGGACTTAACACATCAAGAAAGAAAAATGACTAAACAACACTTTAATCTGTTTCAGCATCACAAGATATGAACTGTTCAGTTTAGTTTGTTTCAAACCAACAGACACAACGAGGAGCCAAGACAGCCTTGATGCATGCACCCACACTGATGAAGAGCACGAAGCTACACATGCATGGAAGCACACACAACGTCAAACACACCACAGCTGCTAAAAACTCCTGTCAGACCCCAGAAGTTCTTCCACACTCACTGCTAAAAATATCCTCGCTTTATCTTACTTACTCAAAAGAGCCACACTCGACAACAACAGAAGATTTTTTAACAGGTTCTTCTTGCAAGGACAAATTTTCACAACAGGTTACACAGATATACAGAAAGTACACGCATGAAGCCCAGTCACAAGTTTTTATATGCTTATCAGCTCCTCCAAGCTCACAGACTCAGAGGTGACCATGAAGCAACAGCTGTGCCTACAGTCTCAAAGCAGCTCCTCATCCAGCTCCCTTTGCTAACTCAAAAATATGGTTCATGGGCAGTGAACATTCTCAGCCATAGTAGTTAAAAACATGCATAAAACCTTGACCAAAAATCCCCTAAAGTTCATCTCCGTATCAAGGAAGAAACCTGAACTGAAAAGGGTCTCAAAGTTAAAAGTCCCAAAGAGCTCTACAGTGACTGGTCTGAATGACTATCGGCCAGTAGCCCTCACCCTGATAGTCGCTAAATGCTTCGAAAAACTGGTCATGACCCACATCAAAACAACCATCAACATCAACGAGGACCCTCATCAGTATGCATACCACAAGAATCGATCAACAGAGGATGCCATCTCCTCTGTGGTCCACACTGCTCTCAACAACCTGGAGCAGAAGGACTCCTACGTCCGTATGATCTTTGTGGACTTCAAATCTGCCTTCAACACCATGATCTCAAAAACCCTGATGGACAAACTATTCACACTAGGACTAAGCCCCTCCATCTGCAACTGGGTACTAGACTTTTTAACAAACAGACCACAGTCAGTGAGGATCCACAACTTCTCCTCCGCCATAACCCTCAGCACTGGCTCCCCTCAGGGCTGTGTGCTGAGCCCTCTCCTGTTCACTCTGCTCACGTATGATTGTGCAGCTACCCATCCAGGCTGTCACATTGTAAAGTTTGCAGATAGTACAGTGGTCATGGGAGGCATCACAAACAATGATGAGTCCAGCTACAGGCAAGAGGTGAAACACCTGGAGAGCTGGTGCAAAGAGAATAACCTTCACATCAATATGAAGAAGACCAAGGAGATGGTCGTGGACTTCACAAGGAACAAACACACCTACCCCCCCAAACATAGGAGGATCTGCAATGGAAGTGGTCTCCAGCTACAAGTACTTGGGTGTGCACCTAAAGAACAACCTCAGCTGGAGCAACAACACCACCAGCCTGATGAAGAAAGCTCATCAGAGACTCTACTTCCTCAGGTGGCTGAGGCGAGCTGGTCTGGGAAGCTCAGTCCTCACCTCCTTCTACAGGTGTGCAGTGGAGAGCATCCTGTGCTCCAGCATCAACGTGTGGCATGGAGGCTGCACAGCTGCAGAAAGAAAAGCTTTGCAGAGAGTGGTGAAGGCTGCACAGAAGATGTTGGAGTCAGCCTCCCCACCATCACAGACATCTACACCTCCAGATGCAGGAAGAGGGCCACCTGCATCATGAAGGACCCCACCCACCCAGCACACACACTTTTTGCCCCGCTCCCCTCGGTTAGGAGGTTGAGGAGCATTAAGTGTAGAACCACCTGACTGAGGAACAGCTTCTACCCTGAGGCTGTTAGTTTCATGAATCTCTAACTAGAATAATCACTGTGAAAAATCACATCATGTTGCTGCTGATCTGTTTCATGGTGCTGCTGATCTGTTTCGTGTTGATGTGTTCATTCGTACTCATCTGCTCACACAGACTCATGTTTGTGCTGCTGTTCGGCGTATTGTTTTTATGCTATTAATACTTAGGGTATTTTTAGTTAACATTTTTCTTAGTTCATATCTTAGATCTTATTACTATTTTTCTTTTTACATTTTATTGTTGGATGTAACTGGGACCCTGTGTACACAATTTCGTTTCACATGAACCACATGTGGTGTGAATGATAAATAAATAAACTCTGACACTTTCTCTGACTCACTGCCATCTCTCCAAGACATTTCCAAACCTCCACTGGTCATCAGGTCCTACTGCCTTCCCCTTCTTCATTCTTTTCAGAGCTTTCCGGACTTCACCCTCACTGATCTTTCCCACTTCCTGGTCCACAGTTTCTATGACTCTCTTTCTCATTCATTCTCTTCATTCATTAGCTCTTCAAAGTACTCCTTCCATTTTCCCATCACACTTTCCTTATATGTTAAAACATTACTATCTTTAACAATCCTAACCTGCTGCAAATCCTTTCCAGCCTGACCCTTATGTCTCTCCTATCGGTACAAGTCCTCCTCATCCTCTTTAGTGTCCAGCCTCCCATACAACTCAATATATGCATTCTGCTTTGTCTTAGCTCCTTCCCTCTTTGCTCTACATTCCATCTCCTTATATTCCTGTCTCCTCTCTTCAGTCCTCGCACGTCATATTTCTTCTTGGCTAATCTCTTTCTTTGAACAGCTTCCTGCACTTCACTATTCCACCACCAGGTTTCCTTATCATCCATTCTGTCCAGATGACACACCAAGTACCTTCCTACCTGTCTCTCTAATTACTGTTGCTGTAGTAGTCCAGTCATCTGGAAGCTCTTTCTTACCACCCAGAGCCTTTAACAGCTCCTCTCTGAATTTCTCACAACATTCTTCCTTCTTCATCTTCCACCATTTGGTCTTCTTCTCTGATTTGACTCTTTTTCTCTTCTTCACAACAACAGTCATTCTACACACAACCATCTGATGCTGTCTGGCCACACTCTCCCCTGCCACAACCTTACAGTCTCCAATCTCCCTCAGGTTTCCTCTTCTACACAGAATGTAGTCGACCTGCGTACTCCTTCCTCCACTCTTATAGGTCACTCTATGTTTCTCCTTCTTTTGTAAACAAGTGTTGACTACATCCATTTCCATTCTCTTGGCAAAATTCACCACCATCTGTCCTTCCTGGTTTCTTTCCTTGACACCAAACCTACCCATCACTTCCTCATCCTCTGTTTCCTTCACCAACATGCCCATTCAGGTCTGCTCCCATCACCACTCTCTCCTCCCTGAGAATACTCTCTATCACTTCATCCAGATCCTTCCAAAATGTATCTTTCTCCTCCACATCACATCCAACTTCTGAAGCATAACCACTGACAACATCTAGCATCAGACCTTCTACCTTCAGACACATCACCCTATCTGACACTCTTTTCACCTCTACTACATTCTTTGTCAACTCCTCCTTCAGGACCACCTCTACTCCATTCCTATTTCTATCCACACCATGGTAAAACAGTTTGAACCCTGCTCCAATGCTGCGAGCCTTGCTGCCCTTCCACTTGGTCTCTTGGACACATGCTGCGAGCCTTGCTGCCCTTCCACTTGGTCTCTTGGACACATAAAACATCTACCTTCCTTCTCTGCATCATGTCAGCCAGCTCTCTACCTTTGCCTGTCATTGTCCCCACATTAGAGTTGCAACCCTCAGTCCTACATTCTTGAATTTCCTGTTATTCCTCTGTCTCCTGACACATTTTCCTCCTTGTGGAGGAAATTATGTAATTACCTTGCAGTTACAGTAAGTAATTATTTCTCTCTTAACATGTTTTTTTGTATTTACTGGTACTCCTACAGAAAGTACACCTGGACCTGCCATTCTGTGTTTGTTTGCTTCTACTTCTTGTCCTCTCAAACCCAGCCGGTCAAAGCAGATGGCTGCTCATTCTGAGCCTGGTTCTGCAGGAGGTTTCTTCCTGTTCAAAGGGAGTTTTTCCTTTCCACTGTTGCCTTTATGCTTACTCAGGATGGGACACTGCGAAGAAGTGAAGATTAAACACAATCTGCTGGCAATCTCTTTTCCTTAAATAGATAACTTTTACTAAACGGCTTATTTTATACCATACCATACCACTTTATTTATAGAGCACTTAAAACAGCGACAAGGCCAACCAAAGTGCTGTACAGACAGAACAACAGGTAACACACAAAGCAATATAAAAAATGAGGTAAATCAGAATATAGACATAAAAAACAATGCAGATAATGACAACAAACCAGTGTGGAGCATACAGGATCAAAACACAGATCATCTGGTGTTGAAAGATACTGAATAGTAGTGAGTTTTTAAACGGGACTTGAAAACCGAGAGGGAGGGGGCCTGTCTGACAAACAGAGGTAACTCGTTCCAGAGTCTTGGTCCTGCTACAGAGAAGGCCCTGTCACCTCTGTGCTTAAGACGAGTTCCTGGAACTGTGAGGAGCAACTGGTCCGCTGACCTTAGAGGAACGTGGTGGGACATACGGTTGTAGCATATCAGAGAGATGGGGGGGGGGGGGGGAGGGACACTGTTCAGTGATTTGTAGACATACATCAGTATTTTGAACTGGATTTGAAAGTGAACCGGTAACCAGTGCAATGAGGCCAAAACTGGAGTAATGTGCTCTATTTTGCCTGTACTGGTTAAAAATCGGGCTGCTGCATTCTGGACCAGTTGTAGTCGTACAATGGAGGTCTGACTGATACCAAACAGGGGCGAATTGCAGTAATCAAGCCTAGATGTAATGAATGCATGTATTACTGTCTCCAGGTTATTTTGGACAATATGGACTTCAGTTTAGACAGCCGCCTCAGCTGGAAGAAACGATTTAACAATCATGTTTACAGGATTGTTAAGTTTCAGGGAAGGGTCCATTATCACTCCCAGATTAGTGACTCTTTGTTTTTCTGACAGGGTTAGAGCAGAGAGGTCGATGCAGTGGTTTGTGATCGTGTCGTTGAGAGGGAACAACATGACTTCAGACTTCTTTTCATTGAAACTTAAGAAATTTAAAGCCATCCAGTCCCTGATGTCAGCCAGGCAGTCGAGCAGCGGTTGAATCGAGCATGTATCATTGTGTCTTAGGGGGAAGTAAATTTGACAGTCATCGGCATAGAAGTGGAAGGGCATGTTGTGTTTCCGGAAAATAGCACCAAGCGGCAGCAGGTATAAAGAGAATAGGAGGGGACCCAGGATGGACCCCTGCAGAACACCCCATTTAAGCTCTGCCTCTGCGGAACTAAAATCCTTGATGGAGACACAAAAGGATCTGTCAGTGAGGTAGGATCTGAACCAATTGAGGGCTGACCCTGTGACACCCACCCACTGCTCTAACCTAGCAATGAGGATCTCATGGTCGATGGTGTCGAAGGCGGCCGTGAGGTCCAATAGGACAAGCAGCACAGAATCACCAGTATCTGTGGATCTGAAGATGTCGTTAAAGACCTTCAGCAGGGCAGTTTCAGTGCTGTGGAGAGGTTTAAAGCCAGATTGGAATAGCTCTAAGATGGTGTGACCTTCCAGGAAGCACTTCAACTGGGACTCAACTATTTTCTCCAGTACTTTAGAAACAAATGGGAGTTTGGAGACAGGCTGGAAGTTGGACACGACTGAGGGGTCAAGGTTTTTTTTTTCAGGAGAGGCTGGACAGAGGTACGCTCATAATGGTCTAAATAAGCGACTTCAGTGACAGAAAAACGAAGATCCAGAAGCTGTTGTCGGTCATACATGAGGAGTGAATTCATGCCACAGATAAAAAACGAACAAAACAGAAATAATCCGAACACCATCAGCAGAGGTGGATTGCAAGCCATGCACACGGGCGCCATCTTACCGGAAGTCCTTTTTATTTTATTTTATGTAAATGAATGTTTATGTTCAGTGCCCTGAGTTGACTTCTGTTCTGACTTGGCACTATATAAATAAATTGAATTGAATTGAAAAAGTTTTCTTGGTTTCTGTTCAGCCATAACAAATATAATTTTACTTTTCATTCTCACACAAACTATTTTAGCTTCACATGACAGTGTGTAGCTGGGGTCATTTAAAGTGCACATGAAAGCAGTATAAGCTTTAGTGGTGTTAGGCTGCACTGAATGGCCCCAGAAAAAGCATCATGCTAATGTTAGCTGACAATAATGCCACGTTGACCTAAAGTTTGCTAAAGAGGACGTTTAGCAGCGTCACAGTCTCACGCTGCATTAATATCTTCTGCAAATGCTTTCAAAGCTTTTGGCCAATTCACAAAAAAGGAATTATGAAACCAACCATTTCTTGGAAAAGAATGGTGACACTTTACCTCCCAATTACTGGAGATTTGCTACCGTTCATGGTGTTTGTTCTTTCCCATGGCTTCCTGGGCATGTCTGGAAAACAAAACATTTAAAAAACGTCATGTTAATGATTGAAGCAATGCTTAGAGATGTAATGACATCAAAATAAACACAAATAGTTTCTTGTAGTGGGATCAGGCCTGTTTTAGAGGGATGGGTTAAGGTCCGGAGCCTGCAGGTTGTCTCTGTTACTCACCCGGCGTGCTACAAGCTGACACTTTAGGGGTTGTGTTGCTATCACCTTCCTCCTGTTGGGCAAACCGACACAAGATTCCAAAATCAGAGAGGAGTCAGTCTCATGGTCACAAACGAGTCAGAGTGTTTGGGTTTTAAAAAGAACGTTATGGTCAGTGGCCCACGAGCTAAAACCACATGGTTCATCTAAAATACGTCAAACATCTAAAACAAAATAAAGAAATTGAACAAATCGAACATGTTATCAACAATGCAGTCCTTAAGATTGACAACTTATTAAAGTGTAAAAGGTACCAAAGCCACAAACTGAAGGTGGTTTTTGATTTACAAATGAGACGAGAACTCAGAAAAAATGTTTTCAAATATCTGCATAAGAAGGCATGTGAAGTATGGAGCTTGAGGATTAAAAAGAATGCTTTTGCTCTGTCACTAATCTCAGACCTTTCTGTACATTTTTCTCTGGAATGAATGACATCCTCTCCGGATATGTAGACTGCCTCAGAGATGACTAAGCGCAGCACCAAGGAGGCATTTCATACAAGAATGTAAAGAATGAAAAGTTTGGCTCCCTTAGAAGACAAACAGCTTTTGTGCTTTAGCACTGAGGGAAAACCTATTAATATTAGGGACTGAAATTCAGATTCACAGAAGTCAAACAGAAATAAAAGCTGATACTTACTAGTCTCTGATCAGGTTCAGGTGAGGAGCCTTTTTCTGCGATTCTTCTCCTGTAAGATAAAAAAAATCCAGGCACTGTAAAGACAGGCTGAGCAGTGGGGGATAAAACTTGGTTGGAAAAGAAATGTCCTGATGCATGATCAATAATCCAGGTAGATAAATCTAACAAAGTTAAGTCAGGTCCTATGAACGGATACTTCGTTGTTGAAACGTTTCATCTTTTATCCAAAAAAACTTCATCAGTCCGAGGAGCTGCAACAAACTCAGTCTTACAAATATCACCTTCACATAGTGGACCAGCTAGTTTGCTGGTGACATCCAGAACTTGCTGTTCACATGTAAAAGGAGGACCATCTATCAGGGTTCAGGTTTTAGGATTCAGAATCAGCCAGACAAAAGAGTAAAAATGAGAACAGTTTTTATTTATTTTTATAGCTGCAGAAAGGGTTAGGATCCAACAGTGGTGGCAGGCCTTCACAGGCGAGTGAGAAGAGAGTCACCGGTCAAAGTCTGCAGAGATGACTCAACGACAGAGGAGCAGAGCAGCTGCAGAGGAGCGCTGCGATAACGTAATTTTGTGGGGGCAAATCCGAGAGCAGGGTCCAAGAGACAAAGCAGGGTCAGGTACAGGGGGATCAGAGTTCCAATAAGTTCAAGAGGGGTAAGCCATGTGACATAGTTGTTTGGTCAGAAGAAGAGGTTGTTACCGTGATTAGAGAGGAAAATCCAATAGCAGACAAAGTCAGGTATCCTAGAGGCAGGTGTGGGGTCAAAACAAGGCAGGCAAACAAGGTTGTGAACATGAATAAAGAATGGCTGGATATCATAGACCATGAGAGGTTTAATAATCTGGCAGGGAATGAGTGAGGGCTTGGAGCTTAAATAGAGCAGGTGACAGGTGAAAGGAATGAAAGCTGATTGCGGTGACTGAGCAGAGCGGGCATGGTAATGACAGGGGCAGGAAGATAGAACAGGATGACTAGAAACATGACATGAGAGGCTGAGAGAGAGGCAGGGTACAGAGAGCGTGATCATCACATAGACCCACCTTTAATGTCTGGCATCCTGATGGACCACTAGGAAAAGCTAGAATGAACCGGGTGGGTGGAGGGAATCCGGAGGATGGCAAGAATACAGACTGGTGGCCAGAAGGGCCTTCCAGGGCTGTTCCAGATTTCAGGTGGGTGGCCGGGAGGTCGTCTAGCATGTGGCAACCTCTCAGGTGGATGGCCGGGCAACCATCCAGCACATGGCGAAAGGGGTGCAGGATAGGCAGACAGGGAACCATTAGAGAGAGAGGCTGCAGCAAGCGATGGGGTCAGATCTGCAGCAGGCGATGGGGTCAGATCTGAAGTTTCTGAGGGTGGTGTGCCAAACCTAGCACAGAACATGGTCATAAAAAGCTGCATTTGAATGTCCACGTTTAATATGGAGCCCTCGACATCAGAGAGCTGCTCTTGTGTCTGCTTTGAATAGATCTTTTGGCCATATTATTCTGTCAGGGTTCAGGTTTTAGGATTCAGAATCAGACAGACATAAGAGTAAAAATGACAACAGATTTTATTTATTTTTATTGCTGCAGAAGAGGTTAGGATTCAACAGTGGTGGCAGGCCTTCACAGGCAAGTGGGAAAAGTCACCTGGCAAAGTCTGCAGAGATGACTCACTGGCAGAGGAGCAGAGCAGCTGCAAGGAGTGCTGCAATAGCGTAGTTTTGTGGGGGCAAATCTGAGAGTGGGGTTTGAGAGACAAAATAGTGCCAGGTACAGGGGTTCAGATTTCCAATAAGTCCAAGAGGGGTAATCCATGCGACGTAGTGATTTGGTCAGAAGAGGAAGTTGTTACCATTATTAGAAAGGCAAATCCAATAGTAGACAAGGAGTAGGCAAGGTGAGGAATCTTATAGGCAGGTGTGGGGTCAAAACAAGGCAGGCAAACAAGGCTGTGAACATGAATGAAGAATGGCTGGATATCATGGACCACGAGAGGTTTCATAATCTGGCAGGGAATGACTGATCTGCAGCAGGCAATAGGGTCAGATCTGCAGTAGTTGTGGAGGCCTGGAGGCCTGCAACTGTCTTGGGACCATCGGGATGCTTGGGACCCTCAGGATACTGAGAGTGTGGAAATGGGCTGTCATCCTCGACACCCACTGTGAGGCGTGGAGGTGGGTTGCCGTCCCAGACACCTATAACTAGGCGTGGAGGAGGGCTGTCATCCCCGACACCCACGGCGAGGCATGGAGGTGGGCTGTCATCCTCGACACCCACGGCGAGGTGCCTAGAGGCAGGTGTGGGGTCAAAACAAGGCAGGAAAACAAGTCTGTGAACATGAATGAAGAATGGCTGGATACATGTACCATGGTAGGTTTAATAATCTGGCAGGGAATGAGTGAGGGCTTGGAGCTTAAAT
>NC_056509.1:3312785-3328473 GCF_014905685.2 Nematolebias whitei
ATAATCTGGCAGGGAATGAGTGAGGGCTTGGAGCTTAAATAGAGCAGATGATAGGTGGATGGCATGAACACTGATGCTGATTGAGCAAAGTGGGCGTGGTAATGACAGGAGCAAGAAGACAGAACACGATTACTAGAAACATGACAGGAGGGGCTTACTTAATTACTTGCTTTACTTACTTTACTTTATTGTCATTGCCATAATAACAACAGTTATGGATAGCAACAAAACTTTGATGGACAATCATACACCTATACAAAAAAAAATAGCACATTGTGGTGTGAAAGAACTTTGCAGGTTCTGATGATCAGTGCAAATATAAATAATAATACAGCATATAAGGGCAGGATAGAAGAAGGGAAAACTGAAGACAGCCTGATGTTGAAGGGGCAGTAGTTGGTTGTTCAGCAATGCAATATCCATTTCACAGTTATTGTCATGATGAGATTTGAGATGTAAGAATAATGGACGGGATCACAGAGAGATGCTGTTCGTTTAACAGTCACACAGCCTGTGGGTACAGACTGTGAGTCATTCTGGTGGTCCTGGCACCTATAGACCGGTACCTTCTGCCTGAGGGTAACAGATGGAATAAGCCATGTGCAGGATGGTACCTATCCTGCAGGATGTTGTTGACTAGTCTCAGACAACGGGTTGTATAGATAGTTCTGATCTCCGGGAGGATAATCCCGATGATCTTTCCAGCTGTTTTAACCACCCGCTGGAGAACCACACTGGGAATACATAGGTTAATACTCTTCCAATAGCACAGTTATAGAGGTTGATCATATGCTGCTGAGAGTGAGGCAGGGGACAGAGGGCGTGATCATCACACCATCAGCGCAACAATTGAGAGGGGAGTAAAGGAAGCTCTTTTCTTTGTAAATCTTTGTGAAGAGAAACCGTCCATCATTAAACAGGCGCGGAGGCCTCCGTGTCCAACTGTCCCCTCTTACAATGTTGTTATTGCTAGTATCACTCAGTCCTTTGTGAATAGCAAGCGGCCATTGGGGCACTAACGATCAATGGTTCGGGCACTAACGATCAATTGTTAGTGAGACGGAGCTATTTACAAGACTGAGTTTGTTGCAGCTCCCCAGAATGAAGAAAAAGACAAATCAATCAACCTTTATTTCTACAGGTAAATCCCATTGAGCCTCGAGGACTCATTTACAAGAGAGACCTGATTTCAACAAAGAAAGATGACAACAATGGACAACAGCAACAACAATAAACAGTTATAAAAAGTCATACTGCAGGGTTTTTTTTTTTTCTGGAATCTGAAATCTGTTTTCAAATGTTTCAAATGTTTTAACAAAGAAGATTCCGCCCAGAGGACCTGACTTAACCTTGTTAGATTGGAAAAGAAATGTTTCTCCTCAGCATGTACTTTCAGCAGATATTCCTTCTGCTGTTTCTATCTCACTACTGGGTTTTCAAAATGAAAACCTGGGTGTTGTCAAAAGATGTCTCACATTCAATTAGGACAACAATAAGAACTTAAATTAGTATTTTTAGTATTCAAAACAAGCTGCAAACAAACTCTATAGAATAATTTACCTCCTGGCCAGTAAGGCGCTCATCTCCTCCATAAGTCCTCCTCCTCCAGGCAGAGGCCCGTTCCCTCTGACCTCTGATTTGGCTGCAGCCAGAGCCGCTCCTGCATCCTCATTCTGAAGGGGAGAGAAAAGTTGTATGTGGTGTTGCAAAACACATCATGATTGGCTGCTGGAATGAAAGGTGTACTGTACTGGTCAGTGAGTATGCATATAGGTGTGTTCATTTATCTGTTAATAAAATCTCTTGTGAACCAGTTAACAAAGTTTAATTAAAATTTTTGAACGGAATCTTTGAATGTTTTTTTTTTTTTTTAACAACTGATTACCTTTCAGAGTTAATCTGAGCCAAGATGGCTGCCACAGCTAAATGACTTCAGCAAATACAAAACTGGATATCACTCACCCAGTTTTACACATATTGAAGTAAAATTACCAGATAGATCTTTGTTTAAACCTTAATATGCAAGGCAGCAGGCAAAATTTATGTTTTAGAAATGCTACCTTCGAAAAGTTAATTTTAACAATTTGATCTTGTTAATTTTATTCATAAAAAGTCACAATTATTTAAACACACATCTGTGTTTTCCTGTTTGGTTGACTTGTTTTATTTTTATTCGTTTGATTAGTGGTTGATTTGTATCTTTTGGTCAAATACACAGCTAACTTGTGTTTTTGTTGTTGTTGTCATATTTAAGGTTATGGCTTGCCATATGAAATGAATAAATTTACAATAAATAAATAAAAAAAGGTTGGCGTGTGTGTTATTTATTTATTTTTAGTTCTGTAGTTGACTTTTGTTAGTTTGGTCCGATTTGTGGTAGACTTGTATTTTTTTATCAGATATTTGGTTAAATTGAGTTGAAAAGGAGGCGTCGTGGATGCAGAGCAGGAGAAAAGAAGAGGAAAAGGAGAATGAAGTTCAAACCATCTCTTCCATCGATCATGATGGGCAATGTGAGATCGATGGGAAACAAGTTGGATGAACTTCAAGCAATAACAAAGACCCATCCAGAGTATCGGGAATGCAGTGTTATGTGTTTCACTGAGACATGGCTGCAGGATCATATCCCTGACTCCAGCGTTTCTCTGCCAGGCTTTCTGACCATACGAGCAGATAGAGATTTAAAGAGGAGTGGCAAAAGCAAAGGAGGTGGGTTGGCAGTGCTTGTGAACAACAGATGGTGTAATCCTGGACATGTTACTGTGAAGTGTCGTCTCTGCAGTCCAGATATTGAGCTGTTAGCAGTAATCTGTCGTCCATATTATTTGCCAAGAGAGTTCACCAGTGTTATTTTGGCAACTGTTTACATTCCACCCAATGCTGTTGCCGAGACTGCGTGTGATGTCATCAGCTCCGAGGTTGCTAAGCTACAGACACAACACCCTAGTGCGTTTGTTGCAATATCTGGGGATTTTAATCATGTCTCACTCTCTGCTACACTTCCGACATTCCAACAGTTTGTCAGCTGCTCTACCAGAGAAAACAAAACGCTGGACTTGTTTTATGCAAATGTCAAGGATTCATACATCGTTAAAGCAAGACCCCCTCTTGGCAAATCAGATCACAATCTTGTGTTTCTCTGCTCAAAATATAAACCCCTTGTTCGGAGACTACCTGTAATAAAGAGAACAGTGAGAAAATGGTCAACGGAAGCTGAAGAAGCCCTGCGGGGTTGTTTTGAGGCTACAGACTGGGATGCACTGTGCCAGCCACATGGAGAGGACATCGATGCCATGACTGAGTGTGTGACCGATAGGGGTGTAACGGTACACGTGGGTGTATTGAACCGTTTCAGTACGGCATGTTCGATTTGGTCCACGTGTGTACCGTTTCGGTTATTTTTTCACTCATTAAATTTTATTAACGAGAGATTATGCACCACAGAACTAAAGTTCCTAAGCGTGTTTCAGCACAGCGCTATAGACTTGCAGCACGCAAAACATTAGCAGCCTAGCATCTCGTTGTGGTCTCCTGTTTGAGAACATTATGGCTTTCTTGTTAAAAGACAAGTGTAAATCCAAAGCTGTGTGTCGATGTTGTTTCATGGAGATTGGATCTGCAGCAGGCAACACGTCTAACTTGTTAATGCACTTGAAACAACATCATCTGAAAATTAACGTCTCTTGTACAAGCAAGAAAAGCAGCTTGTTGCAAAGAGTGATAGCAGCAACATTTAAACAACCTTTATCAGGTAATTCAGATCGGTCCCAAGCAATAACACAAACTGTAGGAGTTTTTAAAGCTCTGGATCTATGTCCGTATTGTGTTATTGATGAGCTGGCTTTAAAGTTATTGAGCCCTGTTACGACATCCCATCACGTCAACAGTCAAAAAGTTGTAGCAGCACTTTATGAAAAAGCAAAAACTGATTGTCAACAAGCCCTGGGTCCCAGATTAAAGCCCTGCCCTGATGATGATGACCGAGTGATTCAACCACCTCATAACAAATGATGACCGTTCAAGAAGAGGTATTGTTATTTTATTATTATGATCTAATTAACTTTTTTAAATTTAAAATTATAATCTTATTAACTCATTTTTTACCTCCGTTTTATTTCCAGTCTGGGACAGAGATAGCAGCTGAGTCTTCTTCCTCTTCAGGGAAATCCACCAGAGATCGCCTCCAGCTAAGAAGTCTGTGATGACTGAACTCTGAACTTTTCCAGGGACAGATGGGAGCAGGTCCAAGAGGTTGTGAGTAATGATGAGGCCAGACACAGCCACACTGTAAAATTACAAAGCTCTACCTCTTTATTCCTGCTACCTGTTGTTAGTGAGAGGTTTTCTCCACCGCTGGATATAATGTCACTGCAACTAGACCTATGCTTTTGGAAGAAAATGTGGACAAGTTGGTCTTTTTGGACAAAAACTTAAAACTTGATTAGTTAGAGCAAGGAGTGATTTATAGATGAACATGAACCAGTGTGAGAGCCTTCGTGTAGATAATGATGACCAACTGATCAAGGAGTACAGGGTGCAGTAATGGGTACAGTAGTTACAACCAGTTATGAATCTTGGCGCACCATGGTAGACACCATCCAACATCTGCAAGGAGTTGGCAGGGGCAATCATGTAAATCTGTGTTGTTCAACCTTTTTTGAGCCAAGGCACATTTTTTAACTGAAAAACATCAAAAGGCACACCAATCGCCCAAAATGTAAATAAATGAAACTCTGACCTTTGATGGGTGCTTAGCACCCAGTGCTGATGATGACTCTTGGTTCAAAGGACACAATGTCCATTGGCATCAGAGGCATTTGTAATGTGTAGAGGACCCACTGTTGAGGAGGGGGGGTCTGGGGGTCCCTCCCTAGAAAATTTGGAATAAAGTAGATGCCATTTCCTGCATTCTGGTGTATTTCAACAGGTTAAACATCTGTGTTTACCTATATAAGCAAACACTTGATTCAATGACTATTTTAGAGAGCATGGCACAACAAGAAGCTAATATTAAGCTAATATTACTACCTGTGAAATACTTATTTATACTAATTCATTCTACTTGTACACTTATATACCAGTTTTTAGAAGTTTTGATATTGACTCTGTGCCTGACTCCGCACGATTTATGCGTGTGAACTATAGCCGAACCGAACTGATGAGAATAGGAGCGGATTTGCCACGAAATATAGCAGAAATCAGCAACAAACTCAAAACTACGCTCGGCAGAATGCAGATCTTAAAGTCATCTACCTGGAAGCTGCAGCAGAGGCGTTCCAGTGGGCAGAAGAGGAAGCGCTGCTTCCGGCTTAAGAGGAGAGGATGCCGGGCGGAGGTTATGGTGAGGCTACGAGCTAACGCTAAAGCCGGTAAACTCCCCATGCCGTCTCTCTTTCTGTCGAATGTCTGCTCGTTGGACAACAAGATGGATTTACTTCGTCTGAGAGCGGGCGCCTCAGAAGAGATGAAGAAGTGTGCGGTGCTTTGCCTCACAGAATCGTGGATTACAAGCAAAACACCGGATACAGTCTTCCAGCTGGATGACAGACTTTTTTTTTCAGCGGACCACGCATAAATCGCGCGGAGTCAGGCACAGAGTCAATATCAAAACTTCTAAAAACTGGTATATAAGTGTACAAGTAGAATGAATTAGTATAAATAAGTATTTCACAGGTAGTAATATTAGCTTAATATTAGCTTCTTGTTGTGCCATGCTCTCTAAAATAGTCATTGAATCAAGTGTTTGCTTATATAGGTAAACACAGATGTTTAACCTGTTGAAATACACCAGAATGCAGGAAATGGCATCTACTTTATTCCAAATTTTCTAGGGAGGGACCCCCAGACCCCCCCTCCTCAACAGTGGGTCCTCTACACATTACAAATGCCTCTGATGCCAATGGACATTGTGTCCTTTGAACCAAGAGTCATCATCAGCACTGGGTGCTAAGCACCCATCAAAGGTCAGAGTTTCATTTATTTACATTTTGGGCGATTGGTGTGCCTTTTGATGTTTTTCAGTTAAAAAATGTGCCTTGGCTCAAAAAAGGTTGAACAACACAGATTTACATGATTGCCCCTGCCAACTCCTTGCAGATGTTGGATGGTGTCTACCATGGTGCGCCAAGATTCATAACTGGTTGTAACTACCGTACCCATTACTGCACCCTGTACTCCTTGATCAGTTGGTCATCATTATCTACACGAAGGCTCTCACACTGGTTCATGTTCATCTATAAATCACTCCTTGATCTGCTACCTTCTTATATCTCCTCCTACACGTCACGTTGTCAATGCAGTTACGACATGCACTCTCAGGCCTTCATTACCTGCAGCGTCCCCTGAGAGCGGACTGAACTTGGCAAAAAGGTCTTTTCCTACTCTGCTCCTGTAACATCTTGTAAAAAGATCTGAAGCTTTAAGGGATTTTAAACACTGATAAGGTCAATAGACAAATCAAAGCAAATGTGTTCTTGTTTTTAGTGTTTACCATGTTTTATAAGGCACCTTGATTTATTGTTTTATAACACTGCTTTTATTTTAATTGCATTTTATTGTTGTTTATTGTTGTCTGTTTATTGTTGTCTGTACCTTATAAAACATGTCTCTCTTGAAATGAGTCCCCGTGACTCAGTGAGACTAACTTGTATCAATAAAGGTTGAATGAATGAATAAAAAGCGATAAATGAGGAAGAGAAATAAATCCAAAAAGAAAGTGTATCTGGGTGTTAATGGCTGCTTGTAAGATGACATTTTACTTTTCTGTTTATTTACTATTTCTCTTTTTTGTAACCTTGGAGAGGAGGTGGTTATAACCCTGCAAAACCATGATTTAATGTAACCTAAACTTTGTTCCCATTGTTTGAAAATGAAATGAGGTGTAACTTATCTGCTATGAATCATCATCACAAGAGTTTATAAGAATCACTCGCACTCACAAGTAGTGGTGTTTTGCTATTGGACATTGATAGCAGATCACCTCCTGTAGCACGTGGTTCATTTAGGCCCAGGGGTGACGGGACGTTTAGAGCACCAGCATTTATTTTACTTACATTTATTTAATATCTAACTTTTAGAGGAGCAGTAGAGAATAGATGTTGCTGAGGACACTTGTGGATTATATTACCCCTTTGATTTTTAAATTTTCATTTTCTATATAGTTCATACACTGAATGTAAGTTTTTAAGTGCACAGCACCTTTTTATATTATCCACTTTAATAAAGTTTTGCTCCCGCGTGATTCTTAATTGTTGGTACGTTGCTTTTAATATTTTTCTCATGGGTTCTTTATGTACCATAAATGGCACGTGTTGAGTTGGACCTTAGGGCTTAAGTGTGACCCCCCACACCTGTCTGCTACTAAAAGCCCACTGTGGGGGAGTGTGAGGAACACAACCAGGATATTCCTGGAGGTGTAAGTTAACGCCACCACGGGAGTCATTGGAATGTTCTTCGGCTCATTTACCAATAGATCTGCGGCTTCTTCACCTCTTCTCATCACGGCAGATTACTGGTTAAAATCCTATTTGTCCAGAGGGCCTGCAAGGATCAACTTGATCATGATCTATAATTAATCCAAACTCAACCAGTGATTTCTCCTGTCACTGAGACTGTTCCGGGAGGACCAAGGTCTGCTTCCACCTAAAGTCAGCGGACCTCAGACCTTCTAGAACAGGCTGAATTCTGGTTGACAGATGCGAGGTTGTTGTTTTTTGTCACAATATATTTGTACTGTAGCAGCAGTGGAGTGTTCAGCAGACACCTTTAGCTTTATAAAAGATGCTCCTGTGAGCTTGAGCTAAGATAAAACGGTGACCGTGTGTGAACATGGTTTCATGTTCGAGTAATAGAAATTGGTTGAGCCATTGCATGGTGCTGTAGTGCGATGGCTGCGTATGGTTAACGGTTTGTGCCAATGTGCTTTGCGTGAAACCAAAGACACAAAGCTACAAAAAGTGTGTGACCATGTCAATACTAACTGGGTTTAGAGGGTGTAAACTGTCATATGGGTCAGGTCAGAGCATAGGCGTCACAACCATTATATGTGAAGGGGACGTGTCCCCCCCACATTTAAAAAACTTTTATTTGGACCCCCCATATTTACCATGAAACATCAGTTCAGTTGGCGCTGTTCCTATTTCTTCGTGAACGCATCCACTCCACTTGATTATTGGGAGAATGCTCTAACCACTAAAAGTCCACTACTGGTTTTCCTGGTTACCTACAACTCTCCAGCAGCGTTTCTCCTCTGCGTCTCCTGCGTTGGCAGGACACACACACAGGTGGAGGAGGTGGAGACATCTCTGTGTTGCTCGCCAGCTTAGTGCTGGCAGTTGTTGACCAGGAGGGTTAGGATCATAAACAGCTATACATGGTTAGGATGCTTTGAGAGAAGTGGAGCACCATGTTTGTAGCATCTTAGATTAGCGCTAAGCTAACTGTGTGACGCTGTCAGACGCTGCAGGTGTAAGAGACGCTGTGTGTTCAGGTGCATTAAAGTTGAAATGTCTTTAAACCCCACACCTTATTGTCCTCAAGCTTCATGAGAAACATCATTTAAACGAGTAGTGTTGAACACAAGTAAAATGTGCACTGGTAATACTGTTTTTTATTTAATTTCTCTAAATAGTGCCGACATGATGCTGTGTGTTAAAGCTCATTAAAGCTGAAATGTCTTTAAAATCCACAGCTGAATTTAGACAAACTTAATGAAAAACATGATTTAAATGTATGGAATTAAAGGAAATCTAGGTAAAATGTTGCTTTTTTGTTCACTAGTGTACACTTTTTTTGCATACTGGGGATGTGTGTGCATGTTCGTGCACGGACACACACCAAAAGTGTGTCCCCCCACATTACAGATAGTTCTGACGCCAATGGGTCAGAGACATCAGTCAGTGCAACGCTCACCCTTGGCACTTTCCGTAGTTTGGCTCCAGCGAGGGCGGCAGCCAGGCCTGAGGAGGGGTGGTCCTCTGTAGGAGAGAACAGTCCAACAGGAAGTGGGGGTGCTGGAGGTGGTGGCGGGGCTCCGGGTGGAGGGGCTGGACCTGGTGGTGAAGGGGGTGTTCCGTTTGGAGTCAAGGTAGGAGGGAGTGGAGGAGGCGGCGGAGGAGGAGGATGGCCGGCTGAAGCAGTTGGGGTAACAGCCGGCGTGGCAGTTGCAGATGTCACAGTGGTGCTGGGGGGCAGGGGTGGAGGTGGGGGAGGGATGGGAGCGGTCAATGCCGGGCTCTGCACCACATCTGTTGGGTGAAAGAATAAAAAGTGGGAAATGGGTGAAGTGACGGACAAGTGAAGAAAATGTGATTAAATTGGTATTTTAAAGGAAACCACAACAAAAACATGGGCGGGCCCCGGAGGCCATCTTAGCACCAGCAAACTGGTTTTATCCACTATGGAGTGAGCTGATGTGGGAATCAGTTTGTTTGGTGGCTCCTCAGACTGAAGAATTCCTTGGGATGAAGGACAAAACGTCTCAGCAAAAAAATAAACCATCCAGATGACCTGAATGAACATTGTTGGATTTGTAATCTAGATCATTGAGCATGAACTTTGGTGAACAACTAAAACTGTTTGTACTTCCAGAAAAACAACTAAAACTGTTTGTACTTCCATAAAAACAAGAAAAACTGTTTGTACTTCCATAAAAACAAGAAAAACTCTTTGTACTTCCATAAAAACAACAATAAATAAAGCTGCAAGCAGCATTGAAGGCCCTCGCAGCAAAGCGCCGCTCCGGCCTTATGGCGACCGCGTGAGCTTCAGCTACTCTGCCCAGTCACCATCGCGAACGTTCTCGTGTCTATCCCGCAGTCGTTCACCAGTGTGCGCATTTACCAAATCTTCGACATCACCTGCAACCGCGGGAGCTCCAGCAACGCCTCCCAGTCGCCATCGTGAACACTCTCATGTCATTCCCACATGTGTCCACCAGGGTGCGCATATGCCGAATATTTGCAATTACCTTCCGCCCATATCAGTATGAGTCCAGCTGCAAGCCTTACAAGTTTGGCTAAAATTCGACCTGCCAGACAAGAGTTATTGTCACTTCCTGTTTTGTCGCGAATGTAAAGGACTTCGTTTAGGCTTTTCAACATGTCATATGTGGAAATCCACAGTTAGCAAATATGGTTTCAGTCTTATATCTTACACAGTGCCAAGCTGGAAGAGTCACCCAATAATCATCAGTTTCTTCTCTGAGTAGGCTGGGCTTAAATCAAGTCATGAATCAACAATACCAATGTGTCTAGAAATGCTCACTGATCATGTACAATAAATCCAGTACAGATCAGATAATGTATCAGTGAGATATAACTTTTGTATCAATCTAGGAGGTGTACTGGAGACATATGTTAAACCATAATATCAATGTGTGTAGAAGTGCTCACAGATGACGCACAATAAATGTGGCACATATCGGATGATGTATCATTGAGATATAACTGTTGGAATAATCTAGGGGGCGCATTTGAGTCAAATGTTAAAGAACAATACCAATGTGTCTATAAGTGCTCACTGATCATGCACAATAAATCTGGTACATATTGGATGATATTTCACTGAGATATAACTGTTGGAATAATCTAGGGGGCGTACTGGAGTCATATGTTAAACCACAATATCAATGTGTCTAGAAGTGCTCACTGATTACGCACAATAAATCTGGTTCAGATCGGATTATGTATCACTGAGATATAACTATAGAAATAATGTAGAGGGCGCTTTGGAGGCTACTGGCCACTTATCATGTATTCTTGTTCAAAGGGGTGGATAATGATCGATCATAGTGATTTTGGTGCACCTCGGCTCAAATCTGTGCAATTTAGAGCCAAATGTATTGCAATGGCGTGACTTCTTAATTCGCCATGCCGCCACGCCCACATCCTCCAGCTAAAACTGTTTGTAATTTAAATCAAGTCAGATTACCTTGTTATATGTATTCTACAACAGGATCATCCTGATTAGGTCCAGGGTGTCAGAGAGGGAGATTTACAAGTTAAAAAAAGTGACTTCCTGTTCTGAGGGGGAGGGGCTTTGATCACCTCAGAATATGACAATAGTGGATCATCGGGCATCCAACAGGGATGAGTCATGCCAAGTTTGGTGCAATTCGGTCTTTCTTTGTGAAAATTATAGCATTTGTAAATTTATGGAGTGAAGCGCAACTTTGAGGTCTGGCCATGCCCCTTTAACATATACAAAACCGAAAGCTTTTGATAACTTTTACTCCCCAACATGTTAAGGACATATTAACCAAGTTTGAAGGCAATCACTCAAAATCCCTACGAGTTGGTTAAAATTTGCCATTAGAAACGCCCAAAAATGACCATTTGACCCAAAATGGCCAACTTCCTGTTGAGTTTGGACCAGGGCTCCAAGAGACTTTTTCATAGGTCCTGAGAAGATACAGATGTTCACTGAGTTTCAGAAGTATAGGTCAAAAAATGGCTTGGGGCTGAGATTTTAAAAAAATTGTAGGGGGCGCTGTGGAGGCTATTGGGCAATTATCATGGCTTCCTGTTCAAGGGGTGGATAATGATCGATCATACTGATTTTGGTGCATCTCAATTCAAAACGGTGGAATTTAGAGCCAAATGTATGGCGACGGCGTTACGTCTTACTTCGCCACGCTGCGCTGCCCACATGCTCCACCCCAAACTGTCATTGTTGGAAAGCAAGTTACACCAACATGTCTTCGGTCACTGGACACACTACCATGCTGATCAGGTAACAGGGGTCAGATAGGGATCGTTCACCGTAAAACTTTACACTTCCTGTTGTCAGGGGGCGTGGCTTAAGTTATGTCATGACTTGACCATTCAGTCTTGCAGGGAACTGGCTGTGGATCAATCACTGAAGGTTGGATGTCTCATGCAGTTTTCGTGTAGGAGCTATTAGAGTTTCGTTTTTCATGGCGAGATGTCAAACTGTGAGGTCTGGCCCCGCCCCTTCAGCATGCTCCAAAATGTACCGTTTAGATAATTGTGCGTCCCCCATGCCTTTTGACCAACATGGCCCAGTTTGAAACCGATTGGGCAAAATCCCTAGGAGTTCGTTCAAATGCGGATGCTGTAAACTGCCAAAAAGATGTTAAAATTGGGACGGCATTCCAAAATGGCCGCCTTCCTGTTTATCGTACAACGACGGTGCCAGAGGGTTTTCTGTGCATCTTGGGTACCAAATATCATGTTTCTATGACAAACTAAGGTTAATGCGGAGGGTAATTTTATAATTTCCAGGTGGCGATCTTGAGACGTTTCTGTTGCAATTTTTGCCACACTCTTAAAATACGGAATTTTCACCAGTCCTGATGCATCCACCAAATTTGGTGACTTTTGGGATATGTTAAGGCCCCAAAAGGCCAATTCGTTTGACGGAACAATTGTATCTCGGGCCTGAACAGAGCGATTACAATAGGCCTTCTCAGCGCTTAGCTGCTCGGGCCTAAATAAAAATAATTTTAAATTAAATAGTCATTATTTATTTTCCAAAGTGACTGGGAGTCGCAGCAGAGGGATGAAAGAGCCGCATGCGGCTCCGGAGCTGCGGGTTGCCAACCCCTGAGTTAGACGGATGGGCCATGCAGAACCACAGATCAAGTAATATTCACTAATCAATAAGGCAGATCTTTAAAGAGCAAGCACAGAAACAGGAACGGACGTTATGACAGTGGCAGCTCTGTGAACACTCTGCTGTCAGAGGACAAGTCAACACCACCAGGACCGAGGTATTTGTTCTTCAGAAAGGTGAAACTTGTTCGATGGGACAAACACACGTTCAGCAGAGTTTACCTTCACCCTGTTAGTGTGAGCCGAAGGCAGAGACAGACAGAAGGAGGAAGAAAGCAGAATCCAGACTGGAGGCCTTACCCTGGGGCTGGGGCTGACAGGAGGAGGTCCCCTGAGCTGAATGGGGCTCTGGACCTGCGGCCGTGCCTGGCTCCCCTGGCCCCGAGAGGCCCAGACCCAAGGGGAGAAAGAGGTGCTCAGCAGAGGCAGAGGTGGCAGCAGCTGTGGCAGCAGGGGGTGCTGTGGAGGGAGAGGGCACACCAGGAGCCTGAGATGAGGAGGGGGGAGACGAGACAGACGAGGGAAACGGAGGGAGAGCCATGGGAAAGGGAAGCGGGGGAGGGGTGGGTGGGGGAGGTGGTGTTGGGCAGGTGATGCCAAGAGGGGTGTGGTTGTGTGGGATGGTGATGGGTGAAGGTGCAGGGAACATCGGGGGCCCATTGGGTGATGGCGATGGGGGTTTTTGGCTGAGTGGCGATGATGTGGCCATGGGGATGAGAGGCCGTGGACCTGTCGCCTTCCCTGGAGGGCTGCTTATCATGACAGGGGGTGATGGGGGCAGTGGGGTAAAGTTGGATGCTGACCAAACCACAGACTTAGGAGGAGGTGGCGTAGGGGCGGGGGCTGGAGGCGGGGCTTGAGAAAAGGCCTGCTGTCGTCTTGGAACTGTGGCATAGTGAGGCAGGACAGGGTGAAAGGCCGAACCGAGCGAGGTGGCAAAGCGGGAGGCTGACTGCCTGAGTGGTGGGGTTGGGGGTGTGGTGGAGGAAAGGGACGGCGTACTAGGAGCTGGGTAAGTGGGCGTAGATGGACATACAGGCGTGGAGGACGTCCTGCTGTACTCCTGAGGTGAGGGAGTGTAGAGTGTGCTTTCAAAGGCTGATCACAAGTCAGGCCACGGTCAATGTTATGGAGGGTCGAGAGAGGGCGGAGGAGGGAGGAGGGAAGGGAGGGAGCAGCCATTGTGCACACAGGAGGGAACAAAACAGCAGGTCAGGAGAGAGGAGGAGGGAGGAAAAGGAGGAAAAAAGAGAAGGGGGCAGATGAAGCAGGAAAAACCAGCATAGAGCGAAACCAAACTTCTTTTCCTGGTTGTGTTCTCTGTCTTAAACCTGAAATGATGCCTCTGCAGGATGTTAGTGGAACTGAGTTAGACTGAGGATAGAGCCAGAGATGAAAAGCTTTCAGTGTCCTGCTTTTTGAAAGACAAAAGACAAAGTGGACAGAGAACATTTCAGCTCGTGTTTATCCCTCCTCACACACTCAACCAACAGTCGAACCCCGTGCAAAATGCTTTACAGGCTGTTTAACAGTAGGAGGCCCAACACGCTGGCCTTGTCCACACAAACATGCCTTTGTTCCAGAACAACCTTTATTATTTTGCCATTTATTAAAATACATAAATAAAGTACATCATAAATAAAGTGCTATGTGTTGTCATCATTGTCTGTTCTCATACAATGGTGACATTAATTCTCTGGATTTAACCCATCAACCAGAGAGACACCCAGGTGGAGCAGTGGGCAGCTAAGAGCCCAGGGAACAATTGGAAGTCACACCATGACGTGGGAACGGCTGGGGATCAAGCCTGGGACTTTCGGGTCCCGAGTCGGCGGCCCTGCCTCTACCCCATCTTGGCCCCCAAATAAGACCATTTACAGAAACGTCTTCATCTTCACAGGAACTGAGAAAAAGACGATGCTGCAGCGCTGCAAGGCCTGCACCAGCAACAGGAAACAAGGCATGGTGCATGGGCAGCTTACAAGCTGGGGGCCAAATGTCCTCACGAGAAGAAGAAGACACACTTGGTCACGTTAGATTTGAACACTGGACGACATGAACAGAACAGCAACATTTAAAGGTTAAACAATTGAACCGAACTCTGATTTCCAGCTGTTGAAGAAAGCCATGTTTGGCTCCATAGCTTTCCCTCGCTGCTTCTGTTGGAGCTCTGAGTTTTATACCTCTTGAGAAATACAAGATTAATAAACACATAATGTGAGGCCACAGTAAAAAAAACTTTAAAACAAATGTTTTTAACGTATGAAAAAATATTTAAAACGTATTTTTAAGATCAAGATCTCTACTTCATCTGTCTGATTTGTTTATATTTGAACAAACATTTTTATTTTCAAATGGACATCCGACTGCTGCCATTATAAATTTGAAAGAATAAATACAATATCAAAGCAATAATTATAAGCAATAATTATGATTCCATAATAAGTTGTGAAAGACTTCAGCAGAGTAAAGGATTAATATCTTCTTTTGCATCGAAGCAAAAGTTGAAAACGCTTATAAGAAGTGGACTGACTGTTAGGCAAAGGTAGGCAACTGCCTCGGGCCTCATTGTGTTATGGTGTCCTGTTATACCTTATACACCGGCAGCAAACATATACTTTTTTTATTTGTACTTTAAAAATGTATGTAAAAAAAGTTACAGTTCAAAGTAGCTTCAAAAAGCCTTAAGTAACTTGGAACTCCCTCTATGGAGCGAGCTGTTTGTGGGATTCAGTTTGTTGGTGGCTCCTCAGATTGAAGAAGTCCTCTGGATGAAGGACAAAACGTCTCAGCAACAAAAGAAACTGGCCAGATGACCTGACTGAACATTGCTGGATTTTTACTTGGATTTCTGAGCATGAACTCTGGTAACCTGTAACTGTGTGGCAGTCTTGGTCCATGTGCAGTACACAATGTATCCAGCAGAGGGCACATGAATACTACTCTCAAGTCATGGCCGTTCACTTTTAATTCAGTTTCAATTCAATTCAGTTTATTTCTACAACACAAAGTCACAAGAGAAGTCGTCTCAGGGACTGAACAGAAACATTCATCTATAAAATAATAATGTAACAGAAACATTCATCTATAAAATAATAATTTAACAGAAACATTCA
>NC_056509.1:3328483-3331486 GCF_014905685.2 Nematolebias whitei
TAACAGAAACATTCATCTATAAAATAATAATTTAACAGAAACATTCATCTATAAAATAATAATTTAACAGAAACATTCATCTATAAAATAATAATTTAACAGAAACATTCATCTATAAAATAATAATGTAACAGAAACATTTGTATATAAAATAATAATTGAACATTATTTATCTGAGGAGCAGCTTTGAGTTTAACTCCATCACTGAACTCTCATCTTGAACAAGCATGAAGGCGACAGTGGAAAGAAAAACTCCCTCATGAGGAAGAAACCTTTAGCAGAACCAGGATCAGGACCAGAGGACCATCTGCTTCGACCAGCTGGGTTTGGTAGGAACAGATACACAATGGCAGGTCAAGAATCACATGTTAAGATAGAAATAATATCAAATGAAAACTATTCAGTTTTAACAATTCATTTAAGGAAAAGAGGTCAGTTTGTCCTCTAGTAGTCTAAGTCTATAGCAGCATAACAAGCTGACCCTAACTATAGGATTTATGAAGAAGGAAAGTCTTCAAACTGGACAATGTGTCAGCCTCACAGACAGAAACTGGAAGTTGGTTCCACAAGAGAGGAGCCTGAGAACTGAAAGATCTTCCTCCCATTCTGCTCTTGGAAACTCTAGGAACCACAAGTAAACCTGCAGCCTGAGAGTGAAGTGCTCTGTTAGTAAAATATGGAACAATAATATCTGTAATATAAGATGGAGCCAGGTTGTTGAGGGCTTTGTAGGTTAGAAGTAAGATTTTGAATTCTATTCTGGATTTGACAGGGAGCCAATGGAGAGAAGCTAAAACTGGAGAGAGATGATCTCTCCCAGTAACTCCAGTTAAGATTCTGGCAGCAGCATTTTGGATCAACTGAAGACGTTTTAAAGAAGTATTTGGACACCCAGATAATAAACCATTGCAATAGTCCAGTCTAGACGTGACAAAAGCATGGACCAGTTTTTCTGCATCATGTTTAAATTTGTTTTATAATTTAAATATGTGGTTTTGTTTCTTGTATACAGATTTTATTTTAGCTTTGATTTAAAGTTTAATTCTTGTGATTTGTTCATCTGTGGGTTAAAATAAAGTTGAACTAAAGGCTGCGTCTCTTCTTTAAACGTTTGAGGGAAATATTCCTGAGATCCAATAATTTTGTCTTTTTATGATTTTTCAGCTGAGTTAACTTTGATTAACAGATTATTTAAAAAAGTCAAAGTGAAAACAGGATTTCATGATAAAGCTGGCACCGTTTATTTATTTTCATTTTCAATGATAAAAAAAAACATTATTTTTTATACATAAAATGTAAAAATAAAAATGTTTCCACCCTCTATCCCAGTACACCCATCTGCCAGCGATCAGAATCCGGCCTTTGTGAGCCCGCGAGGCCGGGGTCCGGCTTCAGCGGGTCGGCAGCTCGTATGATCCTCCGCGGTGACTAGATCGCTTTGAATTTTGTCGTCGGTCACCAAACACAAAAAACGCCTGGACTTCAGCATTAAACACGCTGTTGTCATTATTGTTTTTAAAATCTTAAAAATAGATCCAGCTGCTGCTCCGAGTTCTGAGAAATTGCAAATGGCAACTCGGTGAAAAGTTTCTGAGATCCAGTGACTCCTCCCCTTGATCAATCAGTGACTGACAGTGTTCTGGTCATGTTTAGGTGCCGACTCAGCTCGGACGGTCCCACCAGAGAAGCAGGGACAACAAAAGGGGCTGAATCAGCTAAAAAGTGACAGTGGAATAGAGCTCAAATCGTAGTGAGCTGAGCAGAGTTGGGGCTGAGCAGGAGTGGTGGAAAAGGGGCATTAAAGGCTCCAGCATACTCGGGCGGACCTTAGTCCGCGGAGGTCTGTGTGTACCAGATTAGATTCAACACGAACACCCTCAAGGCATGTCCGTGCAAAGATCAATTTTTACGACCGCGTCCGAGTGTCGCACAATAAACTGCCCGGCAACGGACTGTTTTGTATGCAACACCAATGTATTAAATTCCTCTTCCTCATCCCTGGTCTGCTTTAATGGTCTTTTCTTTTGTTTTTTCCAAGAGTCAAGTGATCTCTTTCTCCTCTGTTGATGCCATGACTGAAATGGTGAGAAATTAAGGAATTTGTCACGAGAGAATTAAAATCAGGCCCGGCGTGGCTGCAGGAGGGTCTGGAGATTTCCTGGTGGGCTGGTCTGATGTGTGGGCTGCAGGGCCAGCGCTCCGTTATTTTTGTCTTTTTTCAGATCTCTTAAACACAGAACACCGCTGGGGCTGCCAGCTCTTGTTTTTTTAATTTTTTCGACCTATCAATCAATCTAGTAGGCGTGTCAGCAAATGACCAATCGGAGACCTCAATTTGTCCTGAAGGTCTGAAGGTAAACGCCCCTTGCCTGCGGAGCTGCTCTGCACCAGGAGCCTTTACTCTGACAAGAAAGAAACATAGGTCTGTTTAAAAGTGAAGAATGTAGCTATTCTTTGAAAAATATGAAATTGAATAAAAACTGAAGGGCCTCTTGTTTTTTGAACAAACTGCATGCCACCCGCCACCTCTCATTCCAGTTTAGATGAATTTCAGACAAATATCCTATGATGAGAAACAATGGAGTTGTAACTATTTTGGTCCAACCGTGTCAATGATGAGTGGAGTCTCATGAAATATTATTAAATCTGCTTGAAACATGTTAAGAATAACTCTCAGCTACTACCACAAACTTTAGCTCAATACCAGTAATTTAATCAATTGTAGCCACTTTGATGTTTGTTAAGGTTGGCAAGCTGTGGCGGCCATCTTGAAGCACGTTGACTCAAAGGTTAATCTGTTTTAGATGTACAGGTCCTTCTTACAAAAATTAGCATATTGTGATAAAGGTCATTATTTTCCATAATGTAATGATAAAAATGAAACTTTCATATATTTCAGATTCATTGCACACCAACTGAAATATTTCAGGTCTTTAATTGTTTTAATACTGATGATTATGGCATACAGCTCATGAAAACCCAAAATGCCTGTCCCAAAAAATT
>NC_056509.1:3331586-3334754 GCF_014905685.2 Nematolebias whitei
ATTTAAGCTCCAAGCCCTCACTCATTCCCTGCCAGATTATTAAACCTCTCATGGTCCCTGATATCCAGCCATTCTTCGTTCATGTTCACAGCCTTATTTGCCTGCCTTGTTTTAACCCCATGCCTGCCTCTTGGATTCCTTACCTTACCTGCTCATTGACTGCTATTGGATTTGCCTCTCTGATCACAGTAACAACCTCCTCTTCTGACCAAACAAATACGTTGCATGGATTACCCCTCTTGAAGTTATTGTTCTGAGCCCCTGTACCTGACCTTGCTTTGTCTCTCAGATCCCGCTCTCGGATTTGCCCCCACAAAAGTACATTATTGAAGCACTACTCTGAAGCTGCTCTGCTCCTCTGCTGATGAGTCATCTCTGCAGATTTTGCCCGGTGACTCTTCCCACTCTCCTGTGAAGGCCTGGCACCACTGTTGGATCCTAACTCCTTCTTCAACTATAAAAATAAATAAAAACTTCTCGTTTTTACTCTTATGTCTGCCTGATTCTGAATCCTAAAACCTGAACCCTAACAGAGTAATCTGGCCAAAGGATGGATTAAAAGCAGACACAAGAGCGGCTCTCTGATGTTGAGGGCTCTATATTAAATGTGGACATTCAAATGCAGCTTTTTATGACCATGTTCTGTGCTAGGTTTGGCACACCACCCTCAAAGACTCTTCCTAACCCCACGACCATTCAAGCCTGCTGCAGTCACCATGGCCCTCAAGCCTGCTGCAGACCCCACAACCCTCAAGCCTGCTGCAGACCTCACAACCCTCAAGCCTGCTGCAGACTCCATGACCCTCAAGCAAGCTGCATACCCCATGACCCTCAAGCCAGCTGCAGACCCCACAAACCTCAAGCCTGCTTCAAACCCACAACCCTCAAGCCAGCTGCAACCCCCTCGACCCTCAAGCCTGGTGCAGACCCCTCGACCCTCAAGCCTGCTGCAGAATCCATGACCCCCAAGCCTGTTACAGAACCCATGATTTCTACGCCTGGCCTCGAAGGTCTCACACTGCTCGAGGGCTCCATGCTTTGTCCTGAAGACTCCACGTCTGGCCTTGAGGGCCCCACACCGCTCGAGGGCTCCACGCCTGGCCTCAAGAGTCCCACACCGCTTGAGGGCTCCACATCTTATCCTGAGGGCTCTACACCTGGCCTCAAAGGTCCCACACTGCTCAAGGGCTCCACACCTTGCCTCACAGTGGGTGTCGAGGACGGCAGTCCACTTCCACCCCTCGCCGTGGGTGTCGGGGATGACAGCCCACCTCCATGCCTCGCCATGGGTTTCTGGGACGGCAGCCCACCTCCACACCTCACAGTGGGTGTCAAGGCACACTCAACCCGGGGAAAAAGACAGATTCCAAATCTTGTTTGATTCAGGGAGGGCTAAAATGCCTGCAAGCGTAACAGTCCACCTGTTTTGACTAGTCAAGCCAGGGATGGATGTGGTACCAGGCTGCCTTGAAGCTCCTCCTCCTGTCCCCCTTCAAGGTTTGTGGAAACACCTTTAGGTCCGGCTGCATTGGTTGGTCTTCTTTACATTTGCTGATTTCTGTGGAGGAAGACAAACCCAATATATGTAAATAAACATTTATTCTGCATGGACACAGCACATAAACTGCACTGACACTGCTTAAGCACACACAAAAACTCTTTCTCTATTGTTTAAATTGCTTTACTGTATTTATTAATTAATGCTGTTTATTACTTGTATTTATTAATTGCATTTTTATTGTAATCAGTACATTCTTTCATTGTATTCTAAACTGCTATGTATTCTAAGACTGCAAATTAGCTGAAGCTAGATGTCTTATATGAATCACATTTTCCCATTTTTAAAGGCAATGTTGTCTGTATTGTCCCTGTTGAATAAACATTAACAAACAAATGTTTTGTTTTCAACATCACTAAGCTGTTGTTGTAGCGCTTGTGGATGCACATACAGTATATTCTCTGTCTGTGTCTCACTCTGCTTGTATCTCAGTCTCAGCTTCTTCACTCTCAGGATCTTCATCTGTCTCTCTTCCCATGTCTGTGCCCTCTCTCTGAATATCTCCCAAGTCCTCTGGATCACTCTCTGTGGCACTCTTAACTTGCTTCTCTTCAGCTCTCTCACCAACATCATCTGGCTCTGTCTCAATGTTAATGTCTTATTCGTCTTTTTTGTGCAGAAATAAGACGTAATGTCCTTTTTTCTCTTCATTTTGCACTATGCACAACATTCAATGGAAAGGAATACACAACACTTCAGCAACCCAGCAGTTTAAATAACATTTAATATATGTTGCGAGTTAAGCTAAGGTTAAACTAGCGTTAGCTAAGCATGCAATCAACTCAAGCTGACGATAACGCCTGTTCTGACAGGCTGCAATTATAATTCATAAAGTTAGCCAACAACAAGAAGTCTTACCTTGTAACAATACAATATTGTTTGTCGTGATAATTGTGGATGGTAACTTCACACTTGTCTTTTTCACCATAAACTGGCCGCTGTTTACAGTTTACAATGTTGTGCCACGCGCATTGGTTCCACCTTTTGCATCGTTGCAATATCAAAATATTAATATTTACTGGGGGGCAGGGGGGCACAAGTGGGTCCAGACTCAGTGTTACGGGGGCACTGTCCCCTGTTGGACCCACCCCAGAACCATCACAGCCTCCAGGCCTCCACGCCTGCTGCAGATCTGAACTCATCGTCCGCTGCAGCTTCTCCCTCTAATGGTTCCCTGTCTTCCTATCCTGCACCCCTTTCGCTATGTGCTGGATGGTTGCCCGGCCATCCACTCGAGATGTTGCCACATGCTAGACGGCCTCCCGGCCGCCTACCTGACACCTGAAACAGCCCTGGACAGCCCTTCTGACCACCAGCCTGTTTTCTTGCCCTCTTTTGGACCCCCTCCACCCACCCAGTTCATTCTAGCTTTTCCTAGTGGTCCGTCAGGATGCCGGACCTTAAAGGTGGGTCTATGTGATGATCACGCCCTCTGTCCCCTGCCTCTCTCTCAGCCTCTCATGTCATGTTTCTAGTCATCATGTTTTGTCTTCCTGCTCCTGTCATTACCATGCCCACTCTGCTCAGTCACCGCAATCAGCATTCATGCCCTTCACCTGTCACCTGCTCTATTTAAGCTCCAAGCCCTCACTCATTCCCTGCCAGATTAT
>NC_056509.1:3334854-3336123 GCF_014905685.2 Nematolebias whitei
CCGGAGCAAAACCGGGCCAGGGATATCTTCAGCCTCTTCGTCTCTCGTGCTTGGAGCGCCGGAGCCGAACTGGAGCAGAACCGGACCGGACCAGTTGCCGACTTCAGCCTCAGCCTCTCTGGTCAGTCTCGCTTTTCACCGGGGGTGCCCCGTGCTGTCGGGTGCTGAGAAGCGGAGGAGCAGCGTGGAGGAGCAGCGTGGAGGAGCAGGGCTGCGTGGTGCTCGAGAGAAGTTCGGAGTTTGTATCGGAGCTGCTGCAGGCCTCCATCCAAACTCACCTGGATAATAATTAATTTTATTCCAGATCACGTTGTTGGCCCCTGTTGACCTGAAACGAACTTGGACCATGCCTTTCACTTCAGGAGGATTTTCTGGCAGCTCGCTCTGCTATTTGCTGCGAATTTTCAGTTTCTGTTTCGGCCTGTTGATTCTGGACCCAGCTTCTGTTTCTCATGGGAGCATCCATCCATCCATCCATCCATCTTCACAGGGGGGCCGGAGCCCCCCTCAGCCTGACTTAAACTGCAGTTGGGCCACCTCGTCGGGTTTGTTTGCCCATTTGAACTGTGACATTTTATGGTCTGAAACTTTTCTGCATCATTCATATTACTGTCACTATTTTCAGTTCTCAGATTATCTGGAGTCACTGAATCTTGTTAATACACCTGAATCTGTCCATCACTGCAACTTTCACTGTTTTTGGGTTCTGAATGATCGCGTCTTCATTAATGTTTCTCATGGTTCGATTATGGGGGCTAATTGTCACACTGTTAACTCTTGTAATTACACATCAGTCACAAAAAACTCAAGAAAATGTCTGATAATAATGTTGTTATTGCTCTCAGGAATTCAACCTAATCCTGGACCCCCCACTAATTACAGCACACCAAATGACTTTAAAAATGCATCTGGGCTTCATTTTCTGCATGTAAATGCTCGTAGCCTTCTGAAAAAACTTGATGCTGTGAAAATCCTGGTCAGTTCTTCTGGGGCAGATGTTATCTTTATTTCTGAGTCCTGGCTCAACAAATCTGTAATGAATAATGACGTGGCAATCAATGGGTTTAACATCTACCGCTGTGATCGTCAAAAAAGGGGGGGTGGAGTCATTATTTACATTAGAGACACTCTGGTTTCAAGTCTTGTGACTTTCAAAACAATTCCAAACCAGTTTGAAGTCTTATCTGTAAACATCACCTTGAATGGAGGCCAGGTTTTAACTGTAGTCTGCTGCTACCGCCCCCCCACAGCTTCACCTGAAGCATTAAA
>NC_056509.1:3336223-3340356 GCF_014905685.2 Nematolebias whitei
ACCCCCCTCTGTGACAAATTCAAGGAATGTTGCTTGTCTTTTAATTTAACCCAACTGATCGACTCCCCCACCAGATTAAATAAAAGCCATCCTGACAATTCCTCCATCTTAGACCTGTTTCTAACTAATATGCCTCACAAATTCCCTGGTACAGGTGTATTCGCTGATCTTTTGAGTGATCATTGTGTGACAGCTGCTTTAAGAAATAGTAAACTTCCACCTTCTAAGCCCAGATTAATTAAAAAAAGGGATCTGAAACATTTCTGTGAACAGTCATTCCTCTGGGATCTGTCTCACTTTGACTGGCATCGTATTCTGTTAACTGATGACGTGAACTCTGCTTGGAACTATTTCCATAATAATTTCATTTATTTCCTGAACATACATGCTCCTTTTCGTCAGTTCAGAATAAAGGGACGAGACAGCCCCTGGTTTACTCCAGAGCTAGCTGACCTCCTGCACAGGAGAGATCATCTTTGGGCCGCAGCGAGAAAATCTGACTCAGACACTGATTGGTTGAGTTTTCGACAGATGAGGAATAAATGTACAACTTCTGTCAAAGCAGCAAAACGAAACTATTTCTTATCTCAGACCTCCAAAAATCTAAATGACCCCAACAGATTCTGGAAAACAATTAAATCTCTCTCAGGCACCCCCCAATCATCTGACCTCCCATCACAACTTCTCGTTAACTCTGTTCCTGTGTCAAATAAGCACGAGATCCTGAACTGTCTCAACAAACATTTTGTTGCTTCTGGTTCTTTATTTGACACAGTAACTAACAGAAAATCAGCCACTTCACTTAATAACCAAACTTCTACAAATCAAATCCCTCCTACAAGTCAATCCTCAGTTAATCACACCTTCTCTTTTTCTCCATTCTCAGTCAGTGAGGTCAATAAACTGTTAAAAGATCTTGATCCTAAAAAATCTGCAGGTCCAGATGAACTTCCACCTTATTTCTTAAGGCTGGCTGCTCATATCATCACAGTCCCTGTGACCCACATCTTCAATCTCTCCATAAGACAAAACTCCATCCCAGACACTTGGAAAACAGCCTTTGTTCTTCCTTTGCTGAAGGGAGGTGACCCCACCTCACTGAACAACTATCGACCAATCTCTAAACTCTGCATTTTAGCCAAGGTTCTAGAAAAACTGATAAACTCTCAAATCAAAAATTACCTGGACTCATTTAACATCTTACCTCCACATCAATCTGGTTTCAGGAAACAACACAGCACAACCACTGCTTCACTGAAGGTTCTTAATGACGTTGTTGAAGCACTGGATGCTAAGGATTATTGTGCTGCACTTTTCTTAGACCTGTCTAAAGCTTTTGACACTGTGGATCAGAACATCTTGTGTCATAAACTCTCAGAAATCGGTTTCTCAGATCACACCATTGGTTGGTTCTCTAACTATCTTTCAGACCGGAGGCAATGTGTTCAACATAATGGTACTTCCTCCAGTTATTTAACAGTCAACAATGGTGTACCACAAGGCTCAGTCTTAGGACCCACCCTCTTTACAATCTACATACATAATGTAGGTAAAAACATCCCTAATGCATCCATACATTTCTATGCTGATGACACAGTTGTTTATTGTCGAGCTAAAACTGTTGCTAAGGCTTTCCAGCTTCTGAAATCTGCATTTAACTACATCCAGACTGATTTGTTTCACCTCAAACTTGTCCTAAATGCCGAAAAAACCAAAGGGATGCTTTTTTCAAATAGGAAGTTGGTCCCAGCAGTTCTTCCTCCGATTTTATCCTCAAATGGTGTCCCCATTGAGTTTGTTGATTCCTATAAATATTTGGGTATCTTGGTCGACTCACATCTTTCTTTTAAGCTCCATGTGGAAAACTTGGTAAAGAAACTGAAAATTAAACTGGGTTTCTTTTTCAGAAACAGATCCTGTCTAACCCTGAATGCTAGAAAACGCCTTGTATCAGTGACTTTCCTTCCCTCAATTGATTTTGGTGATATTATTTACATGAACGCTCCTACAAGATCCCTGCAGATGTTGGATGCTGTCTATCACGGTGCACTAAGATTAACAACTGGCTGTGATTATCGTACCCACCACTGCACCCAGTATTCACTGGTTAACTGGACATCATTAACTTCACGCAGACTCTCTCACTGGTACATTTTCATCTTTAAATCACTTCTTGGTCTGTTGCCTTCATACATCTCCTCCTACATGTCTCTGCGTGAGTGCAGCTACGGAGTGCGCTCTCAGGACATTATTACCTGCAGTGTTCCCTCAGTGAGGACTGAACTAGGCAAAAGGGCCTTCTCCTACTCCGCTCCTGTTTCCTGGAATATCTTACAAAAAGATTTGAAGCTCTCGACCTTGACCTCTCTAAGTGTCTTTAAGAATCTGTTGGACTCCTGGCAGGGTCCAATGCTGACATGTTCCTGTTTTTAGTTTTATACATTTGTCTTGGAATCTAGCTGTTTTTTTGGTTTTGTTACCTTTTTCCTTTTAGCCATCCTATTTGTTAAAAAAACAAACAAAAAAAAAAAAAAAACTGTAGTATGAGTTTTTATAATTGCTTATTGTTGTTGCTGTTGTCCATTGTTGTCATCTTTCTTTGTTGAAATCAGGTCTCTCTTGTAAATGAGTCCTCGAGGCTCAATGGGATTTACCTGTATAAATAAAGGTTGATTGATGCTCATTTTTTGAGAGGGACCTGTACATCCAGTGATTACTTTCTGGGAGTTTTAGTCAAACTGTCCATTGGTTCATGAGATATTTTTGAAACATACACATAAATAAACACACATACACAGAGATTGACAAAAGTCAACATTTTGTCTTAAGCAATCCACCTTATTCCTGGGGGCTCTACTGTATAAATGATTATGGGTACAACTTCCTGTCAAACAGGAAGTAGAAGTAATCATTGGTTAATCATGGCAGTGGAGCACAGACTGCAGTTTATTTGAAAGTAATTTACATTCAGTTTATCAGATAAAACTCTGTTTTTGTTTTGTTCACATTTATTTAACAAGCATAAAGTTTACCAAATTAGTCGTGCTGCGTTCAGGTACGTGTAGTGTTCACGGCTGCAGAACAACCAGACCAAACTAAATCAGTGGCTACAACAACAGAGTTTGAACACGGACTCAAAACAAAAAGAGAGTTCCTATGAAAAGAGGTTTAGTTTCCATCTCCTACCTAATGATCAGGAATTAAGAAGAATGTGTCTGAAACATCTGAACTTGAAGAGACCACCCAAAACTCTGCATGTGAGCTCATTTCACTTTGTTGACAAACGAACGACGGAGGAAAACCTGCATCCTACTTTGTGTCTGGACGACAATAAACCACCGGAGAAGAGACGCCGGATCCTCAGAAGGATTGAAAACAATGTGATGAGAATATCAGATATGAGTTCAGGTGTATGGAGGTCACAGCTTTATATATTTGTTCATCTTCAGTTTATGATTTACTCTGTAATTAACCCGAGCTCAGTGATGGAGGACTTTAAGGCTTTGGCTCTGTGTCTGATTTAAGGTCAATAAGTTTGTGTCCCACCTCTTTTAACAAAACACCACCGACCTTATTACTGTGGAGACACTGATACACTCAGAGCTTCTCAGGTTGTTCATCACTTCACTGTCAGAAGAACCGAGTTGATGAAGTACATTCATAAATGCTAAATATGTTAGTAGATGTAGCTAAATATGCTAGTAGATGTAGCTAAATATGCTAGTAGTTGTAGCTAAATATGCTAGTAGATGTAGCTAAATATGCTAGTAGATGTAGCTAAATATGTTAGTAGATGTAGCTAAATATGTTAGTAGATGTAGCTAAATATGCTAGTAGATGTAGCTAAATATGTTAGTAGTTGTAGCTAAATATGCTAGTAGATGTAGCTAAATATGCTAGTAGATGTAGCTAAATATGTTAGTAGATGTAGCTAAATATGCTAGTAGATGTAGCTAAATATGTTAGTAGTTGTAGCTAAATATGTTAGTAGATGTAGCTAAATATGCTAGTAGATGTAGCTAAATATGCTAGTAGATGTAGCTAAATATGCTAGTAGATGTAGCTAAATATGCTAGTAGATGTAGCTAAATATGTTAGTAGATGTAGCTAAATATGTTAGTAGATGTAGCTAA
>NC_056509.1:3340456-3343221 GCF_014905685.2 Nematolebias whitei
TAGCTAAATATGCTAGTAGATGTAGCTAAATATGCTAGTAGATGTAGCTAAATATGCTAGTAGCTGTAATCTGCAGCCACTTCTTCAGCTCGTCCTCAGCAGGCAGCGGTATGATTATATTGTCCTGTTGGAGCTCTGACAGCCGGTGTTCCTACATGTTTAAATTAAAGCCAAAATGCTTGAAGAAGCTACATTAGCTCGTACTGTTCACACAGAAAGAAACGTTAGTTTCGTTCTGAGCCGGAAGTCGCGCCCATAATTCACGCAAGAAACCATGGGGCCTAGGAATAATGTGGATCAGTAATGAAAATGAGTTTGAACCCCACTAACAGATTTTAGTGCATGTGTAATTTCCCACAAGATAAACTTGTATATTCACACATACAGCATGAGCCTGGACACTCACACCTGAGTGTGTGTTTGTGTGTGTAACTCACCAGCGTTGGAGATGCGTCTCCCTCTCTCCCAGTCCTGCTGCTCTCTCTCCAGCTGCTCCTGCTGCTCTTTTTCCAACTGCTCTCTCTCTGCCTTCTCCTTCTCCATCAGCTCACGCTCAGCACGCTCCTGCTGCTCCTGGCGCTCCTGCTCTGCCTGCGCCTCCCTCTCTTGCTGTTCGCGCTCCTGGCGCTCCATTGCTTCCTTCTCCAGGCGCTCCCGTTCTTGACGCTCCTGCTCTTGACGTTCCCGCTCCTGTCTCTCACGTTCCTGGTGCTCCCGCTCCATCTCTTTCTGTTGCTGCAGCTCCTGGAGCTGTCTGCAGGAGAAGACAAAGTTGAAATATTTTAAAAAGTCTGTTTTTAGACATTAAAGTTGGAGTGGATGGGTTTGAACCAAGCCTCGAGCAGCTCAAAGTCTTGTCATTACAGAAGATAATCCCCAAAATGTCCCCCGGGCGCTTTCAATAGCTGCCCACTGCACCACCTGGTGGTGGATGGGTTAAATGCAGAGACTAATTTCGCCATTGTATGGAAACATACAGTGCTGACATTGTGATGACATTATTATTATTATTATTATAAATCATTATGTAAAAGCTTCTATTAAACACAGTATTCAAGTTGTGCCCCCACTACACAAACACATGTAAGGCGTGCAAATTGTCTTTCATGTCACTGTTTTACACTAAGATCATCTGATGTTGACATTTGTAGTGGTTCTGGTTAAAACAAAAAAATGAGATCATGCTCAATCTCATGCAAAATGTCCCACTCAGAGTATGTGTTGAGCATTGGCATCAGAAGCACTTGTAACGTAGGGGGGACACAATGGTGGGAGGGTCTGGGGGTCCTCCCTCAGAAAATGTTGGGTAAAGTATAGATGCCATTTCCTGCATTCTGGTGTATTTTAATGGGTTGTTAAACATCTACGTTTACCTAGAGATGTAAAAACTTGATTCAGTAACTATTTAAGAGAGGACGTAACCATTTTTTTGAATTCCTGTTTTCGTGGGTTTCATGAGCTGGAAGCCCAAATTATGTAAAAATGAACAAATAAATACTTGAAATAGTTTAAATTGTGGGCCCTGAATCTATCATCTAATAAAGGTTAATTTTTTGAATGGAATTATGGAAATTAAACAACTTTTCCATGATATTCAAACTTTTTGGAAAGGGTCTGTATATACATATATATGGCAGCACGGTGGCGCAACTGGTAGAGCTGCTGCCTCTCAGCGAACAGGTCCCTGGTTCAAACCCCGGTCCAGGGGCCTTTCTGGTGGAGTTTACATGTTCTCTCCGTGCATGCGTGGGTTTTCTCCGGGTGCTCCGGTTTCCTCCCACAGACCAAAAACATGCATGTTAGACTGATTGGTAACTCTAAATTGTCCCTAGGTGTGAGTGAGAGAGTGAATGGTTGTTTGTCTCGTTTGTCTCTATGTGTCCCTGTGATGGACTTGCGACCCGTCCAGGGTGTACCCCGCCCCTCGCACAGTGATTGCTGGACATGGGCACCAGGTACCCCCGTGACCCAAAATGGAATAAGCGGGTAAAGATAATGGATGGGAGGATGGACACACACATATATACATATACATATATATATATATATATATATATATATATATATATATATATATATACATATATACACATACCGGATTCACAAAAAGTTAGGATACTAAACAAATTGTGAATAAAAACTGAATGCAATGATGTGGAGATGGCAAAAGTCAATATTTTATTCATAATATAACATAGATGACAGATCAAAAGTTTAATCTGAGTAAATGTAACATTTTAAGGGAAAAATATGTTGATTCAAAATTTCACAGTGTCAACAAATCCCAAAAAGTTGGGCCAAGTAGCAATAAGTAGCTGGAAAAAGTAAATTGAGCATATAACGAACAGCTGGAAGACCAATTAACACTAATTAGGTCAATTGACAACATGATTGGGTATAAAAAGAGCTTCTCAGAGTGTCAGTGTCTCTCAGAAGCCAAGATGGTAAGAGGATCACCAATTCCACCATTGTTGCACAGAAAGATGGTGCAGCAGTACCAGAATGGTGTTACCCAGCGTAAAATAGCAAAGACTTTTAAGTTATCATCATCAACCGTGCATAACATCATCAAAAGATTCAGAGAATCTGGAACAATCGCTGTGCGTAAGGGTCAAGGCCGTAAAACTCTACTGGATGCTCGTGATCTCCGGGCCCTTAAACGTCACTGCACCTCAAACAGGAATGCCACTGTCAAGGAAATAACAGAATGGGCTCAGGAATACTTCCAGAAAGCATTGTAAGTGAACACAATCCACCGTGCCATC
>NC_056509.1:3343321-3345052 GCF_014905685.2 Nematolebias whitei
GAATTACCAACAACATTATGGAATTATAATCAACACAATGGAATTACCTTGAACATTGTGGAATTACCTTGACTTTGTTTTCCTTGCTGGATTACTTCTGACTTTGGTCTTCCTTGCTGGATTACTTTTGACTTTGGTCTTCCTTGCTGGATTACATCAAGCTCAAGGACACTTGAAGATGTAAGTTCACGGTTGGAATTCATCCCCATGGACAGGCGATGATTTCCAAAGGGGGGACTGTAGTGAACCTAATCTCAAGTCAAATCTGATCAGATGGACAGCAACTGTTATTTCATTGATCTGCATCCAGAAATACAGTTTGAGCCATCTGGAGACTTTCTTTCTTGAATTAATCAAGTAAAAAAGACAATCCTCTATGATCATTACTATTTTACAAATGTTTGATAATCAAATTGTGTTAGTTCACTCAATGCTTACAGGTTGAAGAGAACTACTCATTTTTATTTTACATAAACAGTAAGTAATGATTTTTATTCCTCATTCAAAGAAGAAATCAGGTTAATATGCATTTCTTGATTTTTCCGTCTTCAATGAGCAAGTTTTGTAAGTATGTTAAAGGTCGAGTCTCGGTCAACTAAAATGTTTACTGAGAAGAAATGTAATGTTTAAACTTTTTCAGAAGATAATAGGAGTTTGACTCCACGAAGTCTGGTTTTTCTCCAATAATCTTTTCTGTCTGTTAAACAATCTCATTCTCTGCCCTTGACTTTGATAACATCTTACGTCACAAACCACACCTCTATTCTGATCCATCCACGAATCAGAAAGCTCTAAATTGACCCGGAAGTCAACTCATTTAAAATGTGGCAACTTCCCGGTTCTCAGCAGAGTGCTGAAGAGTGATGGAGTTAAAGTGTAAGAGTGTAACAGAGCTCTAGGAGCTAAGGAGTCTAGAGTGAAAAGAGTGGTTGCAGTTGGTGGAGGAGAGTTCCAGAGTTTAACTCATGAAGAGAGTTAAAGGATCCAGATGCAGAGACGATTTTGGGGAATTATAACTTCTGTTTGGATAACCTCGCACGACTCTCTAAGGATTTCAGCTGCTCTCAACGGAGACGCTGAAAGAGTCAAGGAAGGATCCTATACCGACGCTGATCTATCATCAACCAGGTAACAGTTTCTACTTCGACCAAGCGTACCGTCGCAAGCTGAGATCTGAAGGAGCGTGCACGTTTCTGGTCAAACAGATTAATTCCCTCACACATCTCTCTGTAAGATAAATCTCCATTTTCATCTTAAACTCTCCTTTCTCCTAAAATCAGTACAGATATTTTAGAAATATCTGAAGCAAAGTCCTCAATCACCACCGTGTGATTGACGTCCACTATCTGTGAAACTTGTCTGTTATTGTTTTCATATTTTGCCAAATTAATGTAAATGTTTGATGTTAAACTTTGATTCTGAAAATAAATGACCGCATTCATTTGATGGGTCAAAGATAAAAACGTCTCTCGTTACATTTTTGTTAAACTCAATGCACGACATTTACACAGTCAGAAAGATGAGGAACTCGTGAAAATTGTATGAAATATCCAGCATATGACATACTACATATTGGTGGCCCGTTACGTGCTCATAAATGACTGTGTATTTCGTGTAAAGATTGTTTTTTACATGTTGGCATGAAGAAAAGTAACAGTTTATCAGCTGTGCTGAAACGCAGCTCAAGCTGCGCCGCTTTGAAGTCAAAACGCTGCATGTTTTAAGCGTGTT
>NC_056509.1:3345152-3347563 GCF_014905685.2 Nematolebias whitei
TCAATGTGTGTTTGATATGTTGATAATGATTCAACAAAGTTAAGTCAGGTCCTTTGAATCATTTCTTCTTCTTGAAACGTTTCGTCTTTCATCCAAAAGAATTCTTCAGTCCGAGGAATTCAAAAAAGCGTTCAATACAAAAACAACTGGGCTTTATTTGTAACAGAAGTCGTTTCGATGGGTCTGAGTGGTGTTCCTTCTTTGTGTATTTTTGGAAGTCCATAAAGACAGGGAGTGGCTTCCCCTGGGTACAATGTATAATACAACAATCGATTGATTGTTTTCTCCTTTCCAAGTTTTTGCAGGTAATCTGTGACTTTCTTTTTGTAGGCACTGGTTGGGTCCCTCTTCAGGGTCTCGTAGGTGTTACGGTCGCTCAGTAGTGTAGTTATTTTTTCCCGGTAATCAGAAGTGTTGAGGACTGCTGTGCATCTTCCTTTATCAGCTGGTAAAATGGTGATGTTTTGGTCCTGGCTGAGTGATGTTACAGCTTTCCTTTCCTGTGGTGTGAGGTTTGAAGGAGGCGGTTTGGCACTGGAGAGGGTTGCTGATATTTCCATTCTGAGCTGTTCTGCCTCTCCTTCCGTCAAGTTGTTGTTCCTAATCGCGGATTCAGTGGCCGTGATTAGTTCCACAACAGGTATTTCTTGTGGGGAGATTGCAAAATTTAGTCCTTTTGCCAGCACGTCTTTCTCAGGTTGTGTCAATGTCCTGTTAGACAAATTTCTAACCCACTGGTCCTGAAAATTAGTGAGAACTGACTGAGAATCTTCACCAGCATCTAGAGAAAATAGTTGCAGGTCAGTTGCGTGAACATCTACAAAGAAATAATCTGTTTGAAGAGTTTCAGTCAGGGTTTAGAGCTCATCATAGCACAGAAACAGCACTAGTAAAAGAACTAATGATATTCTCATGGCCTCAGACAATGGACTTGTGTCTCTACTGGTCCTGTTAGACCTCAGTGCTGCATTTGATACAGTTGATCACAATATTTTACTACAGAGGCTTGAATATGATGTTGGGATTACAGGAACAGCTCCAAAATGGTTTAAATCACATCTATCTGATAGATTCCAGTTTGTAAATGTAAATAATAAATTTTCTTCATACACCAAAGTTAGTCACGGAGTTCCTCAGGGCTCAGTACTTGGGCCAATACTCTTTACTTTATATATGCTTCCATTAGGTAAAGTTATTAAACAGCATGGGATAAATTTTCATTGTTATGCTGATGACACACAATTATATTTGTCCATTAAACTCAATGAATCCAATCAGCTACTTAGACTACAAGCATGTCTTAAAGACATAAAAACCTGGATGACCCTTAATTTTCTCCTGTTGAACAAACAAGACTGAGGTTTTGGTTTTTGGACCTGAGCACCTTAGGAATGAATGTTTCAGTCTTTCTCCCTCCTTAGATGCATTAATCTGTCCTCCAGCTCTAATGTTAAAAATCTTGGTGTTATTTTTGATCATGTCATGTCTTTTATCCCCCACATTAAAAACGTTACTAGAACCTCCTTCTTCCACCTGCGTAATATCACTAACATTAGAAACATCTGATCTAAAGATGATGCAGAAAAACTGGTCCATGCATTTGTCACATCTAGACTGGACTATTGCAATGGTTTATTATCTGGGTGTCCAAATACTTCTTTAAAACGTCTTCAGTTGATCCAAAATGCTGCTGCCAGAGTCTTAACTGGAGTTACTGGGAGAGATCATATCTCTCCAGTTTTAGCTTCTCTCCATTGGCTCCCTGTCAAAATCTTACTTCTAACCTACAAAGCTCTCAACAACCTGGCTCCATCTTATATTACAGATCTTATTGTTCCATATTTTCCAAACAGAGCACTTCTCTCTCAGACTGCAGGTTTACTTGTGGTTCCTAGAATTTACAAAAAAAGAATGGGAGGCAGATCTTTCAGTTATCAGGCTCCTCTCTTGTGGAACCAACTTCCAATCTCCGTCCATGAGGCTGACACATTATCCAGTTTTAAAACTAGGCTTAAGACTTTCCTTTTTGATAAATCCTATAGTTAGGGTCAGCTTGGGTTTCCTGAGCTGTCCCTTAGTTATGCTGCTATAGGCTTAGACTGCTGGAGGACAAACTGACCACAATTTTCACTCTGCTACTGTCTTTACTTACTCTGCTCAACCTGTTTTGTATTTGTAATTATTTTTTCTATTTTTAACATGTGTTTTTTTGTCTTTCAGATACACCTGGACCTATATCTGGACCTGGACCTATATCTGGACCTGGACTTATATCTGGACCTGGACTTATATCTGGACCTGGACCTATATCTGGAGCTGGACCTATATCTGGACTTGGACCTATATCTGGACCTGGACTTATATCTGGACCTATATCTGGAAATGGACCTATATCTGGACCTGGCCCTATA
>NC_056509.1:3347573-3353206 GCF_014905685.2 Nematolebias whitei
CTATATCTGGACCTGGCCCTATATCTGGACCTGGACCTATATCTGGACTTGGACCTATACCTAGACCTGGACCTATACCTGGACCTACCATTCTGTGTTGGTCTGTCTCTCCTTCCTGTCCTCTCAACCAGCCGGTCAAAGCAGATGGTCTCTTGTCCTGAGCTGGTTCTGCTGGAGGTTTCTTCCTGTTAAAGGGAGTTTTTCTTTCCACTGTCTCCACTGTGCTTGCTCAGGATGGGAGACTGCAACGAAGCCAAGATTCATCTTGTCTGCTGGATTCCTTAGATAGAGAACTTTACTAATTGTCTTTTATGTGAATGTTCCTGTAAAGTGTCCTGAGACAACTTGTTGTGATTTGGAGCTTTATAAATAAACTGAACTGAATAATTTACAGAATGACACTTAATGACAACAGTCATCAACATTCATAAAGACTCGTTCATGTTCATGACAGTGTCATGTCAGGCTTATGCACACTCCTTCAAATAAAGTGTTACCACATGTTTTTATGCTAAGTTTTTATTGTTTCAATGGGAACAACTACCACTTCTTGACCTATTGATAGGGGAGCTAATCTAATCTCAAAAGGGTCACTGGACCACTGTGACCTGTTTGGTAATTTCTTTGGCCAGATTTTTATTAACCTTTATTTATACGTGTAGTCTCAATGAGTCACGAGGACCCATGTCCCAAGAAAGATGTGTATTGGGCAGCTATCTGAGTGCCCGGGTGTGACAAGGCTGAATGTTTTGGTGGCAGGAAGCTCGCTAGCTCATAAAAAATTAAAATTAAAATTAAATAAAATTAGCTGCAGCAGTGTATAAGCTGTGGGATTCAAAGCCTGTGAAAAATGTAGCGGCTTATAGTCTGGAAATTACGGTATATGTCTCAAGGAGGATGTGCATGCTTGGCGCAGTGAAAGAAGCAGATGGAAATGGTGGGAAGTTGTAATCTTTCAGGTTCACACACCAACAAACACCAGGTTCTGCGTGGACCACTTATTGAACTGGAAAGCTGCCATGTAGTTGTCACCTCTGTGATACATGGATTCATAAATCACACAAGCGAAAAAAGAGATGATAACACATACACACACACTGTGTATGAGTGCACACACACACACACGCTCACACACACACACACACACACACACACACACACACACACGCTCACACACACACGCTCTCACACACACACACGCTCTCACACACACACACGCTCACACACACACGCTGTCAGTTCGCACGACCTTACTCAACCTGTTCTTTTGAAAGCTGAGCCGCAGCTAAAAGTCAACCATCAGCGTGACTATTATTATTCCTTCTTTTTGCCTGAAACACACACACATGCACACACGCACACGCACACACACAACCCGATGTTGCGTCATCAGAGCAGCGGTGTCACAGCTGTCACCTGGTTCTCAATAAATGCTTTGCTGCCAGTTTTCAGTGAACAGAAGCTGCTCTGATTCAGACCGTGTTAAAAGTCAAAACGGAGTATCTTGCTTCTTTTCAAAATAAAGTTATAATCAATTTAATCCTCACTTCAAATCTGAAACTTGACAAAAGTTCAGCTGCAGGAAGGTTCGTTAAACATACATGACTTAATCATGATTTTGATGCCATCATAGATATTTCCTTTGAAGTAAAAAAAAAAAGCTTTTCATTAAAATGTGTCTTCAAGTGAATCTCACTGAACATCCCACAAAGCACCATTAATCTGAAAAAATGGAAATTTGATGCCACTACAGCAAACCTGCCAAGAGAGGGTCTTCGACCAAAACTCACAAAGCGAGTAAGGAGGCCAACGAACAAAGAAACACTCAAAGATAACCCTGACGGAGCTGCAGGTCTTCTGCAGAGATGGAGCAAACATCTTAACAGTCAAGCATGGCAGTGTGAACATCATGCTGTGGAGATGGTTTTCAATAACAGGAACAAGGAAACACACATCATTATGGGTGTCCCAGTAACTCCAGTTAAGACTCTGGCAGCAGCATGTTGGATCAACTGAAGACGTTTTAAAGAAGTATTTGGACACCCAGATAATAAACCATTGCAATAGTCCAGTCTAGACGTGACAAATGCATGGACCAGTTTTTCTGCATCATCTTTAGATCAGATGTTTTGATGAAACTGGAGGAGTATGGCATGCCGTTGTGTCATGTAATAGGTAAAAGTGGCTATTCATGACACAATCGGCTCGCCATAGGCTGCCACCTTCATCCAGCTCACCTGGAGCAACTGTCAAATCAGATTCAGTTCACTGCGCCGCCCCGGCAAAATGCAGCTGATTTGACCATTGAAGTGCATTTATTAAGTAAAAGTTCAACTGAGACAGAACTTTACTATAATGTGGAGCAAACTAATAATTGTTTTTAGGTGCTTATCTTGTTAAATTTCAAAGAAATGCACAGCGAGTCCTCTGGTGCAAGGTGAAATTTTGAATGAACATATTTTTCCTTTAAAATGTTACATTTACTCAGATTAAACTTTTGATCTGTCATCTATGTTATATTACGAATAAAATATTGACTTTTGCCATCTCCACATCATTGCATTACGTTTTTAATCACAATTTGTTTAGTGCCCCAACTTTTTTGGAATCTGGTTTGTACATACATATATACACATGTATATATATATATGGGCAATCTCTGTTTTTCTAAAACTGTCGGGGTTCCGATGTCCCCAAATTTTGCCTAGAGTTGTTCATAAATTATATAATCTGCCTGTCTGAGGCTGCAAACTAATGAGATTCACACACATGCACGCACAGAGCTGTCCTTGTTCTCACGCTGCCTCACAGGTTCGTTGTAATTACTGAAACTCTGGGCCTCAACGCGTCAGGCCACACCTCCAGGGTTCAGCTGTCTGCTCTGGGGCTTCTCTCATTGACTATATTATGCACACTGGTAGCTATCCTGTGGGACTAACAGTACTAAAACTGCAGCTGAGTATCTCACAGTTAAATATAACTGTAGCTGTGACAGCAGAAGAACTAGTCTAATCAACGAGATCAGAAATGGACCCACCTTTTTATTCCACTTGGTGATTTTCATGTTTAATGATCATTTAAATGTTGATATGTGGCTGAAGCTGAGACGGAGTTTAAAAAAGGCTGCTCTGTCATTTCAAGGCACGGTCAGTGTTTTGTCATTACGAAGGCAGGCTCAGCTGGAAGAGATGTTGCCTCGCAGTGAGAAGGTTACTGGACCAAATCCCAGCCAGGGATCTTTCTTGGTCCTCTGTGCATATGTGGGTTTCCTCCCACAGACTAAAAACATGCATGTTGGGTTGACTGGTAACTCTAAATTGTCCCTAGGTGTGAGTGAGAGAGTGAATGGTTGTTTGTCTCCAGGTGTCCCTGTGATGGACTGGAGACCTGTCCAGGGTGTCTCCCACCTCTCACACAGTGGCTGCTGGTGATGCAACCAACAGGCACCAGTCACTTATTTGCAGCAGTTTCACACGTTTTACTGCAGCTTGTTTCCACAGATTCAGCACAGACGGCCTGCAAAGAGTGAGGCGGGCAGAGACCGAGTCCTGACACACAAATAAAGATGAAAGGAGTGTGTACTGCTCACCACCTTCCATGCCACAGTTTTATACTAAGATCATTTCTTGATGAGAAATCATGGATTGAGGCTGTTTTGGTCGAACCTTGTAAATAACATACAACATCTCACCAGATCTTGAATAATCTTTTGGCACATGGCGTATGTGTTATGTCTGCTAGCTACTACCACACAAAACTTTAGCTAAGTATCTGTAAAATTACTAGGATGTAATCCTTTTGTGTTAAATAATGTTGCTAATTAGGACATCCTTGTACAAGAGATTAATAATCTCAATGGATTTCTTCCGTGTTAAAATTAATCTTAAAATAAAATAAAAAAATAATCACTTGCAGCTGGTCACCATGGCTGTTTAGAGAGCACCTTCAAAAGCTCTGCAGCTGTGACCATCAGCTGATCTCAGTCCAGCAAACTGAACCGGGACCGTATCACAAAAAGGGATCTAACTGAGCGGTTGTTTCGTGGCGCCTCATGTTTTGTTCAACTCCTTGCTGAAGAGCTCCAAGCAGCTGAATGACTCCTTAGAGCAGAGAGGAAAGCTCAGCTGCAGGTGGTAAATGTCTCAGCAGGAACTGTTGACTCACAGGACGGTCGACTCCTCATTGTTGGACAGATTTGACATGAAAGGACAACTGGACCCTTTTGAGGACGAAACAAGTTCCCTTTCAGATCCAATATTATCACACAAAGCTATTTAAAGTGGTAGCCACGCACACACACACGCGCACGCACACACACACACACGCACACACACGCACACACACACATGCATGTGCATGCACATTAGCCAATGTGCTCTCTCACATTAATGTTGATGTTCATGAGTCCACCATCAGGAGACTCTGAACAACAATGGTTCATGGCAGGTTGAAGGAGAAGACACTGCTCTCCAACAAGAACATGCTGCTCGTCTGCAGTTTGTTAAAGATCACGTGGACAAACCAGAAGACTGTTGGAAGAATGTTTTGTGGATGGATGAGACCAAAATAGAACTTTCTGGTTTAAATGAAAAGTGTTCTGTTTGGAGAAATTAAAACTGCATTCCTGCATAAGAACCTTATCCCATCTGTAAAACATGGAGGTGGTAGTAACATGGTTTGGCCTGTTTTGCTGCATCTGGACCAGGACAGCTTGTCATCATTGATGGAACAATGAATTCTGAATGATATCAGAGAACTCTAAAGGAAAATGTCAGAACATCTGTCCATGAACTGAACCTCAAGAGGAGGTGGGTCGTGCATCAAGACAATTCAAGGATTCAAGATTCTTTACTGTCATTCGCACCTCATGTGGTACATGTGGTGGATCAAAATTATGTTCACAGGGTCCCAGTTACATCCAACAATAAAATGTAAAAGAAAAACAGTAATAACATCAAAGATATGAACTAAGAAAAACATCAACTAAATATACACTAAGCACTCATAACATAAAACAATACGCCGAACAGCAGCACGAACATGAGTCTGTGTGAGCAGATGAGCACAAATGAACACAGCAACATGAAACTGATCAGCAGCAGCATGAAACAGATCAGCAGCAACATAAAACACATCAGCAGCAACATGAAACTGATCAGAAGTAGCATGAAACAGATCAGCAGCAATATAAAACACAGCAGAAGCAGCATGAAACTGATCACCAGCAGCATGAAACAGATCAGCAGCAACATAAAACAGATCAGCAGCAACATAAAACACATCAGCAGCAACATAAAACACATCAGCAGCAACATGAAACAGATCAGAAGTAGCATGAAACAGATCAGCAGCAACATAAAACACAGCAGAAGCAGCATGAAACAGATCAGCCAATGACCCTCAGCACACAAGTGGTTCTACCAAAGAATGGTTCATGAAGAATAAGGTTCATGTTCTGGAACGGCCAAGTCAAAGTCCTGACCTTCATCCAATGCAGATGTTGTGGAAGGACCTGAAGCTGCAGTTAATGTGAGACCACCGACATCCAGAGTTGAAGCTGTTCTGTACAGAGGAGTGGGCTGAAGTTCCTGCAAGGCGGCAGGACTGAATAACTGTTACCAGAAATGTTTAGT
>NC_056509.1:3353306-3354142 GCF_014905685.2 Nematolebias whitei
CAAGGGTTAATTTTACTGAAATTACTTTATTCAGTAAAGTATTCAGTCTCAGAGTATAAAATAAAAATGATCCGTCTGTTATTTAGATTGAAAACGTCTGCACAAAATGCAGATCAATAAATCCACCACAAAAACTAAAGAGCAGGTGAAGTTTCCCAAAATAAGTAAATCATTTCTCTCTGTTCTCTGGTGAAGACGGACGTGTTTTCCTGGCACTCCATACAGAAATGTTTAGTTGAGGGGGGTCACACCACATACTGAAGGGAGAGGTTCACATACTTTGACTCTCACAAATACATAATATGTTCCTCAATAAATAAATGACCCAGAACAATATTTTAGTCTCATTTGTTTAACTGGGTTCTCTTCATCTACTGTTAGGACTTGTGTGAAAATCTGATGATGCTTTAGGTCAAATTTATATAGAAAATTATAAAGACTTCACAAACTTTCAAGCACCACTGTAACTGCCCATGTCTGTGTAAGCAAAATATCTCATGATCCACTGGAAGGATTAATGAAACTTTCAGGAAATCATCATTTAATGTACATCTACACCTGACAAAGTTCAGCGGTGAACACATTTCAAGATGGCCACCACAGCTAACAAACTTTAGAAAGCCCCACAGCTGTAATTCAGTGTCACATACGTGGTGGTAACGTGTGGTAGTAGCTGAGAGTCATTCACAGCACATACCAGTGGCACTTTTTCTGAAAGATTTTCATTTAAAACTGTTGGCAGCTAATCTCACAAATCACTGGACAGGTTTTGAGCCTTCTTAACTTTGTTTTATATATCCTGATGCATGCTCAATAATCCAGGTAGAAAAATCTAA
>NC_056509.1:3354242-3354749 GCF_014905685.2 Nematolebias whitei
TATATATATATATATATATAGGTATAAACTTGTAGTTACTTACTTACTTATGTACTTGTAGCTGTTGTCGGTGTTTTGCAACTAACTCCAGAATTATTCCAAGTACAGTAGTCCCTCGCTACTTCACGGTTTGTTTTGCTCAGAATCGCTTTATTGCAGTTTTTCAAAATAAGAGTGGACATGACACAATCGGCTGATTGATGGATGAGCCACGTGATCAGAATGGAATTTTTATTTGAAACAAATTAAATTAAATTATTTAGCCCCTGCTGCACAGGTCTGTGTGCAGTCCCACAGCTGCGGAGAAGCTTCCCCCTCCTAACTCTGCTCTGCAGCCAAGAAGTGGGCGTGGCCAAGTGCGCTGACAGGTGGCTGAGAGCAGAGGAGGCAGAGAGCTGAAATCATGACATGCTGTGCTCTTTTAGAGAGTTTAGAAACATTGTTTAGAATATTGCAAGAGTGTGGGAAGGGTTTAAAACACCTATATATATATATATATATATATAT
>NC_056509.1:3354849-3356811 GCF_014905685.2 Nematolebias whitei
TATATATATATACTAAAATAAAGAACTGCTTACTACTTGTACTACTATTCCTACTTCACGGTTTTTCACTTATCACGGGGCTTCAGAGTACGGTCCCCGTGATAAACGAGGGACTACTGTACCAGGTAAGGTTAGCAGTTCAAACATCGGTGACATCCCGTGCAAGAACTTCTCTGAACTCTGAAGAGAAGGTGGTTTAAGATGACAGAACTTCAGTGTGGTCTCAACATCACTACGACTAGCCATGAGCTCATCAGTCCTGTCAGACCTATACTCTGTTTCCCTAAACCGAAGCCTTGCAAAAAGCTTACAACATGCGAGATATGAATTATTGATAAGTGTTAGACTGAATCTTTCAAAATGGCTAACATGTTTCTGTAACAGAACTGTAAAGGTGTAAAAATGTCAGTTTTAACTTCTACCTAAACCATCATCGACCTGTTCTCCATGATTCACTTAAGATTTCAGCGATCTAGTATCCTTTGAAAACACGCTCCTTTCACTGAGGAGTTAACTATTACTCGTGAGCTCAGCAACGAGCCAAGTCTTGATGGGCAGCACGTTTGATCACTTCCAGGAAGCAGAACGATCCTTTCTACACAGTTCTTCCTGTCATAGATGAACCCAAAGCAGCTCTTGTTCCTCTGAGTCCATCTGTCTCACAGGGAAACGTTACAGTATTCAAAGCTATGAAAAAGGCTCTCGCCCTATTTAGCTGCCGTCTTACTTGCCGCCTGACAGGAGTTGCCATGGAAACCGTTGTTAGGGGAGCGTGGGTGAAGGCATGGCCTGCATCCACACAGACATATATGAACTTGCATTTTGTGCTCCTTCTAAAAAAGTTATCAGGTTTAAGATGTTTGAGGAAATACAGTAGACCCTCGCTACTTAACAGTTCATTTATCACGGACTCGCTCTATCGCGGTGTTTCAAAATAAGATTGGACATGACACACAATTGGCTGATTGATGGATGAACCACATGATCAACATGGAATTTCTATTTAAAATAAATTATTTTTAATTATTTAGCACCTGCTGCACCTTTGTGCAGCCCATACTGCAGGATAAACTTCCTCCTGCAGCTGATCAGCTGTTCTCCATGCAGAGTGGAAAAGTGGGCGTGGCCAAGAATGCTTGCAGGTGGCTGAGAGCAGCAGAGGCAGAGAGAGGGAAATCATCAATCAACCTTTATTTAGACAGGTAAATCCCATTGAGCCTCGAGGACTCATGTATTTACAAGAGAGACCTGAATCATGATATGCTGTGCTCTTTTAGAGCGTTTAGAGTTTAGAACCATTAGCTATGTTTAAAAGTGAAAAATTCATTGACCATATTGAAATGTTTTCAGATTAAATAATCAGAATGTATCATCTACATGAGCACAATCTGTTCACGACGAGCGTTTACATGCAGTGGGGTTTGATTCTGAACAGAAGTACTGACATGTGCAGAGTGGTAAACTCTCCTTAAAAAACATAGAAGAAGAAGTTCTACTTCCAGGATGAACGTAAACAAAGCTGAGCACCAAATGGACCGCGACAGGTTTTAATGACAGTGGAGACGTTGCTGCACTCCCTGACTGAGCTGCAGGTGATGCACATCATTCTGAGCTCTTCCAAGGTTTCTAGTAGAAATGTTGTTGCTCACCGACCACTGCTACTTCTCTGACACGCTAATATTATTAGCATTAGCCAGGCGCAAATGACATGGGTCATACATGCGCAGTCGGATCAGTTTGTCACGATCAGAAAAAAATGAACAGATTGTTTACATGCACATCATTTGGGTTATGAATCGGCTTCATTCTGATCACAAATTCTTTTGGATCAAGCTGAATAAACAAAAAATAATCTGAATGGGGCACTTACATGACATGTTTTAATTCCGAATGGCCGTTTAATCTGATTACTTATGTCCAGATAAACATAGCTAATGTTTAGAATATTGGATGAGTGTGGGT
>NC_056509.1:3356911-3359716 GCF_014905685.2 Nematolebias whitei
AATAAACTACTACTTACTACTTGACGGTTTTTCACTTATCGCTGGGCCTCAGGGAACAGACCCCCCACAATGAACGAGGGACTAGTGTGCTGCAAACATCTGATCATCCTGATAACATAAGATGTTCCATACTATCAGTGAGAAAGTACGCAGTCATGGTTGAGTTTATTTGAGCTTGAGGCCTGAGCACGGGTGTTTGTGATTTGGGCGATTACGTAGTTCACTTGCATCAGAGTCAGAACCATGTGTGTGGAGACCGGACACTGAGGAAACCCCAACAACACATCTCTGCTCAAATCATGCTAATCAAGATTGAACCATGTGTGAAAAATAAATAAATAAGTTAATTAATAAATAACTATTACTGTTTTTTTAAACAGTAAAATCATTATCTCAAGAATTATATCTGAAAGTCAAACTATTAAACTTTTATCTTCTACTTTCAGTTTAAAACTGCCATTATTGAAATAAAATTAAAATGTAATAGTATTGTCTAAAAGTAAATTATTAAATATGTATTAAACTAAACTTTTTTTTATTTAACTTTCAACATGGCACAATTAAAGTTGCATTAATAACGTCTCAGTATTATTATAATCCAAACAATTCTCCCCACCCCTCGTCATTAAGTGAAGACTGCTGGACCTCCAGAGCTGCTAAAATCTGGCAAAACCTTCTGGCCAGCTGGACTTGGTGACTCGCCTGACTGCCGTACCAAACTGGGAGATGCTGCCTGAATGAAGATGAGTCCAAATGGAACATATGGACCAAGTCTAGTCCAAATCTGCAGCATATAAACAGAAACACATCCCATGTGTCCCATGTCTCACTAACCAAAGACCCCAGCCTTGTTAAAGCTATACAACTTAACGGTTAATGGGACATGTGAGTATGTGTGTAAGTGTGCTTATTGCTGAACATGTGACTGTAAACACATAATCCTCTCTGCTGAAGAAATAATGAGCAAATATTGAGCTAAAAACATGTTTGGTTGTAGCTGAGAGTCATTCACAGCACATAAGGTCAGTGCTGCGCACTGTGTGAGAGCTTTGCCTCAAACCCAAGTGTTACAAAGTGGAGGCAACACTTTTAGTCATTAGCAAAATAGTTTAAGAACAACTAGCAGGATTTATCAACACTTTTAGAAAGTATTGAAGGATACCACAGCAGAGAACTGACAGACAATACAAAATGTGTGGGGCTTCCAGCTCGCAGGTCCCTGAGTCCAGAGCGGTGCCAGCCGAGAGTCATGCCACCAACAAGCACCAGGACCATAAGAGGCTGCAGAAGAGCTCCCTTCCCTGCTGGAGCATCACTTCCCTTCTAGTATTTGTGCTAGCTGCCTTCTTTTGTAAAATAAAATCCTGAGCCTGAAACTTTTTTGTGGTGGTGATAGAATAAAATCATGACATATTGGCAGCATTTATTAAAAAGTGCAGACAACTGCTTTTAACAACGCACAAGTCAACTTCAAGTCACAATGACTGAGATGAGGCTTCAATGTATTTGAACTTAAACAACGTAAAATATGTGCCCCACAGCAAAAAAACACACAAAAAAACCAAACTCAAACACTCAACACCACATTAAACAGACACAGTTCAGTCAATTAATTTGCAAGAAATGTATAATAGTTACTATCACAACCTAAAAGGAGTAAGTTACAGAGAGCTGGACTCCCAGCCTTCTAACTTATAGAGTAGGAGCTGGAGTCATTTCCCAACATCAACACATACAGTAGATGTTCTGTGCAGGGAAAATGTTGGTGAACAAACACTGTTTAAACACTGATGGAAATATCTTGTCAGAAGCATTTGTAACGTGGGGGGACACACTTGTGGGGAGGGGGAGGGGGGAGTCTGGGGGGTCCTCCCCCAGAAGATTTTGATTAAAGTAGATGCCATGTTTTGTATTCTGGTGTATTAAACATCTACATTTACCTACATAAGTAAACACTTGATTCAATAACTATTATAGAGTTAATGGCACAACAACAAGTATCCTGACCAACAGCTCTCCTTGTGTGAATAGAGCGCGCTCCACTTCTCTCATGCATCCTAACCCCACCCACCCCTAACAACAACTGCCAGTACTAATGTAGCGCTAAGCTAGTGTGCCACACGGTGTCTCCCCCTTGTCCTCTCGACAAAAACCCACGAAGAGATGAGGGCCTTGCCAAGTCAAGTGACCGAGGAGAAACACTGCATGGTGGTGAGTTGTTGTAGGTAACCAGGATAACCCGGAGTGGACTTTTACTGGTTTGAGTATTCTCCTATTAATCAAATGGAATGGGTTCATTCACAAAGAAATAGAAACTGCTCCGGGTGACTCATATTTCATGGTAAATGTGTGTGTGTGTGTGTGGGGAGGGGGGGGGGGTCCAAAGAAATATTTTTTAAATGTAAGAGGGACACATCCCCCAATTGATGTGATGCCTATGTTACAGCACCACAGGCATGAAAAGAGTTTTAAAGTCATAATCAGCAGCAGCTGTCAATCAATTTTCTAGAGTGAGATAATACATTTTCCAGAATCTCATACAGAACTATTTCACAATGAATTTATCTTTATTCTTTATCTTGCAGAAGTCCCAGCTGAACGCATGCAGCTCAAAACTCCACTTTGTTTTCTGTAACTACAGAAATTATTCATTATTTCAGGTCTCTCTTGTAAGAGTCCCCGAGGCTCAACGGGACTAACTTGTATAAATAAAAGTTGAATGAATGAATTATCTCATTTGAATAAGACAGTTTTAACCCTTTATTTATTTATTCATGTTCCTCGGGGGGGGGGGGGGGGGGGGGG
>NC_056509.1:3359816-3361642 GCF_014905685.2 Nematolebias whitei
ATCAACCACATTATTTAACTGCTTGAAAATACTAGTTTTTAATATTTCCTCCACAAAAAACTAGTCAGCCTTTTAGAGCTGTCAGGCTATCTAATTTAAATGATATTTTTAATTTTAATGCTTTAAGTTTGTTTTGTTTAAAACCTCTACATTTGTTTTTTTCTAATTGACAAAATATTCATTTTACGGTAATAAAATAACAAAAAGTATATTTTCCTCCATTAATCCACACTCTGGGTCAACAGTCACATCCTCCTCTGCTCTCCAGAGCTCAGAACTGATGCTTGGTTCTGATGGCCCAGTCAGACGGGTTCTGGACCCTTCCTCTACTCAGAGTCAGATGTCCCAGTGGGGCTCGGTCAACTCTCCCTCTCTTCATCCTCTAAAACAAATCATGGTCACCCTCTTCAACAACAAGTCTGACTCAGACTGGTTTTCTCCCTGATCTTTCCTCCGTCATGGTTCTGAATGGTGGTTCGGTCCTCCTCTGGGTCTGCAACTCTGCCTCATATTCAGAAATTATCTCATTGTTTTGACTGAAACACACTAAAACTGACTAAACTAAACACACTAAACTTCATCCTAAGTATAAATCCCAAACACGCTAAATATCACAAATCTCTCAAACCTCATGACTCACGCTCTCACTGTGACTTTATGGCACTGAACTCCATTCAGCTTTCGCGTCTTTTTCTTCTTCTTCATGTAGATTTTTTGGCACTTGAGAAATAACTTCGAGCCTCTGTCATAAATGAGAAGGGAGGTTGTTTATGAGTTCGGCGGGGGTGGGAGGTGAAGGCGGAGGGTGATGTGTTTTGCCGCTGACACTGCCCATCTTTGCTGCTGCCTCTCGCTCTAATGCACTTCAGATATGACAATGATTTTCAGAAAAAGATGTGGCATGATTTATTTATCATAACTCTGGTTTTACTTGGCCTATCAACACAATTTAAAAACTGTTGTCTAGTTTTAAGTCTATACTTTTGACACTAATTAAAATAGAGCCACTGAGGAGATGTGTCTTTCCAGCTACAGCGACAGAAATCAGTCATATTGCGCCGGTGTGCTGATTCGCTTGGGGGGGATATGTTTGTCAGAGTAGGCGGCAAAATCGCCATCTGTTATTGAGAAGGTAGAGCACCACTTGTTTTTAATTCAGCTCTCCAGTAAGTGAATTTTGCCCCGGTGGGACAAAATCCATCTTCTACATAGTGCATTTGATTTGACCATGAAACCACATCCATACGCCTGTTTGTTTTTCTACAACCCGGCTTACCGTTAGTAATTGGTCAAGATAATGCAAGCTTCAATGTGATTGGATTAAGTTAAATTGAGGCAGATTGGGGAGCTGTCGCACTCTCAAGCAGGAAATCCAGCCCTCGGGCAGAGAACTTTAAGCCCTGCCTAAGTCATACTTACCTTGTGTTCTCCTCGTGTTCTCACATAACCTGAGCCTCCATTCCTGGATCCCTTCTTGCTGTCCACAAATCCTTGACTTCTGTGTCTACCTGTGAGTTACCATTCCTTCTTTTGGATCTTCTTCCAGTTTTAAAACTAGGCTTAAGACTTTCCTTTTTGCTAAATCCTATAGTTAGCGTCGGCTTGGGTTTCCTGAGCTGTCCCTTAATTATGCTGCTATAGGCTTAGACTGCTGGAGGACAAACTGACCACACTTTTCACTCTACTACTGTCTTTACTGACTCTGCTCAACCTGTTTTGTATTTACAATTATTTTTTCTATCTTTAACATGTGTTTTTTTGTCTTTCAGATACACCTAGACCTATACCTGGACCTATATCTGGACCTGGACCTATACCTGGACCTA
>NC_056509.1:3361652-3363437 GCF_014905685.2 Nematolebias whitei
CTGGACCTATATCTGGACCTGGACCTATATCTGGACCTGGACCTATACCTGGACCTGGACCTATATCTGGACCTGGACCTTTATCTGGACCTACCATTCTGTGTTGGTCTGTCTCTCCTTCCTGTCCTCTCAACCAGCGAGTCAAAGCAGATGGTCTCTTGTCCTGAGCCTGGTTCTGCTGGAGGTTTCTTCCTGTTAAGAGGGAGTTTTTCTTTCCACTGTCTCCACTGTGCTTGCTCAGGATGGGAGACCAACGAAGCCAAGATTCATCTTGTCTGCTGGATTCCTTAGATAGAGAACTTTACTAATTGTCTTTTATGTGAATGTTCCTGTAAAGTGCCCTGAGACAACTTTGTTGTGATTTGGCGCTTTATAAATAATCTGAATTGAATTCTCCAGCTGCTCGATTGCCTTCCAACCACTTGCCTCCACAATCCACTTGTACTCCTTCAATAAGGACCTATAATAACCCAGAATCCTCTGCTGTCATCTCTATGCTATCTCCCACCCACTGACCTGTAAGAGCTCAACAACCTGCACTATCTCACAGTTCCTGATGCCTCTCCTTCCTCCCCAGGTTTCCCAGGGTATCCAACTGCATATAATATATATATATATATTTCTGTAAATATATATATCACTGTATTTACAGTATATCACTGTAAATCAATCACTTTATATCATAAAAGGGTTTGAGTCTGTTATCCTCAGTCTGTTCTCTCTGGATTTGTGACAAAACGCCTTTAACTCTGTCAATATGTCAGATATTGAGCTAAAATTTGCTGTGGCATTAGCTGAGAGTCGATATCAACACACACACTCAGAGTGACATCCTATATTATCACAAGACTGTGTATGATACTTCCAAAGTTATATAGCAGCTCTAACTCTGTCCCTTCTTAACATAACATGATCTTAGTTCAAAGCTCTGACATGCTAGGTGGCGGGTGAAATGCATTCCTTCATTGAAGACTTAATGTCTGTGACAGTTCATTAACGGAGTGTTTAAAACATTTAGGAGATGCACACATCTTCTCTCTGTCATTTTTCCATTCTAACTGTGAGTCAGTGCATCTCCCAGAACACTCCCACACAGCCTGTTATTTCCAACTCATGGCTTTTTAATCAGGAAGTAGAACCCTGCATTTCTGAAAAGGTGGTTTATTAGAACACTCTCCTCTTTCAGCCTTTCATGAATCTGCTCATCCATGCATTATATTGTCCATCAATCCTTCAACCACTCAAAGCACCCATCCTGCCGCTTCATGTACGAGTCTTTATGAAAAGAAGGATTAAACTGGAAAATGTGTTTTCTGTGAAAATACAGTGTGATTTCTGAAGGACTGAAATGTGTTAAAGAAGTTGAGACTAAAATGTTGAAGAAAATACAAACTGAGCAGGAATAAAATCCCCACAACAGTAGCTAAAAGTAGCAAAGCTTAAAGCTAAAAGAAGCAACATGGTAAATAAAAGCTAAAATTCTATTCACTGTATTTATCCCCAAGGGGCAATTTAAAAAACTGGAGCATTAAAAGCAGCTGCAACAACTCAAAGGACACAGAACCACAGTGAGCAGAACAGAAATAAACCACACTTTCAGCAAACACATGACAAACACCCAGGCATCAACAACATACAGATCAAACAGCAGACAGTTCAGACAGTTCAGACAGCAGGACGTTCATCCAAGAACACAAAGACACACAGCAACACAAAGAAGATAGAGATAGAAAACTACACACATAAATGCTATAAAAATGCATATGTAAATAGGTACAAAATGTA
>NC_056509.1:3363537-3402499 GCF_014905685.2 Nematolebias whitei
GCACAGGATGCTCTCCACTGCACACCTGTAGAAGGAGGTGAGGACTGGGCTTCCCAGACCAGAATAATCACTGCAATGCCACTTTAATTTATTTAATATGTCAATAATATATTATAAATAATAATTACTTAATAATATGTCACTTTACCTGTGCTGCTGATTATCCATGCTGCTGATTTCTTGCCTTTAAGCTCCTGTATTCATACCTATCTGCTCACCACAGACTCTTGTTCAGGCTGCTGTTTAATACTCTGTATTGTTTTACATTATTGTATTGCTTAGATCCATGTCTACTGTTTTTTTAATACTTTATATACTGTACTTTTTTTTGTTGCTATTTTTGGATATAATTGGGACCTTGAGTACACAATTTTGTTCCACCTCATGTATGTGATGCGAATGACAAAAGAGCCTTGAACCTTGAACTTGAATTGAACAGATACAATCCAGCTGTCTTAGTCTAGAAAATCTGGTCATTAGTAAAACTTGCAGAACAAGCTAATAAGCAAAATCATGTCAGTCAAATTTAAACTGCTAAACCCTTCAAAACGATTTCTAACAAGTTTGATACTGGGGTGTGCTGCCAATTCATTCCTCCACAACATATTGTCCTCCTACTCCCCCATCAGCTCCTGTCTTCTGTTCTAGTCACTCTGATTTACACATCCTTCATTCATTTTCTCATCCGGCTGAAAATGGCCCTTGTATCAACAGATGACCTCAGTAACTGATCTGCTGTCTGCCTCTCTGTTTGTTGATGCTAAATATGGAGCAAAAGAGGAGCTTAGAAAGGGGAGGACCCAAATAGTGTATATATGTGTGTGTGTGTGTGTGGGGGGGGGGGGGGGCACAAATGGAGCTGGAGGGAAACAGAACGGTAGAAATGAAAAAGCAAAAATAAAACATAAAATGAAGTTGGCAGATTTTCAGACCTCCAGACCTCATAAAATGTAGATGGATCCAAGTCCACCTTAAAATGAAATAAAAGCACTGACTCATTGCAGAAAAATGCCTGACCGTGTGTGCGTGCATGCGCACGCAAACAAAGGCTACATATCTAAAGAATGACATAATTACATGTTGAATTTGGAAATTATTCATCATGTTACCAGTGGATTGTATTTAACCTTAATATATAAATGCTGTTATTTGTGAGAGTATTAACTTATTCTGGTTTTGCCTGAATTCTCAGACTTTTTATCTGAACTTTTATTGAATACTGACCAAGTCATAATAGTGGGGGATTTCAATGTTCATGCAGATGTTGAAAGTGTTAGCTGAAACATACCCATCCATCCATCCATCCATCCATTATCTTTACCCGTTTATTCCATTTTGGGTCACGGGGGTCGCTGGTGCCCATGTCCAGCAGTCACTGTGCGAGGGGCGGGGTACACCCTGGACAGGTCACAAGTCCATCACAGGGCCACATAGAGACAAACGAGACAAACAACCATTCACTCTCTCACTCACACCTAGGGACAATTTAGAGTTACCAATCAGCCTAACATGCATGTTTTTGGTCTGTGGGAGGAAACCGGAGCACCCGGAGAAAACCCACGCATGCACGGAGAGAACATGCAAACTCCACCCAGAAAGGCCCCTGGACCGGGGTTTGAACCAGGGACCTGCTCGCTGAGAGGCAGCAGCTCTACCAGTTGTGCCACCGTGCTGCTGAAACATACCCTTTAATATTTATTTATTTTATTTCCCTCTGGGATTAATAAAGTATTTTTGAACTTTAATTTGAATTTGAATAATTTAGAAGTGTCAGTTGGCTTTATCCAAAATGTCCAGAGACCTCCTCATTCTCTTCATCTGGTTCTGACATGTGGCATAGAAAGTAGCACGTAATACATCCTCACTGTCCTGTTCTGTTGCACCAGTTTTAATAACCTTTGAGTTTACATTGACTGACTATACAGCCTCCGAGCATAAATTTCATAATAGTAGATGTTTTCTTCAACCTGTCATTATCCCAGGCAGTAGTCCCTTGTATTTTCAAATCCAGAATCATCAAATCAGTTCCGAAAAGTTCAGACAGCCACCCTTAACTACAGGTCAGGGGCACTAACATCTGTCTCTATGAAGTGTCTAGAAAAACTGGTTCTTAAGCAAATCAACTGGATCCTGGATACTATCGACCCCATCCAGTTTGCCTATCGCCCTAATCGATCAGTGAATGATGAGGTAGCAAAAGCCCTACACCACGCTCTGCAACACCTGGAAAGCAGAAGAACATATGCCAGAATGCTCTTCCTGGACTACAGTTGGGCTTTCAATACCATCCACACGGGCAAACTGATAGAAAAGCTAACAGACCTCGGTATCCCAACTCCCACCTGTAACTGGATCCTGGACTTCCTGACAGATAGACCACAGGTGGTGAGAATGGGAGGACCAGTGTCTGAAATTTACAGTCAGCACAGGAGCCCCTCAGGGCTGTTGCCTCAGCCCTAAACACTTTAGTCTGTACACTTATGACTGTGGCTCCACCCAGCATAACACCATTGTTATTAAATATGCTGACATCACTATAATGGGGCTCATCCTGGAGGGGAACGAGCCAGGGTACAGGACTCTGGTAGACAACAAGCTATGGAGAGAAGAACGACCTCATCCTCAATACAGACAAGACCAAAGAAATCATGTTGAACTTCTGAAAGAACATTCCTCCAATACAGCCCCTCATCATTAAAGGGACTGTGAGGTATGGGGAGGGCTGACAACCCTTTTACATTTGTTGCAACTAAGTATGTCACAAGTACAGGAACTTCACAAAATGTAAATAAATAAATAAATAAATTGAAGTTGTGAAGTTAAATAGGAGAAAAATCTGCCAATCAATATATGTGTGACCACCTTTTTCAGCAGTTTCAGCATCAAGCTGTTTCTTGTCTCCATGATCTTGATCCATCTAACCTGAACATTTTGTTCATCATTCACGTCCAAACTGCTGCAGCTCCTTCAGGCTGGCTGGTGCTGCTCATGTCCAGCAATCTTTAAATCAAACCAGATTCTCAGGTGGACTGAGGTCAACACTCTGACTGGACTATTCTAGGCCCATTACCTGGTTCTCCTTAAACCAGAGGAGTGTTGCTTCAGCAGTGTTTAGAGTTATTGTCTTCTTGTTTCTGGGATATATTGTTTTAATAACTCAACCCTGATATGTATTTCTCCACAACGTTGTCTGTTTTGTTGTGGAAAGTTCTTTATTCTTCATGATGTCTCTTGCTTGGTGGTGGACCCTACAACTCTGGGTGTTGATTTTGAGACTGTGAGAGCAGCTGAGATCATTTGACTCTTGGATTGCTTACACGTCTATCTGGTTAACTAATTAAATGGCTTCTAAAAATAATGATTATGTCACCACAGGAAAGGAGGGTGAATATTTATGCATGCATTTTTTTTGGAATTATTTAAACTAGTTTGTCCATGTTCAGTAGGCCATGCTTTTTACCTTCTCTGCAGGTCCACCTCCTCCTGCACAGGGCCATTCTGAACCTGTTGGCCCTGTCGGGGCAGCGTGGAGCCTGTGGGGAAGAAACACAAAATGATTCCAGTTAGAAATGGCATTACAAAGGTAAAAAGTCCCATCAGAGTCAACATGACAAAATAAAAAGTTGATTCAAGCTTTGCCTGCAGATTGCTGAGGAAAAAACTCGCAGTAGTTCAGAAAGGAAATGGAAGAAACTGCTGGTTGCCATGGAAACAATATTTGTGAAAATATCAGCAGTTTATTATTCATTCATTCAACATTTATTTAAACAGATAAGTCACATTGAGCCTCCAAGACTCATTTACAAGTGAGACCTGTTTGGACAATAAAAGTGGTGAAAAATAACACATAGGGTTTGGAGACAAAAAAATTCCTAACACGCTTTTAACCTCTGTTCAAAGGTCAACAGTGTGATAATGAAAAAAAATCTTGCACACTAGCACATAATGGCGCCGACATTACCGGGGGGGGAGGGACGACGCAAGGGCGGTGGGCATATCCGGAACAACACACAGAGGCACTGCAGAGTTCAGATAAAATCACTCAGTTCAAATAGTTCCCTCTGGAGAGATCCGTGCACACTCTGGGGTGCCGAGGACGACCAGAAACAAATCCAGAGTTCTGAAATGATGACAGAATGTTTATTCAGCTGGGCTCCTCTGAAAAGTCCATGGAAATTCCTCAGTAGGAGGGAGGGGCAGAGCATCAGGTTTACAAAACTTTCCAGGTGAGATGAGATAAGATGGCCTGTCAAGACCAGTCAGGGAGCCGAATTCAGATAAACACAATTGTTTTTGGCTCAGGCAGAACTTTAATGACATCTACCTTGAATCTGTGTCAGTCCTTGGTTCAGAAACGTCCAAATTAAATGACCATACCAATGGAATATGCCTAAGAATAATCCCCGAGATCTGATCCATTCTGCCAAGAATCTGGGTGCTCGAGGCACGAACCAAGCCATCATATAAGGCAGGCAGCCTGACCAGGTCCAGATTTGCTGTCAACGACTTCCTTGTTTGTTAACAGACCAGGAACCAGCTGAATCCGAAAAGCAGGAACCAGTTATCATAAATCCAATTATAAAAGTGTCCTTAAAATCCACAGATGACAGCAGAGATAGACACGTCATCGTCTTCAAAGTCGATGAGATATCCAGCAGCGTGCGTGCCAACAGGGCACATCGGCTCATCTAAAGCTTGTCTTCTCTTCAAAGAAATGTTATCAATTGTGTTGAGGGACCAACTGATCAAATCCAAGTCCATAGTTATGATTTGGATGATTTGTAGAAGAGAGGCTCTAAAGCAGTTTCACAGACAGACAGAGCAAAAGCAAAGTGGAGAGAGAGAGGAGAAGACATTCGCCCTTGAGAAGAGCAAGTGTTGAATGATGATCAAATATCCAATATCTTGAAGTTTAGTGAAGGCAACTAATAAGGGAGACATTTTTTCTAATAAACTAAATTGGCTTCTGGACTTTTGCTCAGCACAAGTGAAAAAAGAAAAGCTCAGTAGTTGGACAACAATCCTATCATGATTATATAATACTGTTTCCTGCCCATCTGTAGGCATTAGTATTTGAAGTTACACAGAGAGATTGTGATGCACGAAGGATCCAAGGATCTGTGGACTATTTAATCTGAGTTCTTCCATCCTGTGAACATGTTGGACTGCCACACTATATGCTACCTCCTGCTGTTCTATGTACATCAGCATTAACCTCTTTTGGTTTATTTACACACCATTACTCCATACAGTTTTTCAGAAGGAGATCATGAGTAGCACCCCCTCACCCACAAATCTGTCGGGGCTGCGAACTGCTGGAACGAGTGAATCGTGAGACGGCGTGGGACCTGGAGGTTGTTGCCGCTAGGCCTTGGCTAACAATATAAGCTTGTGAACCTCATGGCTGGATCCTGTGCTTCTGAGAGTTGAGACCAATAATCCAGAAGTATCGTGAGTAATGCCGAGCAAACACAGAGATAAGAGACAAATGTCGGAAAATAATTCAGAAGATATGGAGGAAGTTAAAAAATCTTTGAACTTTATGAGTGCTGAACTGACTAAATTGAGTGCGGAACTGACTAAATTGAGTGCTGATGTGACTAAAGTATCAGCTAAATGTGATTTACTGACAGGACTGTCTGAAGAAGTGAGACAATTGAAAGAACTGATGACTAATAAAGACAGAAAAATAGCTGAACTGGAACAGAAAGTTGACGACATGGAACAATACACAAGACTAGACAACTTGGTGATCACTGGACTGGAAGTTAGGAACTGAACTTATGCAAGAGTTGTTGCTGGTACTAACACAGCAGAAGATGCACCACAGGAAGAACTACAGACTCTGGAGGAGCAAGTAGTGAATTTTTTACAAAACAAAGACATTGACATCGAACATGAGGACATTTCAATCTGTCACACACTGCCCAACAAATCAGATAAAGCCAAACCATCCATAGTCATCAAGTTCATTAGCAGGAAATCAAGAAACAAGGTAATAATGCAAACAAAAAAACTGAAGGGAACAAATGTTTACATAAACGAACATCTAACTAAAAAAAATGGAAATATTGCACGAGAAGCAAGGTGGTTGAAAAAACAGAAAAAAATAGCATCAACTTGGACAAGAAATGGAAACATCTGGATCAAACTACAGGAAGGATCTCAGGCTAAAATAATAAAAGACCTGAAAGATCTGGAAAAACTAAAATGAGCTCAGGAGATGACAGATGATAAATCATTGACATAACTTCACAAACAAGAAATTAACAAAATATAAAACAAACAAATACATTAAACATGGCAACATATGAAGACTTAGAGTTTAAAATATACAATGTTGAAGATGCGATTGATACAAATTTTTTCCCTGAAATAAAAGACTGTGAATATTACAATGAAGAACAGTTTAATGAATCAATATAACAAATGGAGGTCTCTCTATTATTCACTTTAATAGTAGAAGTTTAAATGCAAATATATCCAAAATAACAGATTATTTAAAACAGCTAAACAGAACCTTTACAATAATAGCACTGTCAGAGACATGGCTCAACGATGAAAACACAAACAATGTTCACATGGAAGGTATGAATTATATCATGTGAACAGAAGCAACAAAAGAGGTGGTGGAGTGGCTCTATTTGTTAAAAATGAAATAAAATGTAAATTAATTGATGAAATGTCAACAGTTGTTGATAATATCATGGAAATAACAACAATAGAAATAATAAACAAGAATGATAAAAGCATATTGATAAGTTGTGTATATCGATCTCCAGGATCAAATGTAAAAATATTCACTGATAAAATCGTACAACTATTGGACAAGAGTTTTAATAAAACATTTTTTTGTGTGGAGACTTTAATATTGACCTGGGAAATAAAACAGATTCAAATAACATCAGTACATTTACAAATTCATTGTATAGTTTAAATCTTTATCCGTTAATATCAAAACCAACAAGAATTACAACTCATAGTGCTACAATAATCGATAATATTTTCACAAATGTAACAAATGGGGATGTGATGGGAGGTATTTTAACGAGTGATTTGAGTGATCATTTACCAGTTTTCATGATTTATGAAAATGATCAAAGCATTACAAAAGAAATTACAATTAAGAAAAAAACAATAAACACATCAAAAAAAGCAATGGACAAATTAAAAGATGATTTACATAAACAAAGCTGGAAAGACGTGTATGTTGATGATGTGAACAGATCATATGATGAGTTTATGAATATTTTAGGAGCTCTGTATGAAAATAATTGTGTGCAAAATAATTATACAAAGAGAAATGTTGTTGACCAACCATGGATCAGAGTCAGAGTCAGAGATTCTTTATTGTCATTCGCACCACATGTGGTACATGTGGTGGAGCGAAATTATGTACACAGGGTCCCAGTTACATCCAACAATAAAATGTATAAGAAAAACAGTAATAACATCTAAGATATGAACTAAGAAAAACATCAACTAAATATACACTAAGCACTCATAACATAAAACATTGAACATCAGCACAAACATGAACATGAGTCTGTGAGCAGATGTGCACGCATGAACACATCAACAATGAAACAGATCAGCAGCAACATGAAACAGATCAGCAGCAACATGAAACAGATCAGCAGCAACATGAAACAGATCAGCAGCAACATGATATGGTTTTTCACAGTGATTATTCTAGTTAGAGATTCATGAGTCTAACAGCCTCAGGGTAGAAGCTGTTCCTCAGTCTAGTGGTTCTACACTTAATGCTCCTCAACCTCCTTCCTGAGGGGAGTGGGGCAAAAAGTGTGTGTACTGGGTGAGTGTGGTCCTTCATGATGCAGGTGGCCCTCTTCCTGCATCTGGAGGTGTAGATGTCTGTGATGGTGGGGAGACTGACTCCAACATCTTCTGTGCAGCCTTCACCACTCTCTGCAAAGCTTTTCTTTCTGCAGCTGTGCAGCCTCCATGCCACACGTTGATGCTGGAGCACAGGATGCTCTCCACTGCACACCTGTAGAAGGAGGTGAGGACTGAGCTTCCAGACCAGCTCGCCTCAGCCGTCTGAGGAAGTAGAGTCTCTGATGAGCTTTCTTGATCAGGCTGGTGGTGTTGTTGCTCCAGCTGAGGTTGTTGTTCAGGTGCACACCCAAGTACTTGTAGCTGGAGACCACTTCCACCGCAGATCCTCTTATGTTCAGGGGGGTGTAGATGTTTTTGTTCCTTCTGAAGTCCACAATCATCTCCTTTGTCTTCTTCACATTGATGTGAAGGTTATTCTCTTTGCACCAGCTCCCCAGGTGTTCCACCTCCTGCCTGTAGCTGGACTCATCATTGTTTGTGATGCATCCCACCACCGCTGTATCATCTGCAAACTTTACAATGTGACAGCCTGGATGGGTAGCTGCACAATCATATGTGAGCAGAGTAAACAGAAGGGGGCTCAACACACATCCCTGAGGAGAGCCAGTGCTGAGGGTTATGGTGGAGGAGGAGAGGTTGTGGATCCTCACTAACTGTGGTCTGTTTGTTAAAAAGTCTAGTACCCAGTTGCAGATGGAGGGGCTTAGTCCTAGTGTGGATAGTTTGTCCATCAGGGTTTGGGGGATCATGGTGTTGAAGGCGGATGTGAAGTCCACAAAGAGCATACGGACGTAAGAGTCTTTCTGCTCCAGGTGGTTGAGAGCAGTGTGGACCACAGAGGAGATTGCATCCTCTGTTGATCGGTTCTCACGGTATGCATACTGATGAGGGTCCTCGTTGATGTTGATGGTTGTTTTGATGTGAGTCATGACGAAAGGGTTGAGAAATGCTTGTAAAAAAAAAGAATTATTTGTTTACGTTTCTTGAAATTGAGAACACAAGAGGCTGAAGATAAATATAAGAAGTATAAATATAAATTAGTAGCGATTATAAGGAAACACAAGAAGGAATATTATAGTGATTTATTAAATAAAAGTAATGGTGATATGAAAGCTACATGGCGAGTAATAAATAGTGTTCTGAAAAGTCATAAAGCAAAAACAGGTATTTCACAATATTTTTTGAAGGATGACGATGAAATCCATGATGAAAATGAAATTGTAAATGGATTTAATCATCACTTTGTGAACGTTGGATCAAGCCTTGCAGCTAAAATACCAAAAGTAGACAATAATGTGAACCATTCAGTTATAAGTTGTGACAACAGTATTTTTCTTAAAGGAACTGACAAAGAAGAAATAATGAATGTAGTAAAAAATCTTACAGATAAGAGATCAAAAGACTGGGTGGACATGGATATGATGTTTGTAAAGGACATAATGAGTTATGTTATCGAGCCGTTTACATTTATTTGTAATTTATCATTTTCAAAAGGAATATTTCCAGACAATATGAAAGTAGCAAAGGTAGTTCCTCTCTTTAAAAATGGTGATAAATGTGTGTTCAATAATTATAGACCAATATCCTTATTACCACAGTGCTCAAAAATTCTAGAAAAACTATTTGTGACCAGATTAGATAAATTTATTACTAAACAAAACATTCTAAGTAGCAGTCAGTATGGGTTTAGAGCAAAAAACTCTACATGAATGGCTCTCATGGAATTAATAGAACAAATAACTACTGCTGTCGATCAAAAACAGTATTGTGTTAGTATTTTTGTTGATTTAAAAAAAGCATTCGATACTATTGACCACACTATTCTCCTTGAAAAATTAAATAAATATGGTATAAGAGGACCAGCATTACACTGGGTATCTAGCTATTTAAAAGATAGGAAACAGTTTGTACAAATAAATGGTGTAAGATCTGACTTGTGCAATATCACTTGTGGAGTTCCTCAAGGCTCTGTACTTGGACCAAAGTTATTTATTTTATATGTGAATGACTTAGTGAATGTATCAGGACTCCTCAAATGTGTCCTTTTTGCAGATGACACCACATTTTTTTGTTTGGGTAAAGATGTAAAACGGATGTTGGAACTGATGAAGACAGAATTTGATAAAATACAAACTTGGTTTAAACTAAATAAGTTATCATTAAATTTAGATAAAACTAAATACATGATATTTAGTAACAAAAAGAGAACTGTTGATGATCCATTTAAAATTGAGGGTGTTGAGATTTGTAGAGTTAATGAGATGAAATTTTTGGGTGTAATCATTGATGAACAGCTAACATGGAAAAATCACATCAATTCTGTAAGAACAAAAATATCTAAATCTATTGCAGTTTTATACAAAGTCAGGGAATTATTAAATGATAAAGCTCTGTACATGTTGTATAACACAATCATTGTTCCACATTTAATCTATTGCATTGATGTTTGGGGGAAAGCATGTAAAACATTTACAAAACCTATTTTTATTTTACAGAAAAGAGCTGTAAGAATTATCACCAGAAAGCATTACTGTCACCCATCAAGCACATTATTTTATCAACTGAAGTTATTGAAGTTCCATGATTTGGTAGATTATAGTATTTTATCAGTTATGTATAGGGCTCAAAATAACACATTACCATTAAATATCCAAAGAAATGTTGTTAAAAGACAAAGTTGTTATAATCTTAAGGGGATAGAGATATTTGTCAAACCAAAATTCAGAACTAGTCTGAAGGGAAGGTCTACCTCAATCCAAGGAGTTGGATTGTGGAATGGTCTAGAGAGTGATGTTAAAAATGCCAAGTCAATGTGTACATTTAAGAAAAAGATCAAAGCTGAATTGTTAAAAAAAAATATATGAAGTAGCTTAGTGTGTGTTTTGTATTAGAATTAGAAAAATTAGAAAGAGTTATTCATTTTGTTCTGTTACTTGAAAATTATTATGATTGAAATAATTGTTTGAAAAAAGGGGCAGATATAATAAGATTTTTTCTTCTTTCTGCTGCCTTTCATTTTAAATCTCTTGTATCTTTTTTATATTGTTATGGAATTGTTTTGTACTTTTTTTTAAATGAATAAACTTTATACCATACCATACCATCTGCAAATCACTACATGTGTGCAAATGAGAAAATAACTTAGTAATAAAAAATTAAAAAAGTTAGAAGTTTGCAAATGTCCTCCAGTTTCTGATAGAGGACATTTGCAAACTGTGGTGTACCAAAAACCCACCCACACAAACCAGTATTTGCAGTTTGACTCCCATCACCTTCTGTAGCACAAGTTAGGAGTCATCAGGACTCTGTACCACAGAGCAGACAGCGTCCCCACTAACTCAGGAGCCAGGCAGAAGGAGAAATCCCACACAAGACAGGCTCTAGAGCAATGTGGATATCCTAACTGGGCCTTCCTGAAAGCAGAGAAGAAACCCAAACAGGACTCCAGTCAGCCATCAGGTGAAAAGGAGGAACCCAGACCCAGACCAGTGGTCATTCTGTATGTTGAGGGAGTATCAGAGAAACTGAGACATTTATTTTCTAAACACAACGTCCCAGTGGCTTTTAAACCCCAAAATACATTAAAGACTGGTTCATCTCAAAGATCCAGTCCCCCGGCACAAACAGAGTAATGTTGTGTATGTTGTTCAGTGTCAGGAGGGCTGTGATCAGTCTGGGGCGGCTGTGGCTGAGTGGTTAGAGCAGTCGTCTTCCAATGCAAGAGTTGGGGATTCGAATCCACCAGCAGTCACATGCTGAAGTGTCCCTGGGCAAGACACTGAACCCCTCATAGCCTCTGATGTGTGTCCCATCAGTGTATGAATGTGATCTAAAGCACTGATTAGTCTATTTAGAATGATTTGTTCAATTAACTTTGTAGAGATCTAGTAGAGTGCTCTATGAATGGGTCAATGAGGCATAGATTGTAGTGTAAAGTGCTTTGAGTATCTTGAAATAAGATAGAAAGGTGCTATATAAGTACAGTCCATTTAAGTACAGTCTTACATTGGGGAAACTAAACAGCCACTGGCCAAAAGGATGGCCCAGCACAGAAGATCAACATCATCAGGCCAAGACTCTGTGGTCTACACTCATCTCCAGGCCAGAGGTCACTCTTTCAAGGATGAAGATGTTCACATCCTGTATAGAGAGGAACGATGGTTTGAGAGAGGAGTAAAGGAGGCCAGGGCAGCACGGTGGCGCAACTGGTACAGCTGCTGCCTCTCAGCGAGCAGGTCCTTGGTTCAAACCCCGGTCCAGGGGCCTTTCTGGGTGGAGTTTGCATGTTCTCTCCGTGCATGCGTGGGTTTTCTCCGGGTACTCCGGTTTCCGACCACAGACCAAAAACATGCATGTTAGGCTGATTGGTAACTCTAAATTGTCCCTAGGTGTGAGTGAGAGAGTGAATGGTTGTTTGTCTCGTTTGTGTCTATGTGGCCCTGTGATGGACTTGCGACCCGTCCAGGGTGTACCCCGCCCCTCGCACAGTGATTGCTGGACATGGGCACCAGTGACCCCCGTGACCCAAAATGGAATAAACGGGTAAAGATAATGGATGGATGGATAAAGGAGGCCATCTTTGTGAAAAGAAATCGTCCATCATTAAACAGGGGTGGAGGCCTACGTGTTCAACTGTCCCCCTCTTACAATGCTGTTATTGCTAGTATCACTCAACCCCCTGTGAATAGTAAACAGCCATCAGTGTGCTAATGATACATTGTTAAGCTGTTGGTCCTTCTTGATCATGTAAGCAGCTGGTTTTGGTTGTCAGCTGCAAGCTGGTTGATCCACTCTGAGAAGGTGCTATTTATAAAGCCTCCAGTATACTGCCGCGTATGTCCGTTCACGCGTACGTACGCGTGTACGGTACGCAGAGGGTTCAGACATGATACTCCAGCGTACACCCTGAGCATCTGCAAGCAGCTTCACAGACAAGGGGCGTTTACCTTCGGGACAAATTGAGGTTGCCGATTGGTCATTTGCTGACACGCCTACTGGATTGATTGACAGGTCGGAAAAAAGAGAAAAAAAAGCGAGCGCTGGCAGCCTCCGCCGCAACAGTGTTTTGTGTTTATATGTTGTTAATAAAAAGATCTAAAAAATAAAAATAAAAAACAGAGCGCTGGCTCTGCAGCCCACACATCAGACTAGCCCACCAGGAAATCTCCAGACCCTCCCGCAGCCATGCTGGACCTGAGTTTAATTCGCTCGAGACAAATTCCTTAATTTCTCACCATTTCAGTCATGGCATCAACGGAGGAGGAAGAGATCACTGCGTCTTGACAAAAAAACAAAAGAAAAGGCCAGATCAGGGATGAAGAAGGGGAATTTAATACATTGGTGTCACATACAAATCAGTCCCTCGCTGGGCAGTTTATTGTGCGACACCGCGTACACGTATGCGGTCGTAAAAATTTGAGCTTTGCACAGACATGCCCTGGAGGGTACGCACATACCTCTGCGTACATACGTGCGTACCTCTGCGTATGGATGTATGCGACAGTATACTGGGGGGCTTTAGACTGAGCTGAATACAGCACCTCAGACTGAAGAAGTCTTTCGATGAAAAACGAAACGTTTCTACAAGAAGAATCCGTCCAGAGGACCTGACTTAATTTTGTTAGATTTTTCTACCTGGATTATTGAGAATGCATCAGGATACTTATAGAACATACGATATTTGATTGGATTTCCATTCAGCCAAACTGATCTCGAGAAGGTCTGCAACAAAGAATGATGGAAAACCCTCTGATCCATACCATACCATACAATACCATTTTATTTATAGAGCACTTAAAACAGCGACAAGGCCAAACAAAGTGCTGTACAGACAGAACAACAGGTAATACACAAAGCAAAATACAAAATGAAGTAAATCAGAATATAGATATAAAAACGATACATATAATGATGACAAACCAATGTGGAGCATACAGGTTCAAAACACAGATCATCTGGTGTTGAAAGCTACCGAATAGTAGTGGGTTTTAAACGAGACTTGAAAACTGAGAGGGAGGGGGCCTGTCTGACAAGCAGAGGTAACTCGTTCCAAAGTCTTGGTCCTGCTACAGAGAAGGCCCTGTCCCCTCTGCACTTAAGACGAGTTCCTGGAACTGTGAGGAGCAACTGGTCCTCTGACCTCAGGGAACTTGGTGGGACATACGGTTGTAGAAGATCAGAGAGAAGGGGGGGGGGGGGACTGTTCAGTGATTTGTAGACATACAGGAGTATTTTGAACCGGATTCGAAAGTGAACCGGTAACCAGTGCAGTGAGGCCAAAACTGGTGTAATGTGCTCTCTTTTGCCTGTCAAGTCAAGTCAAGTCACATTTATTTATATAGCACATTTAAAACAGTAACTGTTATCAAAGTGCTTACCAAAAAATATCACAGCATGAAATATTAATAACAACATATTACAGCAACATGAATAAAAGCATAAAAACATTAAATATAATGAGAAACAATGAAATACTAAATCAAATCACCCTGCGTTAAATGTCAGGGAGTAAAAGCAAACTGGATGAACACAATCATCAACAACGAAATACCAAATGACATCACACTGTGTTAAATGCCAATGAGTACAGATGTGTTTTGAGGAGAGATTTAAAAATAGAGACTGAGGTGGCCTGTCGAATGTTGATGGGCAGATTATTCCAGAGTTTAGGGCCAATGACTGAAAACACCCAATCTCCTCTGAGCTTCAGCCTGGTTTTTGGTACGGCCAAAAGCAGCTGGTCTGATGATCTCAAGGCCCGAGAAGGAGTATAAGGATGAAGGAGGTCGGAGAGGTATGAGGGTGCAAGGCCATTAACATACTTAAATGTCAGCAGAAGAATCTTAAAATCATGTATGACATGCACAGGAAGCCAGTGAAGAGAGGACAGAATTGGAGTAATGTGCTCAAACCTGCGAGTTCCTGTTAGTAGCCGAGCGGCAGCATTTTGGACAAGCTGGAGACGTGAGAGAGATCTGACTGACCCCAGCATAAAGGGAGTTACAGTAGTCCAGCTGGGTTGTAATAAATGCATGGACTAATTTTTCAAGGTCGGATCTGGACAGCACGGACTTGAGCTTAGCTATCTGCCTTAGCTGAAAGAAGCTTTTTGAAGAACAGAATTTATCTGTTTATTAAACTTAAAGTCCAAGTCTAAAACTATCCCGAGATTGGTAACAGACTGTTTTAGATATAGCTGAAGGCAGTCCAGGTTTGCAGGATCTGTGACAGTGGCAGAGCTAGGGTTAAACACAATGACCTCAGTCTTCTGATCATTAAAACTCAAAAAGTTTGCAGCCATCCAAGTCTTGATGTCATCCAGACATTTTAACAAAGGGCGAATGGAGGAGGAACTGTTATGTGTTAATGGTGTTAAATCTGAGAGCCATCAGCATAACAATGAAAGGAAAAACCATGTTTCCTCAGGATAGACCCTAAGGGGAGGAAATACAAAGAAAACAGAAGGGGTCCAAGAATGGAGCCTTGTGGGACCCCGCAGGAAAGAGGCACTGAAGTAGATAGAGTGATAGCAAAACTAGGACCAAAACTCCCGTCGCTCATGCATGAATGGAACCATTCTAACGCTGCACCAGTAATCCCAACCCAGTGTTCTAGCCGGGATAAAAGGACACTGTGGTCCACAGTATCAAATGCAGCGGTAAGGTCAAGGAGTACCAGGACTACAGACTGACCAGAGTCATTTGCCAGAAGAATGTCGTTGCAGACCCTAACTAAGGCTGTTTCGGTGCTGTGTAGTTTCTTAAAGCCAGACTGAAAGATCTCAAGAATAGAATTTCCACTCAAGGACTCGTTTAATTGAGTGAAAACTATTTTCTCCAGGATCTTAAAAAGAAAGGGAAGTTTGGAGATGGGTCTGAAGTTTGAGCAGGTTGAAGGGTCAAGTCCAGGTTTTTTTATTAAAGGAGTTACCACTGCATGTTTAAAAGCGTCAGGAACTACACCTGTAGCCATACTGCTGTTTATAATGCCAAGAACAGAGGGTCTAGTGGAGGGTAGGACTTGTTTAAAAAATGATGCAGTGATGGGGTCAGCAGGGGAACCTGAGGGTTTCATATGACCAATGACGTAATTTAGAAATGAGAGGGAAATGGGTTCAAACTGGTTAAAGAATGATGTGGGGGTGGGGGGTTGGGGGACAAAGACAGAGGAGTCAGCTGTGGTGTGAGGAATCAGTGACCTGATCGACTCAACCTTTTTACACGGTTAAAATGGAGTTAATGGTGTTGAAAAGAACGCAGGGATTGTGGCTGTTTGAGACAATGATTTGGGAGAAATATTTGTTTTTTTCTGATTTAACAGTGGCCTGGTACTCTTTGTAACATGATTTTAGCATGATAAAAGAAACGTGAAGTTTGTCCTTCTTCCATTTACGTTCGGCTTTCCTGCATTGACGTTTGGCTGCTCGGGTGATCTCATTCATCCAAGGGTGTGGAGTGCGCTTTGGATGTCTAATTTTTAATGGTGCAACTAGGTCAAGCATCTTAGCACAGGTCTCTTGATGTACAGTAACTAGCTCATGGGTGGTCATGGAAGAGGATTCAGAGACTGAGAGAGAGTTTTTAGTAAAAGCAGATGAAAAGAGCGCAGCAGTGGAAGGGTTAAATATTTGACTAGGCCTGGCTGGAGGGGGAAGGGGTTTGGACTCGTTGACAAAAGAAGTGTTGAAAGAAATGGGTTTGTGGTCAGAGAAAACTGCAACCTCAATTTCTAACTCAGAAACAGATAAACCAAAGGTTAATACTGTACTGTACTGGTTAAAAATCGGGCTGCTGCATTCTGGACCAGTTGTAGTCGTGCAATGGGGGTCTGACTGATACCAAACAGGAGTGAATTGTAGTAATCAAGCATAGATGTAATGAATCCATGTATTACTGTCTCCAGGTTATTTTTGGACAATATGGGCTTCAGTTTAGACAGCTGCCTCAGTTGGAAGAAACATGATTTAACAATCCTGTTTAAGTGACTGTTAAGTTTCAGGGAAGGGTCCATTATCACTCCTAGATTTGTGACTCTTTGTTTTTCTGACAGGGATAGAGCGGAGAGGTTGATACAGTGGTTTATGATCATGTCGTTGGGAGGGAACAACATGACTTCAGACTTCTTTTCATTGAAACTTAAGAAATCTAAAGCCATCCAGTCCCTGATGTCAGCCAGGCAGTCGAGCAGAGGTTGAATAGAGCATGTGCCATTATGTCTTGGGGGAAAGTAAATTTGACAATCATTGGCATAGAAGTGGAAGGGCATGTTGTGTTTCTGGAAAATAGCACCAAGCGGCAGCAGGTATAAAGAGAATAGGAGGGGACCCAGGATGGACCCCTGCGGAACCCCCCATTTAAGCTCTGCCTCTGCGGAACTAAAATCCTTGATGGAGACACAAAAGGATCTGTCAGTGAGGTAGGATCTGAACCAATTGAGGGCTGACCCTGTAACGCCCACCCACTGCTCTAACCTAGCAATGATGATCTCATGGTCGATGGTGTCGAAGGTGGCCGTGAGGTCCAATAGGACAAGCAGCACAGAATCACTAGTATCTGTGGATCTGAAGATGTCGTTAAAGACCTTCAGCAGGGCAGTTTCAGTGCTGTGGAGAGGTTTAAAGCCAGATTGGAATAGCTCTAAGATGGTGTGACCCTCCAGGAAGCACTTCAACTGGGACTCGACTATTTTCTCCAGTAGTTTTGAAACAAATGGGAGTTTGGAGACATGCCGGAAGCTGGATATGACTAAGGGGTCAAGGTTTGGTTTTTTCAGGAGAGGCTGGACAGCAGCATGTTTAAAGGATTTTGGCACCATGCCAGTGGATAAACTACTGTTTACTATAACAAGAATGGACAGACTTTGAGTAGGAAAAACCTCCTTTAGTAGTCGAGGGGGGACCACATCAAAAGGGGAACTAGAAGGTTTCAAGCTGCACATGACCTGCTCTAGAGAAGATAGAGTGATGGGTTCAAAATGGTCAAATGGAGCTACAGAATGAGGTGGGATGGATGGGTCATGAGTTGGAGGGAAAATGAGAGCCAGGGTGGTTGTTAATTTTTTCCAAAAAGAAATGTAGGAAGTTGTTGCACAGCTCAGTCGAGGCTTCCAGAGGTGATGGTTCAGTGAGGTGGAGAACAGAGTTTAGGGTGGAGAAGAGGACATGTGGGTTACGAGAGTTTGAGGTAATTATATCAGAGAAGTATTTGGATTTAGCAGCTTTCACTGCTTTCTGATAACGGCGCCAACTCTCTTTAAGTATTTGAAAAGAGACCTGCAGCCTGTCTTTCCTCCACTTTTGCTCCGCCCTCCTACATTGCTGCGTAACGGCCTTGGTAACATCAGTCTGCCATGGTTCTGCTCTAAGTTTTGATTTTTTGGTTTTAATAGGCGCAACATGATCCAGAGTCTTTAAGCAGACAGAGTTGAACTGGGATGTCAGCTCCTCAGTGGTGGTGAGAAACACTGGGGGCTGAATTATCATTTCAGAGTTATAAACATCTGTGAAACTGTAGAATCTAAGAAACTTTATTAATTTGATAATCTGTTTAATGAGGCCAAAAGCAAATGTCTTTTAACTTACAAACAACTGTGTTCAACAGAACTTGTTTTTAACAGATTCTGAGAAGTGCTTGAAGTTGACCTGTACTGACCTGTACTTGTTTAATTAAAAGTACCAGGAATTTCTGGGAGCAAGATCAACTGTTGAATAAGACTGTTTCCCGTCAGGGCTGTTTTGATAACTCAGAATTGTTTTAGCAACGAGTACTGGGTTTATGTCAAACTGACCTAAGAAGAATTTGTTATTCACAAGCGTTTTTCTAAAATGGGAAAGGACAGATAAAGTGTTATACAACCTTCTGACTTCTGACGTAAATGGAAGGTATAAAAAAGATACTGTACTGCATTTAGACAGGGGTTCTGCCTTTTGAGGTCCCGGAAGTATCCCTGGCTGTTCGGCCTACGGGCTTAGCTTCAAATAAATCCCCATTTGCTGTCAAACAGAACCAAGGTGTCTACTGTTTTATTTAATGAACCCAAGTATTGATGTAGATGCTACTACAAAACGTGTGGCAATGAAGTGGTTAATGGTCCGGGTACTACGTGCAGGAATGCACGGCTTAGGTGTTAGATGGGGGAGGGTGAACTCAAACTGGACTGGCATGTGGTCTGAAAAAACATCCATCCATCCATTTTCTTTACCCGTTTGTTCCATTTTTGGGTCACGGGGGTCGCTGGTGCCCATGTCCAACAATCACTGTGTGAGGGGCGGGGTACACCCTGGACGGGTTGCAAGTCCATCGCAGGGCCACATAGAGACAAACAACCATTCACTCTCTCACTCACACCTAGGGACAATTTTAGAGTTACCAATCAGCCTAACATGCATGTTTTTGGTCTGTGGGAGGAAACCGGAGTACCCGGAGAAAACCCACGCATGCACGGAGAGAACATGCAAACTCCACCCAGAAAGACCCCTGGACCGGGGTTTGAACCAGGGACCTGCTCGCTGAGAGGCAGCAGCTCTACCAGTTGCGCCACCGTGCTGCCCGGTCTGAAAAAACATTATCACCAATTTCAAGATTTCTAACAGTTACATCACGTGTTAAAACAAGGTCCAGTGTATGTCCGTGCTCTTGGGTGGAACCGTTTACATGCTGAGTTAGAATAAATGAGTCCAATAAATCTAAAAAGTCCTTAACCAAGGGCTTCTCCTGACAGCACACATGCAAACTAAGGTCCCAAAGAATGAAAACATGTTCATATTTTGGTGTGATTTCAGCCAAAAAAATCAGAAAACTCATTTATGAAATCCTTAGATCGAGGTGGGCGGTAGACGAGTGCAAATAACGTCGGAGGCGAGTGGCCGAGTTCAAAGATGCTCACTTCAAAGTTGGCGCGAGAAACTGGGATGGGCAGTTGTTTATAGTCAAAAGTTGATTTGAATATTGTTAATAATCCACCATCGCGCCGGCCTGATGGCCGCGGTGCGTTAAAATACAGACAGTTCAGTGGCAATAATTCCGTCAAGGCTCTGGACTCACCCGGAGACATCCAAGTCTCTGTGATGCAGAAAAAGTCCAAATCATGCTCTTGAAAGTAGTTCCTGAGGATAAAAGTTTTGTTGGTAACAGATCTTGCATTGACCAAACACATCCGGATACTGTTCAAAGTGGAGCCAGCAGCGGTGAAGTTTGCGCGCATCAGTGGCCGCAGGTTTTCAATAACAGCCCCTCCGGGTCGGTCCGAGCTGCGCATCGGCTGACAACTCCCGTTGTTTACCTGGTCCGGGCACGCGGGAAGTTAGCGATGGAAACCATGACGACCAGCTGAAGAGGAAGATGCAGCACGCAGGGCTTTAAGCTTTACCAGCCACCCAGCACGTTTTCCCCGGCGTCTGAAGCGAAGTCTCCGGGCAGGGAGGTAAGGAGCGCAGCAGAGGTAAGCTGGCACGTCCACCAGTGGGGGGGGGGGGGGTGTGTGTGTGTGTCTAGAGGTACGCTCATATTGGTCAAAATAAGCAACATCGGCTGCAGAAAAACGAAGATCCAGAAGCTGTTGTCGGTCATACACCAGCAGCAAGTTTGTCTTCTCTGCAGTCTTTTATCATCAAACTGACCCGTTTTTTCCAACCGGACTAAAGTTGGTCCCCCTTCCAACCGAATTCGGTGTTCAGTGACTCAGAGTGCCGGACGGGACCGTCCAAAAATATAGTTTGGTCCAGGACCGGCCGCTCCCACTCCACCGGTAACTCTGAGCGCACCCTGCCGGCCAGGTGACCCCCTCGAGCTGGGGAGTCGTCGCACGAAGGGCCAGTGTTTTCTCTCTCTCTCTCTCTCTCTCTGGACCCCTACAAACTTCTCATCTGGGCCTTTGTGGTTCTACCTGGTTCCGACAAGAATCGCCAGGTGGCATTTCGCGGTTTTCTGCTGGACTGGCCCTCGTGGTGTCTTCATTGGTGTGGGGGAAGTGTACCTGTGACTCTCGAACTGGACCAGAACCAAACCGAGGTGGCTGTGGGGGACTTCATCTTCAACAGAGCCGGTCTCAGCCTCAGTGAGCAGCCCGTTACTTTTAACGAAAGATGGTCCACCTCCGTGGAGTCGCTGTGTTCGCCTGGAGGAGACGCTCTGATGCTTTGAAGCGCCGCCGAAACCGGACCGGAGCAGAACCGGGCCAGGGACAACTTCAGCCTCTTCGTCTCTCGAGCTGTGGAGCGCCGGAGGCGGACTGGAACAGAACCGGACCGGACCAGTGACGACTTCAGCCTCAGCCTCTCCGGTCAGTCTCGTTTTTCACCGGGGGTGCCTCTCGTACTGTTGGGTGTGGAGGTGACGTGCAGAGAAGCAGAGGAGCAGCGTGGAGGAGCAGCGTGGAGGAGCAGCGTGGAAGAGCAGCATGAAGGAGCAGTGCTGCGGGGTGCTCGAGAGAAGTTCGGAGTTTACATTGGAGTTGCTGCAGGCCTCCATCCAAACTCATCTGGATAATAATTATTTTTATTCCGGCTCACGCTGTTGTCTCCTGTTGACCTGAAATGAGCTAGGACCATGCCTTTCACTTCAGGAGGATTTTCTGGCAGCTCGCTTTGCTATTTGCTGCGAATTATCCGTTTCTGTTTCAACCTGTTGATATTGCACCCAGCTTCTGTTTTTCATGGGAGCATCCATCCTTCTTCGCAGGGGGGCCCAGAGCCCCCCTCAGCCCAACTCAAACTGCAGTTGGGCCACCTCGTCGGGTTTGTTTGCCCATTTGAATTGTGACGTTTTATGGTCTGAGACTTTTCTGCACCATTCATATTATTGTCACTATTTTCAGATCTCAGACTATCTGGAGTCACTGAATCTTGTTAATACACCTGGATCTGCCCATCACTGCAACTTTCACTGTTTTTGGGTTCTGAATGATTGCGTCTTCATTAATGTTTCTCATGGTTCGATTATGGGGGCTAATTATCACACTGTTACTCCTATAATTACACATCAGTCACAAAAAACTCAAGAAAATGTCTGATAATAATGTTGTTACTACTCTCAGGGATTCAGCCCAACCCTGGACCCCCCACTATTTATATGACACCAAATGACTTTAAAAACGTGTCTGGACTTCATTTTCTGCATGTAAATGCTCGTAGCCTGAGAAAACTTGATGCCTTGAAAATTCTGGTCAGTTCTTCTGGGGCAGATGTAATCTTCAATCTATGAAACCTGGCTCAACATCTGTAATGAATAATGACCTGGATTTGACAATGGATTTAACGTCTACCGCTGTGATCGTCAAAAAAAAAGGGGGGGGGGGGGGGAGTCGATGTTTACATCAGAGATTCTCTGGTTGCTAGTCTTGTGTCTTCTAAAAAAATTCCAAACCAATTTGATGCCTTAGCTGTAAACATCACTTTGAATGGAGGCCAGATTTTATCTGTAGTCTGTTGTTATCGTTCACCTTCAGCAACACCTGAGGCTCTGTCCTCCCTGATAGAATTCCTTGGTAATTTAAAATTCAAAGAGATCTTTTTGGCAGGAGATTTCAACATTGATTGGTGTAAGTCGACCCCCTCTGTGATAAATTCAAGGAATGTTGCCTGTTTCTCAATCTTACCCAATTGATCAACTCTCCAACTAGACTAAACAAAAACCGTCCTGAAAAATCTTCCATCTTAGACCTGTTTCTAACTAATATGCCTCACAAATTCCCTGGTACAGGTGTATTCGCTAATATTTTGAGTGATCATTGTGTAATAGCGGCTCTCAGAGAAATTCAACTTCCACCTTCTAAGCCCAGATTAATTCAAAAAAGGGATCTGAAATGTTTTTGTGAACAGTCATTCCTCTGGGATCTGTCTCACTTTGACTGGCATCGTATTCTTTGATGATGTGAACTCTGCTTGGAACTATTTTCATAATAGTTTCATTTATTTTGTGAACAAACATGCTCCTTTTCATCAGTTCAGAATAAAGGGACGAGACAGCCCCTGGTTTACTCCTGAGCTAGCTGACCTCCTGCACAGGAGAGATCATCTTTGGGCCGCAGCGATAAAATCTGACTCAGACATCGATTGGTTGAGTTTTCGACAGATGAGGAATAAATGCACAATTGCTGTTAAAGCAGCAAAGCACAACTATTTCTTATCTCAGACCTCCAAAAATCTAAATGACCCCAACAGATTCTGGAAAACCATCAAATCTCTCTCAGGCACCCCCCCAATCATTCGACCTCCCATCACAACTTCTCGTTAACTCTGTTCCTGTGTCAAATAAGCACGAGATCCTGAACTGTTTCAACAAACATTTTGTTGCTTCTGGTTCTTTATTTGACACAGTTACTAATGGAAGATCAGCCACTTCACTTAATAACCAAACTTCTACAAATCAAATCCATCCTACAAGTCAATCCTCAGTTAATCACAGCTTCTCTTTTTCTCTGTTCTCAGTCAGTGAGGTCAATAAACTGTTAAAAGGTCTTGATCCTAAAAAATCTGCAGGTCCAGATGAACTTCCACCTTATTTCTTAAGGCTGGCTGCTCATATCATCACAGTCCCTGTGACCCACATCTTCAATCTCTCCATAAGACAAAACTCCATCCAGACACTTGAAAACAGCCTTTTTTCTTCCTTTGCTGAAGGGAGGTGACCCCACCTCACTGAACAACTATGGACCAATCTCTAAACTCTGCATTTTAGCCAAGGTTCTAGAAAAACTGATAAACTCTCAAATCAAAAATTACCTGGACTCATTTAACATCTTACCTCCACATCAATCTGGTTTCAGGAAACAACACAGCACAACCACTGCTTCACTGAAGGTTCTTAATGATGTTGTTGAAGCACTGGATGCTAAAGATTATTGTGCTGCACTTTTCTTAGACCTGTCTAAAGCTTTTGACACTGTGGATCAGAACATCTTGTGTCATAAACTCTCAGAAATTGGTTTCTCAGAACACACCATTGGTTGGTTCTCTAACTATCTTTCAGACCGGAGGCAATGTGTTCAACATAATGGTACTTCCTCCAGTTAATTAACAGTCAACAATGGTGTACCACAAGGCTCAGTCTTAGGACCCATCCTCTTTACAATCTACATACATAATGTAGGTAAAAACATCCCTAATGCATCCATACATTTCTATGCTGACGACACAGTTGTTTATTGTCGAGCTAAAACTGTTGCTAAGGCTTTCCAGCTTTTGAATTCTGCATTCAACTACATCCAGACTGATTTGTTCCACCTCAAACTTGTCCTAAACGCTGACAAAACCAAAGGGATGCTTTTTTCAAATAGGAAGTTGGTCCCAGCAGTTCTTCCTCCGATTTTATCCTCAAATGGTGTCCCGATTGAGTTTGTTGATTCCTATAAATATTTGGGTATCTTGGTCGACTCACATCTCTCTTTTAAGCTCCATGTGGAAAACTTGATAAAGAAACTGAAAGTTAAACTGGGTTTCTTTTTCAGAAACAGATCCTGTCTAACTCTGAATGTTAAGAAACACCTTGTATCTGTGACTTTCCTCCATTGATTACAGTGACATTATTTACATGAACGCTCCTACAAGATCCCTGCAGATGTTGGATGCTACAGATGTTGGATGCTGTCTATCATGGTGCACTAAGATTCATAACTGGCTGTGATTATCGTACCCACCACTGCACCCAGTATTCTCTGGTTAACTGGACATCATTAACTTCACGCAGACGCTCTCACTGGTACATTTTCATCTTTAAATCACTTCTTGGTCTGCTGCCTTCATACATCTCCTCCTACATGTCTCTGTGTGAGTGCAGCTACGGAGTGCACTCTCAGGACATTATTACCTGCAGTGTTCCCTCAGTGAGGACTGAACTAGGCAAAAGGGCCTTCTCCTACTCCGCTCCTGTTTCCTGGAATATCTTACAAAAAGATTTGAAGCTCTCGACCTTGACCTCTCTAAGTGGCTTTAAGAATCTGTTGGACTCCTGGCAGGGACCAATGCAGACATGTTCCTGTTTTTAGTTTTCTACATTTGCCTTAGAATCTAGCTGTTTTTTTAGCCATCTTATTTGTTAAAAAAAAAAAACATGGAGTATGACTGTTTATAACTGTTTATTGTTGTCGCTGTTGTCCATTGTTGTCATCATTCTTTGTTGAAATCAGGTCTCTCTTGTAAATGAGTCCTCGAGGCTCAATGGGATTTACCTGTCTAAATAAAGGTTGAATGAACGAAAAAATGTCCCAGAAAAAAAAACGAACAAAACATAAATAATCCGAACACCATCAGCAGAGGTGGATTGCAAGCCAAGTACACGGGCACCATCTTACCGGAAGTCTAAACATGATCCATGTGTGCAAAGCTTGTTACATAAAACCCCAAAAAACTCAAGACTCGAACTGCTGCCAAAAGTTCTTCAATTAGTAAATAGGCTGAATAGTTACGGTATGTAAGTGTGATATACGTATTTAGCTGTCTTACTGTTAAATGAATTAACCTTGTTAGTTGAAATTTGAGTTTCACTTTGCCATCACTGGGTAAAAACTGCACATTATCAAGGGGAAAACAAACATTTAATGTAATTAAAGGTCTAGCATTCCTTAAAGGAATGTATATCACCCAATGCCTTTCATGCCACTGTTTTAGACTAAATCAATCTTTTGTTGTGAAATTATTGCTGTTCTAGTCAATATCTTTAACCTCATGCAACATTGTGACATGTCTCACTCAAAGTATGATTTGAGGATGACTCAGCTACTATCGCACACTTCAACATACAAAATAGCGAAAAGTCTGAATACTTTCTGAAACCACTGTAATCAGACTTTTTAGCTTGATAGAATGGAATAGTAAATGTACTAAATGGTAAATGGACTGTACTTATACAGCTCCTTTCTGTCTTATCAAGATACTCAAAGCTCTTTACAACACACTCTGTGTTCTCATTTACTCATTCATACAGCACTCTACTAGATCTTTACAAATAATAATCAGAGCGTTATCACGTTCATGCACTGATGGGACACATCGGAGGCAACAAGGGGTTTGATGTCTCGCTCAGGGACAAGTCGGCATGTGACTGCTGGTGGAATCGAACCCCCAACTCTTGCACTGGAGGACGACTGCTCTAACCACTCAGCCAAAGAAGTTGTGTTAAAATGATTTGTTTTTTTGTTGACAAAAGCTGACTTTAGTTTTACATTATTTGTTTTGTGTCTTATTAGTCTAAAAAACAAAAAAATCTGAGAAATAACATGATGAGAAAAGTTATTTGTTGAAGCAGCAACTAAGCAATTAAAACATTACATTTGCAGCTTAAGCAAAGTAATGTTCATGCAAAATTACCAAAAACAATAAGACACACTTTGAAAACAAAATCACAAGTGATGTAATCTGAAAGACAATGTAGAAAAAAATACAACTTTAAAATTTCAGGCATGTCAACAACACATCTAGCTTTCTAATCACCACCATTACCAAATTGATCATCTTTATTGTCTTGATGGTTTTGGCCTTTTTTAGTTGGAATGAAAAAATTAGCAATAGTTAAAAAAAAAGACTAAACAAATAAAAGAAAAAGAACTTGGTAATGAAGCTGAACCCGAGTGAATTTAGTCTCTGCAACTGAAAGACTGACCTCCGTCTTGCACTGCCTGCCGTTGTGTTAGGTCGTTTCCACACCTGACAGTCCCGTAGACTCGGTGTGATTGGGGACCAAAAATCAGAACATTTGTTTACATTTTCAGCGGTGCGGTTCACGTTCACACTGCACTGTTAATCGAGCCAACCTGTCCCCCACCCACCCACCCCCCTCGCCTGTGGTGGCGCTGCACCAAGAACTACTGAAGGAAACAACACGAAAACCTCAGTCGAAGACACTGAGCACAACTTCCTTCTGGAAATAAAAACGAAAACGGAGTGGCGTCAAATTTTTGTGGTTTTAGGATTTCTGTTTTGTCTGTGGCACATGTGCCAAACGAATGTTGAAATATGAAGCAGTAATTTGTTTAATGGTTGTTAATGGAAAGGCTGTTATGCTGCCATCTGCTGTGTCTTCTGAGTACTGCAGCTGTACCGTTAAGTTCTGAGGAAAAAATAACAAGCGCACATGCTGAAACGTTGACTGTTCTCCAGGTTATGGGCCCAGAGCGTCACTAAAAGTTCTGTAAGTGAAGTTTCTGAGTCAGATAAACAGAGTTGTGGGATTCACAATGGATGATAAGATGTTTATCGACAAGCTGAGCGGACCAGAGAACTTGACAACGTGGAAGTTTCAGATGGAGCATTTGCTGAAAGCTAAAGGACTATGGGATATGCTAACGGAGACGGATATACTAACTCTGGACGCTAACGCACAAGCTCGGGCAGAATTCGAGAGACAGAGAGAAAGAGCATTTTCCATGTTAGTGCTGAATATGAGTACACCCCAGCTGTATTTAATAACAAGCTGCCAAACTCCAAAAGAGGCTTGGGACATGCTAAAAGAACATTTTGAGAGAGACACTTTAGCAAATAAACTGTTCCTGAAGAAAACAATATTTCAGATGTGAAAGAAAAGAAAGTATAAATGACCATTTAAAACGAATGAAGGAACTGACTGATCAGCTACGAGCAATAGGTGCTGTAACTGAAGAAGATCAGATTGTAACACTCCTGGGCAGCTCACCACCAAGCTATGCTACGATTGTCACTGCTCTGGAAACAAAGATGGACAACTTGACATTGCAGTTTGTTCAACAAGCATTAATAAATGAAGAGCAAAAGAGAGTCCGTGTTAATGATGACTACAGTGCTGCTACATCAGGCGGTGCATCAGCCGGGTCAACACGAGTTCACAGAGAAATGCAGGACAATTCAAAAGTAGTGGGAGCTGAGAGACAAAATGCATGGAGATGTTACAAGTGTGGAAAAGAAGGACACATAAAGCGTAACTGTCCAAGCTGGAAAAAACAAGTCAAAAATCACAAAGCCAAAAATGTGATCTGTGAAAATGCAGAAGACCCTCTGAGAGTGCTTTGTTGCAAAAAATGTAAATCTTACTGAAGGACCAAGACAAGTTGAGTGGTTGATTGATTCTGGAGCATCAAAACACACGACCTGTTAATGCTAAACCTGCCACCATGTATGATGTGTTGTACGTTCCAAAGCTGTCTGGAAATATTTTGTCAGTGGGAGCTGCTACAAGAACAGGAAATACAGTGCAGTTCAAAACAATCTAGTTGTCTAGTCTAAATACGTGGCAAGGATGGAACTCTTCAAGGAATGGGAACACAAAGATCTGACGGGCTGTACCAGTTAGATGTTAAAGGAGCTTCACTGGTCTATCATAGAGTATCAAGTGAATCAGTATCAGCTAATCTGTGGCATCAGCGTCTGGGTCACACCGCCAATCTAAAGGAACTAGAAGGTCTGGTCAATGGAGTGAAATTCTCTGTAGACACAGTGTGACGCCTGTGTGGAGGGCAAGCTGACCAGACAGCCATGTAAGAGAGTGGGAGAAATCTGTCCCAAACGTAAGCTGCAGCTGATCCGTGGTGACGTCTGTGGGCCCATGCACACTGGATCAGTAGGCAGATCAAAATACTTCGTAACCTTCACTGATGAGTTCTCTCGCTGCTCTAAGGTTTAGTTTGGCAGATGTTGAGCTATAATTTGGTGTGATGGTAGCTGAGTCATCCTCAAATCATTCTTTGAGTGAGACATGTCACAATGTTGCACGAGGTTAAAGATATTGAGCAGAACAGCAATAATTTCACAACAGAAGAAGGATTTAGTCTAAAAGAGTGGCATGAAAGGAATTGGGTGATATGCATTCCTTGAAGGAATGCTAGACCTTTAATTACATTTCCTGCCTTCATCAGAGGTCTCCAGAGGGCTGAGGTGATTTGATGATCCTGGAGCAGCACTTGGGCTTGGACTGTTTCCAACAAAACACTCTCCGACACAAAAGCGGGAAAGGAGGAAAGAAAAGCGCATGTGATTTAAAGACCAACAACAAAACCTCAGCAGCTCATGGGGAACAAGTAGCCTCAGATAAAAGCTCACAGTTCAAAGGTGATATAAAGAACACGTGATGAACTCTTTATGCAAACATCAGCTCTTCTGTCCTGACACAGACAAACCATGCACCCCCTCCAGGTGTGTGCGCCCGTCACTCTCATACAACCTACATGAAGACTCTGTTAGCGTGGGCCTCCTCTGGCAGCACACGTAGCGCCACAGTCCATGTGAGGTCCGGTCTGACCCATTTCCAGGTCTGAGAGCAACAACCACCTTGCTGCGGTTTCCCTCCGTGCACTCCTGAGACGTCACATACAAGAGCATAGCTGCAGAGTTTCTTCTGTCAAAGTCCTGAGCCCAAGGATCTAAGAGCTCAACGCTCCAAATAAGAGAAGGAAGAACATGCTTTCTGACATGAAGTCTTGCAATGTTCGCTCTGAGCCAGTCCACCTTTAACAGAGGATGCTGAACGGCTGGGTGTGGTTCTCTTACAGATGATGCCTGATGGAAACAAAGGAGGAGAGGGAGGGGAAGTGGGAGGGAGCAGTAAACATGTGAGGGAGAGAGAGAGGAGTCAGAGACAAGGAGAAGAAGAAGTGATGGGATGAACAAGGCAGAGCTCTGAGGAGCTGCACGTGACGTGTCGCTCAGCCGGGACCAGATCATTATCACACGCTGGAGACAGACAGCTGAGCCTCGACTGTGTCATTTTTACATCCAAATACCTGATGTACATGAGAGGAGCATGGGAGCTACCTGTCCAAATAAAGGTTGAATGAATGAAAACATCAAGGGACAACTGCAATCACTCAAATATTAGACTTTCAACACAAAGGGCATTTCATCACTCCATAAATTACTCCTTTCTTGAATTTATATCATTTATGATTTTTTTATTTATATTTTGATTTGATTTTATATATGATGAAAACAGAAGTAGTGACACCAGAGTCCATGCTCAATAATCCAGGTTTACAATCCAACAACGTTCAGTCAGATCATCTGGACGGTTTCTTTTTTGGCGAGACGATTCGTCCTTCATCCAGAGGACTTCTTCAATCTGAGGAGACACCAAACAAACTGATTCCCACAAACAGCTCGCTCCGGGTGAAGTGACCAGATAAATATTTATGTGGTTAACAGAATAATGTGTTAATTCTAAATCAATTAAAGCCCCGCAGTAAGATATTACAGAGTTGTAGCTTCTTCTTCTTCTTCGTGTGAGAGGAGTGTGCGTGGAAGAGCAGAGGAGCTGAAAGGGTGAAAGTGTTTATTCATTCTATATTTCTGTCCTTTTTCTACTTATTTCTCTGGGTGTTTATAGTTATGTTATTTAATAGTGGGTTTTGTTAGTTTAATAGTTTAAAGGTTTTGTTTCATGAGGGTGTGGCCGTCAGGTGCGCCTGGCTGGCGTCTAGACGTCATGGTGGCAGCACTGGGAGCTTCTCCACGCTGACAGTAAGAACAGCATCAAGGTGGTGCTGGCTCTTCGTGCAGCGTGGAGGAAGTTTGTTTGGCTGTGGGGGAGGTGGTTGGACATGGGTCCATCAGGTCCGCAGCTGCATGAACGGGGCTGTGGTGTTGTTTGTGGAGAAAGTGGAGCAGGTTCAGAGACTGGTGGAGGTGGGGACATCGGTGAATGGTTTGGTTCTGCAGGTGTCGCCGCTCGCGCTGCGGTGACAAAAGTCACTCTGTCTAACGCCCCTCCGTTCATCAGTGATGAGTTTCTGGTTAAAGCGCTGTCGCGACATGGAAAGGTGGAGTCTCCCATAAAAAAAGTCCTGACAGGTGTAAATCACCTTTATTAAAGCATGTCGTGTCTCATAGAGGCAGCTCTTCATAGTGCTCAACAGGCGAGGAGCTTGATGTGCGCGTTCATGTGAGGGTGGACGGGTTTGATTATATTCAACGTCCTCCAACATGAAGCTTTGGATGTGGTCAGGAGGGACCTGTGTCCAAACAGAGCCGAGCCGGCCCCGCCAGCCTCGGAGGAGCTGCTGCTGCAGCCGAACAGGTGCGGGACCTGTCCGGTGTGGGCGGGGCGGTGGAGATGCCCGCTGCCCCCGAGGACCCCCCCACCGCCGTGACCCCTACTGACAGGGAACGTTCTGATATTGTTGAGGTGCCAGCTGTGGTCGGTGAAGAAACAAAAAATAGTGTGTGTGTGGAAGAAGGTGGCAGCACGGAGGTGTGTGGTGGTGGTGGTGGGGAGAATGGTGTCGATGGTGAGACTGAGGTGGGGGAGAGAAAGGGGGAGCGAGGAGAGCAGGAGCGTGAGATGGGTGGTGAGGAGTTAGTGTGTGGAGATCAGGGAGCGAGAGGTGGAGGAGGATGGAGAGAATAAGGGTTCAGGAAGTAACAGTGCAGGGTTGATTTTGGGAGTTGATGTGGCGGGAGAGGCAGGTGCGGTCGAAGAGATGACAGAGCAGGGGCCCTCAGCCCCCAGTAAGAGGCAAAGCAAAGGGAAGAATGTGGTGGATGCTGCGCAGGCCAGCAGGCAGGCGAGCAAGGTGCGGAGAGGAAGGAGGAGTCGGACACAGCGACTGTGAGAGCTGGTTCTGTTTCACAGACAAACAGCAAAGAGCCCCGATACCCGGTGGAATCTTTTACCCCGTTCCTCCAAGAAACCAAAGGGCTGAGAGGCATAAAAGTGGAAAGTTATTTTCCAAACTTAAAACCGTTTTATTTCTCGGCGAGGTATCACATCAGGAACAAAGAGGCATCAGGTTTCACTGATCAGGAAGTTTACAGATTAAAGAAAACAATGTGTAAAGTTAGAAAACAACTCTGATTAAAATGATGCATGAATGATGCACTTTAATAGTTTTTATAGTTTGCTGGTGAATTATTTTTAACCTCTCACCCAACATGGATACTTTTAAAATAGCATCCTTAAACCTTAACGGGGCTCGAGAGGCTGTAAAACGTGCTTTAGTGTGAACCAGAAGAGAATTGATGTGATTTATTTAAAGAACCCCACAGTGATCCTTCTAATGAAGCAGACTGGTGCAGAGAGTGGAGGGGGGGGGGGGGGGGGGGTGGGGGGGGCGGGGGGGGGGGGGGGGCATTTTGAGCCACAACCCCTCCCAGAGTGCAGGGGTGGGCTTCCTCTTCTCTAAAGCTTTCAAACTCTTTAGAAGTTCAGCATGTCATTCAGGGAAGGTGTCTTATAGTCAGAGCAGGTTTTAATAATTTGAACATAGTTTTTAACATTTATGCTCCTAATACCAATGCAGAGAAAAAAAGTTTTTTTAGAAGAAATAGGTGAAAGGTTGGGGGACTGTGGGTCTGAGGATTATGTTTTTATAGGAGGGGATTTTAACTGTACAGAAGATGAACTTTAGGACCATAATCACGCGGAGCCTCATCCAGCAGCCCAGCTCTGCGGCAGCTGCTCTCGTCTCACGGCCTGGTGGATGTATGGAGGAGGATGCTCGCAGGCTCCAGACAGTACACATGGTCCCACATTAAAGAAAACCGTATCTCTTTAGCTCGTCTTGACCGTTTTTATTGCTTTAAGCACCATTTTAACGTGTTTAGAACATGCCAGATTTTACCCGTGGCTTTTACAGACCACTCATTGCTTTTAGGTTGTTTTTATCGGAAACATTTTCCCAAGAAGCGCTTACTGGCACTTTAATTCCGTTTTAACTCACGACAAAAGCTTTAAAGAGACTCTAAGTTATTTTTGGTCTGGTTTTAGACAGAGGAAGAGTGATTTTACCTGTCTGAAGCAATGGTGGGACTATGGAAAAGTCCAAATCAAACAACTGAGTTATCAGGACACTCTCAATGTTACTCGTGACATTACCAGATCTATCGGAGATCTGGAGATTAATATAGTGGAACCAGAACAATTGAGTGAATCCACAGGAAACCGAGAGCATACTGAAGCCCTCAAGTCCAAGAAGCTAGTTTTAGCAAACCTGCTGGAAACTAAAGTCCAAGGCGTGTTGGTCAGGTCCCGGATCCAAAACATCACAGAGATGGATGGTCCTTCTAGCTTCTTCTTCAGCTTGGAGAGGAAACACGGGCAGAGGAAGATGATCCACTCTCTGTGGTCAGACGCAGGGCAGCAGCTGGGTGAACCAGGTCAGATCAGGAGGAGGGCTGTGGACTTTTACTCTTCTCTATTCAAGAGCGAGTATCGAGAGAATGAGGAGCTGTATCGGGAGTTCTGCAGTGGACTACCCCAGGTCTCTGAGGAGACCAACACCTCCCTGGAGTGCCCCCTGGGGCTTCAGGAGCTCCACGCAGCCCTCCAGAGCATGCAGGGCCAGAAGGCTCCTGGCATCAACAGGCTCACGGTAGAGTTTTTTTAAAGCCTACTGAGACATCTTGGCAAGGGACCTGCTGGATGTCTTCAACAAAAGTCTGCTCACTGGTTCATTCCCGCTATCTTGCCGCAGGGCAGTCATCACACTCCTGCCAAAAAAAGGGAACCTGCAAGACATAAAGAACTGGCGCCCTGTGTCTCTCCTCTGCACTGATTATAAAATCCTCGCCAAGGCTCTGGCAACTAGGCTGAGGGGAGCTATGGAGCAGGTCATCCACGAAGACCAGACCTATTGCGTCCCCCGCAGGTCTATGGTAGATAACATCTACCTAATTCGAGATGTTTTGGAAGTCTCCAGTTCATTGGGTCTAAAAACAGCTTTGATTTCACTAGATCAGGAAAAGGCTTTTGACCGAGTCGAATACACCCAGCCTGGGCCGAATGAGAAAATCCCTGCGAGACACAGAATGAATTATTTCCATGGTGAAACAGCGCCGCTCAGTGGTGAAGCTGCAGATCATTTGAACCATGACGTAAATATGTCAATGATTTTAACGGAACTATGAGAGGCGTAAATTAGCAACAAGAAAATCAGCGGAGATACAGCACATACTTTTCTAAGTAAATTAAGAAAGTCCTTATTCATAAACTGAATTATACCAGTACATTTTGCTTAATCTAGCATATTGAACGGTGATCCGTGTGACCCGTAAGTATTTCTTTTAGCGCATGCGCAAATGAGCTGCACTACGGATCAGGTTCTGGAACAGATCGGGGAATGACAGTCCTCTCAAACCAGCCGGTCAAAGCAGAGGGCCACTTGTCCTGAGCCTGGTTCTGCTGGAGGTTTCTATCTGTGAAAAGGGAGTTCTATGTCATATAGGCTTCGCCCTTTAAGGCTGTCGCTGATGGGTTTATCCCGTTATGCGCAGCATAAGCACTGAAAAAATTTAGTCCACGCCCACCTGCTGTGTGGGCCCCACCCAGTCCGTATAAATTACGTTAAGAGCGGGAAATCGGCTCCCATTTTTTCTTCAGCGAGCTAAAAATAGCACTGTCAGAAGAACAAAGAAGGTAAATTGTGTAAATGACCAACCTTTGTTAAGGATGCTTGGCCCGGCAGTCGACCTCCGGTCGTCCGGTGAGTTCTCCTCCCCAAGGAGAAGATGACGAGCAGTCTTATTCCAAGGTAAGCGCCGGGGAATATTTCCCAGTGACAGGTCACTACACGCTAGACAACGCCATCTTGTATTTTTTCCTCTTATCGCCGACCCTCGGGGCGAACCGGATGGTTCCTCCGGGACAAGGCGTGCTCAGCAGCAGCCCCCGCTACTCATTCCCTCCTGGGGAGCGTAGTGTAGGTGGAGGGGGGCTGAGTGAATGCTCACCCCATCCCACCTCGTTTCGCATCGGCGATCACACCGCTCCCGGCCGACAGCGCCCTCACGGTTGCCCGGCGGAACCCAGGAGGAGGCTGACATGAAGGGACCCCTTTTTTTCTACGTCCCACGCCTTTTCCCGCCAGTTCGGATGATCCGGCGGGAAGGTTGTTTCACTGGGCTCCACTCTGGCTCACCGTCTTGATCCATACGGCCCCGTGTTCCAACAGGACATTCGACGGGCGAGGCCACAGACGGTTCTTTCCTGGTAGATTGGGGGAGTCGGTCCCCAGTCCGCACCCATCACCAGAGTTGAGGGATTCACCGAGCGGGGCTATTCCTCGGTTACCCCCCCTTGAGCCAAGCCTCGCGGAAGCCTTCGGAGCGAAGCCGTCCAGGTTGGAGCAGCGTCCCGTCCCTCCGGGAAAACACGACCAAGCGGTGACTGCGCTCTCCAACCGAGCCCACCAGTGTGCTTTTCAGGCGGCCGCAGCTAGCAGCAACGTGGCGCTGCTAGCATTTAGCATGTCGAATAGGCTGGAGGCCGCAGACCTGCCGGAGGAGACAAAGAGCTCCCTGTGTAAGTCGGCAGACGCCATCCTCAACCTGTGCGCCGCTTCCACGGTTTGCCTGTCGAGGATTGTAGCGTGGATGACGGTAATCCAACGTTCCACCTGGCTTCGTCACTCTCCCTCGCTGCCGGAAAAGCTGCACAAGGACTTGATGGAGGCCCCCATCACGTTGGACGCGTCGCTCGGAAGCAGCTTAAAAACCATGCTGGCGAATTTGAAGCAGTCGGAGGAGATGTCGGAAGCTGTATGCCATCTCATCAAGCCGCGCGGCTCATCCCGCCCCCCGGCCCGCTGGAGAGATCGTCACGAGCAGAGGCAGAAACATCGGCGCTCCACGGCAGCAGCAGCTTCGTCTCGCTCAGCTCCACCACCAGCCCCGCCCGTCAGAGACCACCCCCCCCTTTCCGGCAACCTGCACTTCAGCGTTTCCCCAGAGATCGCCTGCAGACGGTGCTCGGGGCAAACAAATCGCAGAGCTCACAGGGGAGAAGTTTTAAAAATGACGGTCTGCGGAGGATGTGTGTATAAATGACACAGGAGTTGAAATAAATGATTTTTCAATGATCAAAGTGCCTGTTTTTAGCCAGTCTGTAAGCTCGGATGAGCTCACAGCCGCTGCACACACATCCCTCCACACATAAAGAGCCGGTGTCCTTAAATAAAGGTTTTTTAAACCCACCGCCGCTCCAACACATGACGAGACGCTCACTCAACACTACGGTAAGCGAAATAACTCGTTATCAATCAGACCCGCACGATCACCACCCAAGCGGTGTTAAACGCGCACCCGAGCGAGGCAAGCAGCCTCCATCCAAACGGCGCTGTGTTGATGATGCACGCACAGCTGCCCGGCGCTCACCGGCTCACATCGATATAAATGTGGGACCGCAGGCCGGGTCCAGTGGAGGTTCCCGCTCTCAGCGAAAACAACACACGCCTCACCTGAGCAAACGCGAGCGGCCGTCATCCACCGCGTCTCAGCGATCAGCAGCTCACGGCGGCATAAGCGTGAGACAGCTGAACGAAACCGGCGACGAGCCCCGCCCCCAGCGAGAGCGGCGCACGTCCCTCCAGAGAAAACGTGCGCTCCCGCGAGGCTCGCAACCTTCACTTCGACAGCACGGCGTTGATGAAGTCACGCCCTCCGCCTCTCAACGTTCGCACAGCGACGTTAAACATGCAGCCTCACGACGTCATCAGCTGGCACACGCTTTGCCTCGGCACACACCGCCCCGCCCAGACATGAAGGTTGGTCCGCGATCCAGACACAGCGCACGGGCGCGTGCAGAACAGCCCTTTCGAGGAAGCCTCACTTGGGTCACGCGGAAAACATTTCCGCGACGCATGACGGCGGCCGAGGCGGCGGATTGGATGACATCCGTTCAGAACACGGCGCATCATTTAAACGCACGTCCACTCCACGAACGTTACGCAGAGTGGCTAAAAACCTGCTCGCCGGACAGATGGATGGACAGAGTGTTATGCAAGGGTTACACGCTGCAATTTGCAACCCGACCCCCTCCGTTCGGAGGAGTTATGGAGACGGTCCTGTCATCACCAGACCAAATCTCAGCCTTAAATGCAGAAGTTCAGGAGCTTCTGATAAAAGGCGTAATCTCCAGAGTTCCCAATGGAGAGGAAAACACAGGGTTTTACTCACGCTACTTCCTGGTCCCCAAAAGGACCGGAGGGATGAGACCGATTCTGGACCTGTCAACTTTCAACAAAGCGATCATGGACAGACCGTTCCACATGTTGACAACCAGACAGCTGTTGGACAACATCCAGAGAAACGACTGGTTTGTTTCCATCGATCTAAAAGATGCTTATTTTCACATACCGATCATCCCAAAACACAGGAAATTTCTGCGTTTCGCCTTTCAAGGGATGAAGTATCAGTACAACAGGCTGCCTTTCGGGTATTCCCTCGCGCCTCGTACGTTCTCGAAGTGTGTGGAGACAGCCCTGCATCCACTGCACAGAGCAGGGACGAGAGTTTTGTTTTACCTGGACGACCTGTTGCTCCTGTCACACTCCAGACAGGAAGCGCTGATGCAGGCTCAGGTGTTGGCATCACACCTGTTAAACCTGGGCTTCGCCATAAATTGGAAGAAAAGCTCGATTTTCCCGGCCCAGACAATTGTTTATCTGGGAGTGGAATTAAATTCAATTACCATGAAGGCTCGCTTATCACAAACGAGAATCGACACTTTAAAAAGTCAACTCCGCCACGTAAGACCTGGCAAAGTGATAACAGCCGTCTCCGTCATGAAGCTGTTGGGAATGATGTCATCAGCTCACACAGTGGTTCCGCTGGGTTTGTTACACATGAGACGCCTCCAGAGGTGGTTTGCACGTCTGCGTGTGGATCCAGTAAAACACAAAAGACGGATGATCACTGTCCCTTCCTCTGTGAGAGCAGACCTCCGACACTGGGGAAACACCCTGGTTCTGTCAGAGGGAGTTCCCGTCAGCAGACCCACGTCACACGTGTCAGTCTTCACGGACGCGTCGCTGTCAGGCTGGGGGGGGACATGCCTATCTCAAGCAGTAGGGGCGCTGTGGCCCCACCACACATCAGCCCACATCAATGTTTTGGAGTGTCGCACAGTGCTGAATGTGATTCAACACTTTGCTCCCGTGCTACAGAATCAACACGTGTTGATTTCACACAGACAACATGGTGACTGCTGCGTACATAAACCGCCAGGGGGGTGTGCGTTCAGCCCAGATGTTACACATTGCGCGAAAGCTACTGTGTTGGGCTCACCAAAACCTGCTCTCCATCAGAGCGGTTTACATATCCGGTGTTCTGAACAGAGGGGCAGATGTGATGTCCAGGGGCGGCCCACGTCACGCGGACTGGACCCTCCATCCAGACCTGATGTTTCAGACATGGCAGAAGTTTGGCAAAGCAGCTGTGGACCTGTTTGCGACGCGAGAGAACGCTCAGTGTCAACTATGGTTTTCCCTGAGCGCGCGAGACGATCCACCGCTGGGGGTGGATGCATTTGCTCACAGCCCGTGGCCCAAAACGCTTCTGTACGCGTTTCCCCCACCTCCTCTGATTTTATGGTTCCTGAACCGAGTTCAGGAGGAGGGATTGACAGCTCTCCTGGTGGCTCCCGAGCGCGTGAACGCACCATGGTTCCCAGTCCTGCAACGTCTGTTGTCGGGTCGTCCGTGGAAACTGCCGTGGAGGGAGGATGCTCTCCTTCAAGCAGGAGGAGCGATCAGGAGTTACCCTGAAATAGGTCAGCACCTGTGGGTCTGACCGCTGAGCGGTCCCGCTTAGAGAGGATGGGTCTCCCTCAGGAGATAGTGTGCACAATTCAAGATTCACGTGCTGCATCTACCACAGCTCTGTACACATCAAAGGGGACGGCTTTTCAGCGCTGGTGTACAGAGAAAGGTTTAGAGGCCACCTCATGCCCATTAGGCGGCGTGTTGTTTTTTTTTTTCTACAACAGCTGATGGATAGGAAGTTGGCATTCAGTACGTTTAAAACGAACGTTGCAGTCATCTCTTCATGCCACGAAGGGTTCGGAGACAGAACAGCTTTTAATCACCCGCTGATGAAGGGTTTTTCTAAAAGGTGTACAGAGACGCAGGCCTGCTTCACGCCCACTTGCTCCACAGTGGGATTTAACGCTGGTCCTGCGAGCCCTGATCAAAGCTCCATTTGAGCCTCTGGATCAGGTTTTCACTTAAATTCTTGTCTCTTAAAACAGCCCTGCTGCTGGCTTTAACACTCGCTAAGAGGGTAAGTAATTTATCTGCCCTCTCTGTTGCTCCGTCATGTCTTAGAATTCAGGCTGACGGGCAGCTCAGCTGATTTAAGACCAACCCAGCTTTTATGCCTAAAACATCACGAGCTCTTTTAAATCAAGAGTGATATCGTTGGAGGGGTTTCTCCCCC
>NC_056509.1:3402599-3409576 GCF_014905685.2 Nematolebias whitei
CCCACACAGATCAGAAGAAGAAGCATCTTTTCATCTTCTGTCCGGCGCGGGCGTTGACGTGTTACATAGCGCGCACAGCTGCAATGCGTCAAACTCAACAATTGTTTGTGCATTATAGAGATGCATCTGCAGGTCGCCCGTTATCCACCCAGCGCTTGTCACACTGGCTGTGTGAGGCCATTTCTGAAGCCTACAGAGCATCAGATTTAGAGCCTCCTGTCAACCTCAAAGCACACTCGACCAGGGGTATCGCATCTTCAACTGCTCTGCATAATGGTATGTCAATGCAGGACATTTGCACTGCGGCTGCATGGTCAACACCCTGCTCATTTATTCGCTTTTACCTACGTGATGTGACGGCTCATCCCATGACACATTCTGTCCTTAGTGCTCTAACAGAATGAATATTGTTGTTTTTTTCATGGAACTCTGTTTAAGCTCACTTCTGTCTGCATGCATTACAGTGTGAGATGTTGTTATCAGTCACAAGTCGTGTCTGTGATTTTGGTTCTATTGTCACTAATCAGTTCATGACTATTGTTACCAATCAGTTCATTTGATCAATAATCAGTTCATTGATATTAATCTGTTTATACTGTTCAGCCATGAACCAGTTGGTTCATGCCCCCCTCCCCCCTCTCTTTTCAACATCTTCTCCCCGTTGAAAGTTTTCCGGGGCGTTCATGCCTTGTCAGAACGCATAGTTACACAACATGCGTCTGTGCATGGCACATAATTACGCGATGCGTAGTTATGCACATGGGGAGTTGAGTGACAAGACGTTTTTTTGGGCAAGCTTCCGCTTCTTACTGTGTTCGAATGGACCCAGTGAGGCGAGGACCACATCCGCTTCGCCCTTAACCCATCAGCGACAGCCTTAAAGGGCGAAGCCTATATGACATAGAACGTTGGTTACGTACTGTAACCCCAGATTCTATGAATATAGGCGTAGCCCTTTAAGCGTCTGGCCTCACTGGCTCCTAAATGGCTGAAGAAAAAGCTATTTTGGGAGCCGATTTCCCGCTCTTAACGTAATTTATACGGACCGGGTGGGGCCCACACAGCAGGTGGGCGTGGACTAAATTTTTTCAGTGCTTATGCTGCGCATAACGGGATAAACCCATCAGCGACAGCCTTAAAGGGCTACGCCTATATTCATAGAATCTGGGGTTACAGTACGTAACCAACGTTTTTCTTTCCACTGTCTCCTTTGTGCTTGTTCAGGATGGAAGACTGCGATGAAATGAAGATTCAACGAGTCTGCTGCTTCCTTAGAAAGAGAACTTTACTACTTCTAATTAATACTAACTCTTGTAAATGAGTCCTCGAGGCTCAATGGGATCAACCTGTCTAAATAAAGGTTGAATTAATTGTCTTTTCTATGTATGTGAACGTTTCTGTTCAGTGGCCTCAGATGTTGTGACTTGGCGCTATATACAGTAAATAAACTGAAGTTAATTGAATTGTGTGTGAACATTTATTAAGTACCTTTCATGCACACCAGTCGCACTGTAAGTCATGTTGAACTTCATGAGCACACTGGGCTTTTAAATAATGCCTAAAGCCCATCCTGTGTTGAGGTGCATTCTTTGAGTCACAGCCGTACAGCATCAGGAGTTTATTTTAAGCACACGGCTCCAGAGGAACTGGAGCCAGTAACTACACACTGAGATTTGAAGGTCCTAACAGCAGACAGACTCTGGTCTAAACACCTTAGGGAAATCCCAACAGCCTTCACTCTATCGATCTAAAAGATGGACATTGGCTGACGTGCAGATTTACTTCAGCTGCTTGGTAAAAGCTGAGGCAGCAAGATTTCAGAGACATGTTTTAAACACCATCACCATATAGCATAACATAGCTCATGATGCCACCCTAAGACTTGTTGTCAGGCAAAAATCTCACCACCTCTTACAACAACTTGTGACTAGCTACAGCTTGACAAAAATGGCTACTGACAAGTACAATAGTCAGGCTCTGATCTGTTTCTTTCTTTTTCTTTTTTTGCTTTCGAAATACAACAATTGTACAAGAAACGGAGACAGACAAACAAAGCACCCTTGTAAGTGTGGAAATTTGTCACCTGGTAACTTCACTGTAAAAATAAATACAAACTGTATGTCCTAAAAACCATGTGGAAAAACAAAAGTTTGATAAACTCCAGAAAATTGAAAATTTTATTGTGGGATGTAACTGGAACCCGCTGTACATAATGTCGTTCCAACGACATGTTAGATATTTATCTAGACTGGTCCTAGGGTTTTGATCTGCTCAGAGACGGGATTATAATGAAATTATGACCCGGTTCTGACTGGGTTAAACTGGACCAGCAACTTTAAAAAGAGTCTCCCAGGGATTCAATATCCATCAAGGAATAGAGTTTGATCTGCTTGCCACATCACGTAGAAAGGTTTTTGAAGCACCGTCTCATATGTCCCAACACATCAGAAGCACATAAGATCCACTGAGATCACACTTAGTGTTTTTTTGTTTTTCAGGTACACCTGGACCTACATCTGGACCTACCATTCTGTGTTCGTCTGTCTCTCCTTCCTGTCCTCTCAACCAGCCGGTCAAAGCAGATGGCCTCTTGTCCTGAGCTGGTTCTGCTGGAGGTTTCTTCCTGTTAAAGGGAGTTTTTCTTTCCACTGTCTCCACTGTGCTTGCTCAGGATGGGAGACTGCAACGAAGCCAAGATTCAACTTGTCTGCTGGATTCCTTAGATAAACTTTACTACTTGGCTTTTATGTGAATGTTCCTGTAAAGTCCCTGAGACAACTTTGTTGTGATTTGGTGCTATATGAATAAACTGAATTGAACTTAGCCATGCCCCCTCATACACTGACAGGTTGAGCTCCCCTTCTGTGAAGGACGAGTCCAGGACCCTATAAATGAGTAATGACACGGGACATCGGTCCTTCCGGTTTGTAATCGCGTCATAGACCGGAGAGACCAGCGCTGTAACTGTAACCTTTTCCTGCCTTGATTTAATACAACTGGTAAATGTTCATGTTCATGTTTCCTTGATTTATTGTTAGTGTGAGTTGCCGCTTCTGAGGGAGGTTCGAGCCGGGGGGAGGCGACGTGGGCTGGAGGCAGATCCTGGGTCCGAGAGGAGGCCTCTGGGTGGCCGGGGGCCCGTAGCCAGCCCCCGTCCTAACAGACAGTAAAGAAACTCTGACTCTGAAAAATATTTCTGGCTTGGACTGAGATAATATTCAAAGAAATAAAAGATAAAAAAAAAATAAAAACAACAAAAAACCTTAAATCCAAACAGGACTCCCTTCAAATAATGTGACCCAAACTTGATTAAAAATAAATAAATAATCTATTGGCTGCTCCCTTCTTCAGGGGTCGCCATAGTGAACTAACTCACATTAAGACTTGGTAACTGTTTTTACTCTGGACGTTCTTCCTGACTCAACCACCAAGCTACCACAGCCCTCTGTGTGGAGCAGAGAGCTGCCATCCAGGGGAGCAGGTGGTTAAGGGCCTTGCTCAAGGGCTCAGAGTGGGGCAAATAAGGGTGGAGGCAGGTGTGGGTGTTTCACCTTTCCTACCCACATTTTAATGTTGTCGGTCCAGGGAATTGAACCGGCAATCTGATCACAGTCTTGCCTCCAGCCTCTGCATGACTGACATACTTGCTGCTTGGTTCCCAGTAACCATCTCAAAGGTCTGTACCTAACAGTCACAATACAATTTCATGTACCGTTACACTCCTAGTATTTATACTGTAAACATAAATACTCCTCTCAGTTACCATAAAAAAGTTGTAAAAGAAACCTATAACCTGCAGGACTTAAAGGATTTGTTACTAATGCAATGCAAGTATTACTGCAAGCCTTCTAATGTTCCAGCAGGTTGGGGCTCTTATGGAGGAAACTGATTAAACGTTTCAATATTAGGTGGTAGACAGAAGTATGTATCTTTAAATGAGCCATAAAAGGTTCATAAAATTTGTCCTTCACAGGGATGTACTGTGGCCGAGTGCCATCATCTGGCAGCTCCTGACTTTAGACAGAATAAAACACAGGTCAAGAAATCAATCTGTGTTGTTGACTGAGAGGTGGAAATGTGCTCGTGTAATGGCTGTCTTATTTCTTTATCCCCAGCTCATGCTTGTACTTTGTAGAGAAAGGTATTATGGGGAATATAATGCCCTATTACTAGTTAAATTGGATATTCAAGGAAAATGGGCCTTTTGGCAAACAGACCCATTCTCTGTTTCTGACACTTTAGCTGCCACCCCTTGTATCTGCTAACCTTATTTTGGGATGCCATGCTATAGGAACCAAAAGCCTAAACAGTTTGGGTTGAAATCTTTTAGAGAGGAAAGGGAAGGTGAACAGACCACAATTAACAGACATAACTAGTATTATCATAAAACAGGGATTTGACCAAAGAACATGAATATGTGTGTTTTTGAGAAATAGCACCATAAACAAACATGCTCATAGCAGAAGAAACAGGTTGTAGTTACTGTGTAAGCTTCTTTGTTATGCTGCTTTTTTAAATTAACTTTTGGCCTCATGAGGGTGACGATGTTTAAAGCAACCATAAGTTAACATCTAGACCTTAGTCTCCACCCCCAAGCTTTATATTTTCATCACCACCACTCAGATGACTGCTGGACATCTGATTTTGACACAGAAGTGTCATCATAACTTAATGTCACAGGGACGATCCTGAAACCAAGGCCAGATGTGGGGCCTCAAATGACAGAGTGACACAACCAGCAAATGTGCTCAAATGGTTCCAGTTCTGCCTGGCAACAAGTGAAATTATGCATTATCCACAAGGAAACTGTTTTTCTAAAATATTTTTTTATCTGTTAGAGCTGTGGTAGCTCAGTGGTTAGAGCCATCGTTTCATGATCCTGAGGTTTGAGCCCAAGTTGTGTCAAGAATGGTAAATGGACTGTACTTATATAGCGCCTTTCTATCTGATCAAGACACTCAAAGCGCTTTACAACAATCTGTGTCCTCATATACCCATTCATACAGCTCTATACTAGATCTCTACCAAGCTAATTGAACAAATCATTCTAAAGAGACTAATCAGAGCTTTATCACATTCATACACTGATGGGACACACATCAGAGGCTATGAGGGGTTCAGTGTCTTGCCCAGGGACACTTCGTCATGTGACTGCTGATGGATTCGAACCACCAACTCTTGCATTGGAGGACGACTGCTCTAACCACTCAGCCACAGCCGCCCTCCAAATAATGAAGGTTTGCTCACTGTGGTGACCCCTGCAGGAGGGAGAAGTTGAAGGAAGGAATCTTTTAATTTGAAGTTTCAAAAAATATTTTCATAAACACAGAACTATTTCTAGAGAAGTATTCATCTAAACAAAAACTCCCAAAATGACCTAAAACACTGTAGTACCTACAAAGAAGGCTAGACATGTGGCCCTCCAAAGCTTCCAAAAAAATGTACCAAAAACAGGAAACGAGGCGTATGCATAAATCTTGCATGCTAGGTGCAAAATGTAAACACAAGAAGAGGATGTAGAGCTAGGACATAACAGTTTTTAAAATGATACCTTAAAGATGTATATGCAAAAATGGTGGCACCACAATATTTATTCACTCTGGAATCTAAACAAATTAAGTCAGGTCCTCTGGACGTTTAAAAAGCAAAAAACAAAAAAATATAGAAACGTTTTGTCTTTCATCCGAAAGACTTCCTCAGTCTGAGGAGCTGTATTCAGCTCAGTCTCTTAAATAGCACCTTCTCAGAGTGGATCAACTAGTTTGCTGCTGACAACCAAAACCAGCTGATCACATGATCAAGAAGGACCATCAGCCTAACAATGGATCATTAGCACCTGATGGCTGTTTACTGTTCACAGAGGAATGAGTGATACTAGCAATAACAGCATTGTAAGAGGGGGACAGTTGAACCTGGAGGCTCCACCCCTGTTTAATGATGGACGATTTCTTTTCACAAAGATGGCCTCCTTTATTCCTCTCTCAAACCATCGTTCCTCTCTGTCCAGGATGTGAACATCTTCATCCCTGAAAGAGTGACCTCTGACCTGGAGATGAGTGTAGACCGCAGAGTCCTGGCCTGATGATGTTGATCGTCTGTGCTGGGCCATCCTTTTGGCCAGTGGCTGTTTAGTTTCCCCGATGTAAGACTGATCACCCTCCTGACACTGAACAACATACACAATATTACTCTGTTTGTGCCGGGAGACTGGATCTTTGGGATGAACCAGTCTTTAATGTATTTTGGGGTTTAAAAGCCACTGGGACGTTATGTTTAGAAAATAAATGTCTCAGTTTCTCTGATACTCCCTCAACATATGGAATGACCACTGGTCTGGGTCTGGGTTCCTCCTTTTCACCTGATGGCTGACTGGAGTCCTGTTTGGGTTTCTTCTCTGCTTTCAGGAAGGCCCAGTTAGGATATCCACATTGCTCTAGAGCCTGTCTTGTGTGGGATTTCTCCTTCTGTCTGGCTCCTGAGTTAGTGGGGACGCTGTCTGCTCTGTGGTACAGAGTCCTGATGACTCCTAACTTGTGCTCCAAAGGGTGATGGGAGTCAAACTGCAAATACTGGTCTGTGTGTGTGGGTTTGCGGTACACCACAGTTTGCAAATGTCCTCTATCAGAGACTGAGACCTCACAGTCCAAGAAAGCCAACTTGCCATTTTTTACATCTTCTCGTGTGAACTTGATGTGTTTATCCACAGAGTTGATGTGGTCAGTAAAATGTTGGACTTCCTGAGATTTAATTTTAACCCAGGTGTCGTCAACATACCTGAACCAATGACTTGGTGGTGTCCCTGAAAAGGACGTCAAGGCTCTCTTTTCTACCTCCTCCATGTACAGGTTGGCAACAATAGGAGAAACTGGAGACCCCATAGCACACCCATGTTTCTGCCTATAATATTGCTCCCCATATGTGAAGTAGGTTGACTGCAGGCACAGTTTCAAGAGTTGACACAGTTGTTCTGTGGAAAG
>NC_056509.1:3414576-3437262 GCF_014905685.2 Nematolebias whitei
GTTGAACCAACCTGTTGATCCAACCTGTTGAACCAACCTGTTGAACCAACCTGTTGAACCAACCTGTTGAACCAACCTGTTGAACCAACCTGTTGAACCAACCTGTTCCCCCGCTCGCCTGTGGGGGCGCTGCACCAAGAACTACTGAAAGAAACGACACAAAAACCTCTGAAGACACATTTTCTTCTGTAAATAAAAATAAAAACGGAGTGGCATCAAGTTTTAGCAGTTTTAGGAGTTATATTTTGTCATTTTTCAACAAAGTACTCAGCATGAGCAGAAGATGAGACAGAAGACCATGGAGAATATTGTTTTTCACACAAGGCAGCTGACGGCTCCATATAAGAGAAATGTGTGTTTGTTCTGTGGAGCGGGGCTCGGTCTGTTTACATTCACACTGTACTCGAACCGCGCTGGAGTTCTCTTCTACCGGACCGAGACCTAGGTTTTAGCCCGGGCCAGAGTTCACCTTTTTGTTCCGTGACAGAGTTCGATGGTGCGTTCACACCTCCCTAAACAAACCGGACTTTCTAGGAAAACGAGCTAAAGTTCGATTAAAGCGGACTAAACAGGGCTGGTGTGAATGCACCCTTAAAAGAACACACAATCTTGCTTTTCAAAAAATATATAACCACTTGCAGAAAACTTCAAATCCATGTATATAAGTTTATTTTTAATGTCCAGATGACCAGACTTAGCTTTTTCTACCTGGATTATTGAGCAGCATCAGGATACATAACATTTTGTACATAAAGAGCGTTTAACAGCACGTCTGAATGAAAATATTATGGGACAAAGAAGCTAAAAGCTAATCATCTGAATATAAAAGTTATTTCTGATCAAAGCTCAAAAGATTTGTGACCTCCACAAAAGGTCAATAACCAAGAAAACTACAGAGCCCCAGCAGAGGTCCTGGCAGAACTCCTCAGGATGATGAGAGCACGGCTGATCTTCTGCTGATCTCTGAAAGCACCGAGCTTCTGGAGCTGCAGGCATGTGTGTGGCTTCAAACATATCCTGACTTTATCCAAACAGAAAAACAATAAAAATAAAAAATGCTTGGCCTCAACTCTTCCAACTCTTGTCCTTTTCACTCGCACTATCCACACACAACTTTCCTTTCTGCTGATCTCTGCTTCACTCCCTTATCTCACGCTGCTTCGTCTGGACACCACAGAGCCTGATGTCATGGAGAAGCAGAAAATGGGGCCAGTAGACAAATGAAACTGGGGAGGGGGCGGGGCTGTTTGATCTAACATGGTCACGACTGTCATGACGAAACAAACACAGGCCGAACTGATCCTCTCAGCCAAAACAAGCTCATCTAACCGGGGGGGGGGGGGGGGGGGGACAAGTGTCATTCTGTCTCTTTCTATGACTCCCCTCTCAGGTTCCTCCCCCCCTTCAAGGGTTTCATAAGGATCAGAGCCACATGGCGTTGAAACTAAACACCACTTCCCAGTTAGCAACTTTTCACATGCCTCTGTGAGAAGAGTGTCTGCCATGTCTGGGGGCGAGGGGGGGCTTTCAGAAAACCTGACCACAGAAATAGACCTGATATCTGCTGCGAGCAAAGAATACACGTCAGGACTTATTTGACCTGCGTGTTAATTTCTCAAGATAATCATCAGTAAAATGTGAAGAAACTTTTCTTAACGATCACAAAGTCTTGTTGCATTTCTACTGTTTGTTATTTCTAGATGTCAGAGAAATGGTGTACTTCTCAAATGAGGGTCACTCTGTTGCTGAGCGCTAAATTAAATAAGAATAAATAACAAGCATAAAGTTTAATCACGTAGCCGTGCTGCGTTCAGGTACGTGTTGTGTTCAGGGCTGCAGAACAACCAGACCAAACTAAATCAGTGGCTACAACAACAGAGTTTGAACACGGACTCAAAACAAAAAGAGTTCCTGTGAAAACAGGTCTAGTTTCATCTCCTACCTGCACACGAGGAATTAAGAAGAACGTCACGTTCAGGCTGCTGGTCAGTATACTGAATTATTTTACATTAGTGTTTAGCATATATCCTACATCCTTGTATACAGTTTCCTTTTATACTTTATACTTTTGCTATTTTTGGGTGCAACTGGGTCCTTGAGTACACAAATTAGTTCCACCTCATGTACCACATGTGATGCGAATGACAATAAAGAACCTTGTACCTGAATAATGTGAACTTTAAGAGACCGCCCAAAACACTGTATGTGAGCTCATTTCACTTTTGTCCCATTTGCACTGCCCCTGCTCAGCCTGGATCAGCTCAGCCTGGATCAGCCCAGCCTGGATCAGCCCAGCCTGGATCAGCTCAGCCTGGATCAGCTCAGCCTGGATCAGCTCAGCCTGGATCAGCTCAGCCTGGATTTGCACCTGCACTTTAGGACCCATTCTGGAGGCGTGTCCAGAGTCCAAGTCCTGCTCATGAGAGTTCTGCGATGAGATACTCAAAGCAGTCTGCTCCTCAGATAAATAATATTAAATTATTATTTAATATATGAATATTTCTGTTCAGTCCCTGAGACGACTTCTGTTGTGACTTGGTGCTTCATGAACTGAATTAAATCTGATGAACCAGATTCTACAAAAACATTTATATTTAAATATAAAAAAGTTAAGTCTGGTCCTCTGGACGTTCAAAAAACAAAACAGACAACAACAAAAAATTTAGAAACGTTTCTTCTTTCATCCGAAGGACTTCTTCAGTCTGAGGTTATAAATCGCTATTTATAAGACTGAGCTGAATACAGCTCCTCAGACTGAAGAAGTCCTTCGGATGAAAGAAGAAACATTTCTACATTTTTGTTTTTGTTTGTTTTGTTTTTTTGAACGTCCAGAGGACCAGACTTAACTTTTTAAGATTTTTCTACCTGATTATTGAGCAGCATCAGGATATCTATATTTAAAATTGTATATTTTTCTTCATCATTTGATGTATTTACACTCATTGTGGTTTTGTTTCTTGTTTACAGATTATTTTTAGCTTTGAATTAAAGTTTATCTTTGATTTAAAGCTTTAATTTAAAGTGTAATCTTGTTTTGTGATTTGTACATGTGTGGGTTAGAATAAAGTTGAACCAAAGGCTGTGTCTCTTCTTTAAACATGTTGGAGGGAAATATGAGAGATTCAATAATTTTGTCTTTTTATAATTTTTCAGTTGAATTAACTTAAATTAACAGATTATTTAATAAAGTCAAAGGGAAAACATGATTTCACGATAAAGCCGGCACCGTTTATTTATTTTAAACCTTCACTGATTAAAAAAACCTTATTTTTATACATAAAATTTTGTTTTTTTTTAAGTTTCCACCCCCCGTCCCTCCATCCCGGTCCTCCCGCCTGCCAGGGCTCGAATCCGGCCTTTGTGAGCAGGCGAGGCCGGGGCTCAGGGCTCGGGGTTCGGCCTCGCGGGCTTCAACGTCTCGGCAGCTCGTATGATCCTCCGCGGTGACACTGCTCACTCGAATTTTATAGTCGGCCACCAAACACAAAATACAGCTGGACTTCAGAATTGAACACGACGTTGTCATTATTGTTTTTAAAATGTTAAAAATAGATCCAGCCGCTGCTCCGCATCCAGAGAAATTGCAAATGGCGGCTCAGTGAAAAGTTTCTGAGATCCAGTGACTCCTCCCCCTGACCAATCAGAGTCCTGCATTCACGTTTGGTCCGGACTCAGCTCAGCTCGCTCGGTCCCACCAGAGAAGCAGGGAGGAAACGAGTTCCTGAACCCGCCTCAAATCAGCTCAAAATACTAAAGTACTGGTGCAAAAGGGTTCTTTCTGTGGCGGGCTGCCCAGAGTTGGGGCTTATTAGGGGCGGTGCAAAAGGGGCATAAGATTTAAATGGTATGTTACTGACATGTTGGTACCACAAGTGACCTTCAGAGGTCTATCAGGGTCCAGGCCACGAGTCAGAGGTTTTTGGTAGCAACACATTCAGGTCTCTCTTGTAAATAAGTCCTTGAGGATCAATGAGACTAAGCTGTATAAATAAAGGTTGAATGAATGAATTCATCTATTCATTTTCTTTATCTGCCTGTTCCTGTTCAGGAACAAAGAACAAACAGAGTCAGTGCACCAGAGGCAGGGTGAACCTGGACAGGACATCAGTCCATCACCAACAAGACAGACAAACATTCATGCTCACACCAAGGACAATCTAGAGAGGCCTCTTGACCTTCTTTGTTTCATGTGAAGGCATCAAGAAAAAGACAGAACTGCAGGTAAGACTGTTTGTGAGGCAGTTCTGCAGCACATTTCTCCTCTAGTCGTTTCCCCTCAAAGGTCAGACTAGGATAGATGTTTTGCTTTTTCTTGTCCTTTATTCAGTGAGGCTGTGTTTAAACCACTGCAGACGATGGGCTACCCTACACAAAGGGCTATAAGATTGACTTATTTCAGAACATTTGAACCTGTCATGATTTATTATTTATTTTATTTCACCTTTATTTATACAGGTAGTCTCAATGAAGTCACAAGGACTCATTATCAAGAGAGACCTGTTTGGGAGCAGATGGTAGGAGTTAAGGGCCTTGCTCGAGGGCCCAGAGTGGGGCAAAATGAAGGTGGAGGCAGGTATTGGTGTTTCACCATTTCTACCCACATTTTGATGGTGTCAGTCCAGGGAGTTGAACCAGTGATCTTCTGATCACAGGTGCACCTTCTCTAACCTCTGCACCACCACTCCCCAGGCCTGTGACAATGATCTGTGTCATGTGTTTATTGAATTTTTCTGTGATTCAGGTATTTAGTTTTTCTTGCGTTTCAGCCCCCCCAGTGTTTTTCCCCTCATGCAGTTCAGCTCCGGCCCCTCACACTCTCACCTGTTCCTCATTGTCTCTCGCCAGGTGCTTGTCATTGTCATTAGTGTTTCTTTCAATTCTCTGTCATTCTCCAACATTTTTCAGTCAGGTCATCTGGACAGTTTCTTTTTTTGTGCTGAAACGTTTCGCCTTCCATCCAGAAGGCTTCATCAGTCAAGGAAACACACAACAAAACTGATTCTTCCCCCAACAGCTTACTCCAAAGTGGAACAAACCAGTTCTGCTTGTGATAAGATGGTCTCTTTGGTACGCCCCTCCTCCATTGCCGGCCCTCTTCCTTGTTGACAGTCTTGTCAAACTGGTTGAAAACAACAAAGTCCAACGTTTCAGCACAAAAAAAGAAACTGTCCAGATGACCTGACTGAAAAATGTTGGATGGTATACCTGGATTATTGAGCATGGACTTTGTTGTTCTCTGGTACTTCCTTGTCCGTGCGTTTTGTGCTTATAAGACATCCATGTTTTTTCCTATGAGTCCTTCCTGAGATTTTTCTAGTGTTCTTTGTTCATAAAAGTTAGTTTTGTTTTTTTACATTTGAGCCATCTGGAGTTTCTGTCTGCACTTTGGGTTTTGCTCCTACTAAAACATGCTAAGACCTAAAACTATATTCATTTATATCAAATTAGAGCTTCTATGTCTACCTTTACATCTGTACCTCTGTTTTTAACCCTGGTTTGATGAGCCCCTCCAAAAGCCAGTTCCTGGCCCAACCACAACAAAGATGGACACTGAGCTGGTGTCCTGTGATCTGCTGATCCCATCCTTCCCTCAACTCAACCCTGGCCTTTGAAGGAGAAAAGATTAACTTACCGTATATAACGTGTTCAACTGTAGCTCTGCTCATCTATGATGTCTGAGCTCACATACACAAAATCATGCCCCATCACAAGGAGAAAGAAAATAATTGTTCTGAACCACCCCCCCCCCCCCCCCCCCCCAAGAAAAAGAAAAAAAAATACTGATAAAGCTAGAGCAGAATGTAATGTCTGCAGAAGTGAAAGAGAGAGAGTGGACAGTTAGGGTTCAGTATAAACAACCTACCAAAGCGGCAAGTGACTTTCCACATGCATGAGCCGAGTCACATCCACATTCCTCCCTCACATGGAAACTATTCTGTCTTTTGTTACTCACACATTCCTCTATTTCTTCCATAACACACACAGATAAAAAAATTCAATCACCTGCCCACCTCATCAAAGAATTCTAGAGCTGTTATACCATACCATAACATTTTATTTATAGAGCACTTAAAGCAGCGACAAGGCCAACCAAAGTGCTGTACAGACAGAACAACAGGTAACACACAAAGCAAAATACAAAATGAGGTAAATCAGAAAATAGACATAAAAACGATGCAGATAATGACGACTAACCAGTGTGGAGCATACAGGATCAAAACACAGATCATCTGGTGTCGAAAGCTACTGAATAGTAGTGAATTTTTAAACGGGACTTGAAAACCGAGAGGGAGGGGGCCTGTCTGACAAGCAGAGGTAACTCGTTCCAAAGTCTTGGTCCTGCTACAGAGAAGGCCCTGTCACCTCTGCGCTTAAGACGAGTTCCTGGAACTGTGAGGAGCAACTGGTCCGCTGACCTCAGGGAACGTGGTGGGACATACGGTTGTAGCAAATCAGAGAGATGGGGGGGGGGGGGGACACTGTTCAGTGATTTGTAGACATACAGGAGTATTTTGAACTGGATTCGAAAGTGAACCGGTAACCAGTGCAGTGAGGCCAAAACTGGTGTAATGTGCTCTCTTTTGCCTGTACTGGTTAAAAATGGGGCTGCTGCATTCTGGACCAGTTGTAGTCGTGCAATGGAGGTCTGACTGATACCAAACAGGAGTGAATTGCAGTAATCAAGCCTAGATGTAATGAATGCATGTATTACTGTCTCCAGGTTACTTTGGACAATATGGGCTTCAGTTTAGACAGCCGCCTCAGATGGAAGAAACATGATTTAACAATCATGTTTACATGATTGTTAAGTTTCAGGGAAGGGTCCATTATCACGCAGAGATTACTGACTCTTTGTTTTTCTGACAGGGTTAGAGCGGAAAGGTCGATGCAGTGATTTGTGATCGTGTCGTTGGGAGGGAACAACATGACTTCAGACTTCTTTTCATTGAAACTCAAGAAATTTAAAGCCATCCAGTCCCTGATGTCAGCCAGGCAGTTGAGCAGAGGTTGAATAGAGCATGTACCATTGTGTCTTAGGGGGAAGTAAATTTGACAGTCATCGGCATAGAAGTGAGAGGGCATGTTGTGTTTCCGGAAAATAGCACCAAGCGGCAGCAGGTATAAAGAGAATAGGAGGGGACCCAGGATGGACCCCTGCGGAACCCCCCATTTAAGCTCTGCCGCTGCAGAACTAAAATCCTTGATGGAGACACAAAAGGATCTGTCAGCGAGGTAAGATCTGAACCACTTGAGGGCTGATCCTGTGACGCCCACCCACTGCTCCAACCTAGCAATGAGGATCTCATGGTCGATGGTGTCAAAGGCGGCTGTGAGGTCCAACAGGACAAGCAGCACAGAATCACCGGTATCTGTGGATCTGAAGATGTCGTTAAAGACCTTCAGCAGGGCAGTTTCAGTGCTGTGGAGAGGTTTAAAGCCAGATTGGAAAAGCTCTAAGATGGCGTGATCCTCCAGGAAGCATTTCAACTGGGACTCAACTATTTTCTCCAGTACTTTAGAAACAAATAGGAGTTTGGAGACAGGCCAGAAGTTGGACACGACTGAGGGGTCAAGGTTTGGTTTTTTCAGGAGAGGCTGGACAGCAGCATGTTTAAAGGTTTTTGGCACCACGCCAGTGGATAAACTACTGTTTACTATGGCAAGAATGGACGGACCTAGAGTTGGAAAAGCCTCCTTTAGTAGTCGAGGGGGGACCACATCAAAGGGGGAGCCAGAAGGTTTCAAGCTGCACATGACCTGCTCTAGAGAAGATAGAGTGATGGGTTCAAAATGGTCAAAAGGAGCTACAGGTTGAGGTGGGATGGATGGGTCATGAGTTGGAGGGGAAATGAGAGCCCTGGTGGTCGCAATTTTTTCCAAAAAGAAATGTAAGAAGTTGTTGCACAGCTCAGTCGAGGCTTCCAAAGGTGATGGTTCAGTGAGGTGGAGAACAGAGTTTAGGGTGGAGAAGAGGACACGTGGGTTGTGAGAGTTTGAAGTAATTATATCAGAGAAGTATTTAGATTTAGCAGCTTTCACTGCTTTCTGATAACGGCACCAACTCTCTTTATTTGGAAAGAGACCTGCAGCCTGTCTTTCCTCCACTTTCGTTCCGCCCTCCTACATTGCTGCCTAGCGGCCTTGGTGATGTCACTCAGCCAAGGTTCTGCTCTCAGTTTTGATTTTCTAGTTTTAACAGGCGCAACATGATCCAGAGTCTTTAAGCAGACAGAGTTGAACTGGGATGTCAGCTCCTCAGTGGTGGTGAGAAACACTGGGGGGTGAATTATCATTTCAGAGTTATAAACATCTGTGAAACATCTGTTCAGCTCAGATGTCCTGATGCTCAATAATCCAGGTAGTTAATCATGCTAACAACCTATTGTTAGCATGATTAACTCCATCAAATAATGTTTCCAAATATCTGGCGTCTGTACCTGTGTCTTTAGTTGGCGGCAGACACCGCATACAGAACACCATGGACTTTGTGGATAAGGTGAGGGATGTTCACATGGAGACAGATGACACAATGGTCTCCTTTAATGTCACATTACTCTTCACATGCATTTCTGTTGATGAGGCAGTAGAGGAGGTCTGTTTAAGGTTAAAATCAGACACCACTCTTTTTTTCCATTCAACCTTTATTTATACAGGTTAGTCTCATTGAGCCTCGATGACTCATTTACAAGAGAGACCTGTTTTTAACAAAGAATGATGACCACAGTAGACAATCACAAAAGAAAGCATATAAATTGAAAAATAAATGGAAGAAACAACAAAAAATTAAACAAAAACAGCTACATTATGAAATTATATAAAATACTAAAAACAGGAACATGTCTGCGCTGGTTTTTGCCAGGAACTTAACAGATGTTTGAAGCCAATTAAAAAGGTCAAGGTTGAGAGCTTCAGATCTTTTTGCAAGATATTCAGGAAACAGGAGCGGAGTAGGAGAAGGTCCTTTTGTCTAGTTCAGTCCTCATTGAGGGAACACTGCAGGTAATGATGTCCTGAGAGCGCACGCTGTAGCTGCACTCACACAGAGACATGTAGGAGGAGATGTATGAAGGCAGCAGACCAGGAAGTGATTTAAAGATGAAAATGTACCAGTGAGAGAGTCTGCGTGATGTGAATGGTGACCAGTTAACCAGTGAATACTGGGTGCAGTGTTGGGTACGATAATCACAGCCAGTTATGAATCTTAGTGCACCATGATAGACAGCATCCAACATCTGCAGCATCCAACATCTGCAGCATCTGCAGGGTTCTTGTAGGAGCGTTCATGTAAATAATGTCACTGTAATCAATGGAGGGAAGGAAAGTCACAGATACAAGGTGTTTCCTAGCATTCAGAGTTAGACAGGATCTGTTTCTGAAAACAAAACCCTGTTTAACTTTCAGTTTCTTTACCAAGTTTTCAACATGGAGCTTAAAGGAGAGATGAGAATGGATCAAAATACCCAAGTATTTGTAGGAATTGACAAACTCCATAGGAACACCATTCAAAGATAAAATAGAAGGAAGGACTGCTGGGACTGACTCCAGTTTGAAAACCTCCCTTTGGTTTTGTCAGTGTTTAGCACTGTCTAAATGACATTAAAGTCTGGTTAAAACTAAATTTTCTGAATCTAAATGAAAATAAAACGGAAGTCATCAGCTTTGGTAAATGTAATACCCTTAATGTGCTTGGCCCCTTGGCTTCATACAGCCACTCCAATGTCAGGAATCTGGGAGTTATTTTTGACAGTGCTTTTAAATTAGACAAACAGATAAATACAGTTGTGAAATCCAGTTTCTTCCAGCTAAGACTCATTGCCAAGGTGAAGTCTTGTCTCCCTTTCAGAGACCTTGAAAAGGTGATTCACGCTTTTATTACATCTCGTTTGGACGACTGTAATTCATTGTATGTTGGTTTAGACAAATCATCTTTGCATCGTTTACAATGTGTCCAGAACGCAGCAGCTCGTCTTTTAACAGCAACTAAAAAACATGAACACATAACCCCTGTCCTGGCTTCTCTCCACTGGCTTCCTGTCCACTTCCGGATTGATGTTAAGATTTTATTGCTTGTTTTTAAAGTCTTAAAAGGTCTGGCCCCGTCATATTTATGTGATCTCATTAACATCTACACTCCAGTAAGAGCACTCCGGTCTACCAACCAGTTCCTCTTAGATGTCCCCAGATCCAAACTGAAATCCAGAGGTGATCGGGCTTTTGCGGTTGCTGCTCCAAAACTGTGGAACAGTTTACCTGAGGATTTAAAGAGCGCTCAGACTGTTGAGACTTTTAAATCTTTGCTCAAGACTCGTCTGTATTCCTTGGCATTTCATCCACGCAGAGTCTGATAACAAGTTGAGCTGATTTTATTGTTGTTATGTGTTGTTTTTATTGTCAACTTATGTTTTTGAGTGGCACTAGATGCATTTTTACTCTTTTTTTTACATTTTTTAATCTGTCTTAACTGTAAAGCACTTTGGTCAGCTTTTGTTGTTTTTATGTGCTATATAAATAAATTGACATTGACATTGACAAGTTTGAGACAGAACAAATCTGACTGGATGATGTCAAAAGCAGACTATAAAAGTTGGAAAGCCTTAGCAACTGTTTTAGCTCAACAAAAACAACTGTGTCATCAGCATAGGAATGTAAGGATGCATCTAGAATGATCTGACCTACATTACTTATGTAGATTGTGAAGAAGGTGGGTTTTAAGACTGAGCCTTGTGGTACACCATTGTTAACAGTTAGATAACTGGAAGCAGTACCATTATGTAAAACACATTGCCTCCGATCTGAAAGGTAATTAGAGAACCAATTAATGGTGTGAGCTGAGAAACAAATTTCAGAGAGCTTATGGCATAATATGTCATGTTCCACAGTGTCAAAAGCTTTAGACAGGTCTAAGAAAAGTGCATGTTACGGTCACAGACCTTTAGGGGCTCTCTTCATGAGAGAGCTTCTTCTTCTTGTGTTTCAGAGCTAAACAATCGTGAACAAATACTGCAGCTGGCACATGAACATCCATGGTCAGGTCACTTGGGTATCACTAAAACCTACAACCACATTCTACAGAATTTCTTTTAGCCAGGCCTAAAGAAAGATGTTGCCAGGTTCTGTAGAGCATGCAGAGTTTGCCAAATTGTGGGTCAACCTAATCAGAGGGTACCACCTGTTCCTCTTAAACCCCTGCCTGCAGTTGGTGAGCCATTTGAACGTGTCCTGTTAGACTGTGTGGGCCCTCTGCCCAGAACAAAAACTGGTAATCCATTTCTCTTAACAGTCATGTGTGCTGCCACTCATTTTCCTGAGGCCATCCCACTTTGAAAAATCACAGCACCCACCATAACTAAGGCTCTACTCAAGTACTTCTCAACATTTGGTCTGCCTAAAGTTGTACAAACTGATCAAGGCAGTAATTTTCAGTCCAAGCTCTTCAAACAGACTCTACAGTTTTTTGGCATTAAACACATTCTCTCTAGCCCATACCACCCCCAGTCACAAGACGCACTAGAAAGGTGGCATCAGACTATCAAGGCCATGATGTGCAAATATTGTCTTGAGACAAGGAAAAGCTGGGATGAAGGACTTCCATTCCTGTTGTTTGTAGCCTGAGAAGCAAAACAAGAATCTCTTGGTTTCAGCCCTGCTGAATAGGTTTTTGGGCATGGGATAAGAGGACCACTGAACATACTGAAAGAACAACTCCTGTCAGTTGACACACAGCCACAATCAAATAATGCTTGAGTTTGTCACACAGTGTTGAGAATGTGTACACCATGCTTGTTCAATAGCCAGAGAGTCTTTGTCAGCTGTCCAAGGAAAAAAGAAAAATTATATGAAAAAAGACGGTGCAGCGCTCTTTCGAGCCAGGTGACAAAGTGCTTATACTTGTGCCCACATCTGGTTTATCTCTTTCAGCCCAATTTACAGGCCCATATGTGGTAAAAAGCAGAGTAAATGACACAGACTACATTGTTCACACTCCTGATAGGAGGCGCCAAACACATATCAATATGTTGAAACTCTTCCATTCCAGAGAAGATGGCCGCACGGACTCATGTTGTGAAGAGTCTCCAAAACCTGGCTCGATCTCTCTTATGTCTGGATCCACCAACCATGATGGTTTGAAAAAGTGTGATGGAGATCACTGTGGTAGGCTTTCAAACTCTGTAATTCTTGATGCCTTAGATGCATACCTGTCATATCTTCCCAGGGAGGAGAAATAACATGTGGAAAACCTGATCCTGACATACCCTACTCTATTTGGAGATGTGCTAGGACCAGAGTACTAGAGCATGATATTGACGTGGACGATGCGTCCCCCATTAAACAGCATGCATACCACTGTCTGCCAGTCAAGAGGGAAATGATGTGTAGTGATGTAGGGACAGCTTTGCTGTAGACACTACTAATTAATTATTCTTAAAGTTAGTTCAAGCACAAAGAATATTAATTGTTTAATTACAACGGATTCTTTCTTTTTCTAATTAAATTTCTGCCATGTGACCGAGATAACTGTGAGTGGATTGTTTAATCAGTCACATGAGACGCCATTTTATCTTTGACCCATCAGAATAAATGCGGTCATTTATTTAACAGAATCAAAATTTAACATCAAAACATGTACACATTGATTTGCTGATCTGTTTCTGATTAATAAAAACTTGGCACGCTTTACTAACAAGACAACAGAACATTACTGATTGAGGCTGAGTCACCTCTGAAGGCATCTAGATTACTGGCAAATAGAAAAGTTTAAGAGAAGGAATAGATTTAAAAGGAAGATGGGTGAAGGAAGATGTATGTTTGTTGACCAGAATTAGCACTCTTCTTTCAACACCAGCTCAACCCCCCGGTCCACTTAGTGCGCGACAACTCGTGACGTCTCTTTACCTTCACAGTGGATGGATCAGCTCCAGTATAGAAGTCCCTTCGCACGCTACCTTTCAGCGTCTCTGGTCAGGGCTGCTGGTCATCGTCAGAAGTCGTGTGGTTTATTTACTCCGTTCAACAGAACAAGCTTCCTTCGAAGTTGTAGGGCGTGATGTCCAGGTGAGTTCACAGCGAGGCGCTGTAACTCCGCTGGGATGGACGGACCCTCGTCTCACGGTCAAATCCATCAGCTATTGATTAAATCTGAAAGTTCCTTAGGAACTCTCAGTAAGACTCCAGTCAGAGATTCCACTCAGAAGTGGAAGACTCCTGGGAAGACTTCATAGAAGAAGACTCAATGAAGACTCAAGGAAGACTGAAGGAAGACCCATGAAGACTCAATAGTCCCAGGAAGTGTTGACTTTTAAAAGAGTACTCACTTCTTGTCACTTGGTACTTCCTGATTGGTTGAAACAATCAGCAGGGGCGGCGTTTCAGTGATGTCAGAGGGTTATTAGGAGTCAAAAAGACAGCAAGAATGTTTACGAACGGTTAGTACAGACAGAGGAATGTTATGGCGAAGTGAGACAAACGCAGATGCCAGTTGAAGTTATTTACTGTCTGCTGAGTTTTAAAACAAGGCACTTCGTTCTCATAACTTGCTTTCTGACCGACATCTCTGACTTTCGACCGACATCAAATCCACTCATTCAGACAGAAGATCAAAATGCACAATTACTTTGTAAATAGACATTTAACTTGATCTCTAAGTCTAATGAGGTTTAAAAATCATTAATACTGTTTCACAGTTGATTTAAATGAGTGGTTCACTTCAACATTTAGAAATGGTATGAACTACACACACTTTGATTATCAAGACATTCTAAAATAGTAATGATAATGTAAAAAGAAGAGTGTTCTTTCAATTGATTAATTCAGGATACAATTAAATAGTCTCTTGATGAGATAATTTGTATTTCTGGATTCAGATCAATGAAATAACAGTTCCTGTCCCCTGAAGGTCTTCAGAGACAGGTTGAGATCGGAGGCCTAGTCCACTACAGATGAAAAAAAGAGGTCCAGTACCTACTGGAAAATGGCTTGGCTGTACAAAGCTGTAGCTCCTGGAGCTCTCCATGTCTTCTGACACCAAAGTCAGACGGGTCTCCACATTTCTGTACAGACTTGAAGCTTAAAGCTTCCCTGTGTTTGTTTGTTTTTCCTTTTATTTTTGCCCTGGTGTTTGATATTTCTTTCCTAAATTGTAAAATAAAACTGTTCTTTCACTGACATTAACTGCTAGTTGTTTGTGTTACACCTAGTGCCAGAAATTAACCTTTGTTGTTTTGAGGAGGTTGTAACAGTGCAGCACAATAATCCTTAGCATCCAATGCTTCAACAATGTCATTAAAACCCTTCAGTGAAGAGTCATTGTGCTGTGTTGTTTCATGAAACCAGACTGATGGGGAGATAAAATGTTAAAAGAATCCAAATACTTCTTGATTTGAGAGTTTATCCGTTTTTCTAGGACCTTAGCTAAAATACAGAGTTTAGAGATTGGTCGATAGTTGTTCAGTGAGGTGGGGTCTCATCCCTTAAGTAAAGGTAGTACAAAGGCTGTTTTCCAAGCGTTTGGGATGGTGTTTTGGCTTATGGACAGGTTAAAGATGTGGGACACTGGTTCTGCAATGATGTGTGCAGTCAGCCTTAAGAAATAAGGTGGAAGATCATCAGGGCCTGCAGATTTTTTTAGGATCTAGACCTTTTAACAATGTATTAACCCCACTAACTGAAAACAGTGAAAATGAAAAGTTTACTGAGGATTGACTTGTAGGAGAGACATGATTTGTAGATGTTTGCCTTAAAGAAGGGGTAGCTGGTTTTCCATTAGTAGCTGTGGCAATCAAGAAACTAGAAGCAACAAAATGTCTGTTGAACAGTTCAGGATCTCATGCTGAACTGACACAGGAACAGAGTTAACAAGAAGGTGTGATGGCAGGTCAGATGAATGAGATCTGCCAGAGAGTGATTTGATGTTTTTCCAGAATATTTTAGGATCATTTAGATCTTTGGAGGTCTGTGATAAGAAGTAGTTACATTTTGTGGCTTTAATGGAAGCTGTACATTTATTCCGCAGCTGTTGAAAATGCAACCAGTCAGTGTCTGAGCTAGAATGTCTTGCTGTAGCCCAAAGCTGATCTCTCCTATGTAGGAGGTCAGTTAGCTCAGGAGTAAACCAGGGGCTGTCTCGTCCTTTTATTCTGAACTGGTGAAAAGGGGCATTTTTTAAATTAATTTACCATTTATTTATACAGGTAGTCTCATTGAGCCACGAGAACTCATTTTCAAGAGAGACCTGTTTAGGGAGCAGATGGGGGTTAAGGGCCTTGCTCATGGGCCCAGAGTGGGGCGAATGAGGATGGGGGCAAGTGTGGGTGCTTCACCTACTCCACCCACAATTTTGATGTTGTCGGGGCCGGGGCGTGAACTGGTTTTGCCAGTCAAAATGGAACAGATCCCAAAGGAAGCCCTGTTCACGAAAACATTTCATGTCCATTTTTAGAATTAGTCTAGGCTTGGAGCAAGGTAGTTTAGTGTCCCTGAGAGCTCAGATAACACACTGGTCACTCATCATCTGCAAATCACCCAACCCAGGAAATTTATGGAGCACATTTGTTAAAAAGAGGTTTAATATGGACACTCTTTCAGGGCATGTATTGTTTGGTCTGGTGGGAGTGTCTATGATTTGGGTGAGATTGAGTGACAAACAACATTTAAAAAAATTGTTTTCTTTAAATTAAACTCTTAGCAGCAGGACCACACTTTCCACAGAACAACTGTGTCAACTCTTGAAACTGTGCCTGCAGTCAACCTACTTCACATATGGGGAGCAATATTATAGGCAGAAACATGGGTGTGCTATGGGGTCTCCAGTTTCTCCTATTGTTGCCAACCTGTACATGGAGGAGGTAGAAAAGAGAGCCTTGACGTCCTTTTCAGGGACACCACCAAGTCATTGGTTCAGGTATGTTGACGACACCTGGGTTAAAATTACATCTCAGGAAGTCCAACATTTTACTGACCACATCAACTCTGTGGATAAATACATCAAGTTCACACGAGAAGATGTAAAAAATGGTAAGTTGGCTTTCTTGGACTGTGAGGTCTCAGTCTCTGATAGAGGACATTTGCAAACTGAGGTGTACCACAAACCCACCCACACAGACCAGTATTTGCAGTTTGACTCCCATCACCCTTTGGAGCACAAGTTAGGAGTCATCAGGACTCTGTACCACAGAGCAGACAGCGTCCCCACTAGCTCAGGAGCCAGACAGAAGGAGAAATCCCACACAAGACAGGCTCTAGAGCAATGTGGATATCCTAACTGGGCCTTCCTGAAAGAAGAAACCCAAACAGGACTCCAGTCAAAATCCAAATGGCCACAACTCCACCACTTCTCAATTCAAGATCATTTGAGTCTGAAACGTGTGCACGGAAAGTGTCAGGTGATGTGCTTTCCTTTTAGGAATGATTGACCTTTAAAGTAAAATCAACATTTGTTCATATGGGGTCAGAAGTGCAGGTTTTGTTCTTCCATTAGTGTGATGATTAAAAAATAATGGTATAAAAATGGGGCAGCACGGTGGCGCAACTGGTAGAGCTGCTGCCTCTCAGCGAGCAGGTCCTTGGTTCAAACCCCGGTCCAGGGGCCTTTCTGGGTGGAGTTTGCATGTTCTCTCCGTGCATGCGTGGGTTTTCTCCGGGTGCTCCAGTTTCCTCCCACAGTCCAAAAACATGCATGTTAGGCTGATTGGTAACTCTAAATTGTCCCTAGGTGTGAGTGAGAGAGTGAATGGTTGTTTGTCTCGTTTGTCTCTATGTGTCCCTGTGATGGACTGGAGACCCGTCCAGGGTGTACCCCGCCCCTCGCACAGTGATTGCTGGACATGGGCACCAGCGACCCCCGTGACCCAAAATGAAATAAGCGGGTAAAGATAATGGATGGATGGGTATAAAAAAGAAGAGAGCACTCTGCTTGGCTTGTTTAATGGTTTACCCAGCAGCACCAACACACACCTGTGATTTACAACTGTGTACTGTAAAGCTGCAAAGCCGCCTTGAGTCCATCTGGGCGTTCTGGTGCCAAAAATGCCTAATTGTGGGATTCCATTCCACTGATCCATGCTATGAATCTCCTTCAAGGTCGAACCCACCACGCTGACGAGTCCCAGAAGCCACAGGTGGTCTGAGATTCTCATAAATTGCCTCCACCTTACGGTTAACCTCGTAAACCAGATGATTTAAAGTTCCCACATCGAGGACCAGACCTTCACACTGACTCTGAAGCTTTTCCATGGCCGAAACTGCTCCTGATGTCTTCTTCAAAAGTCGATAAAACAGAGCCCCGCCGATGCCAAAAAGCAGAGTCCCTGCTATCATAATTCCAAATATGTAAACGTCTTGAACATCCTCCTGAGACAGAACTGTGATGCACATCATCTGCCACACTCCCCACGAATCCATGACGTACCCCACAGCGTGAGTCTCATCTGGACACGCAGGTTCTCCAGGACCTTGTCACTTTGATGAAAAAATCTTATCAATAGAGTTGAACGCCCACGATACCAAATCCATAATCTTCTTAATTTATGTTCTGGAGACGTGAACCAGGTGCTTCAGACAGACAGAGAGCAGAGCAGGAGGAAGGAAAAACTTATTTATGCTCTTTTGTATTTATTTATTTGTTAATTGTTAGGCTTCTTGATGTGGGACTTGAATCCAAATTTTGTACCGTTAACATGCAAATGTGAGCTGGTATGACAATAAAAATCCTTGAATCCTTGAATTATGGAGTCAATGAAAACTCAGAACAACTGGTCCAAAATGCAGAGAATCTGCAATGTACTTTAGGCAAAGGGCTCCCAGAAATAGTTCATGTGATGCATGGTTTTGAACATTTACTGCACTTTGAAACTCCTTTACAGTGACCATTTTGTCACAAGATATGAGGTATTATCCTTGAATGGAATCAGTTTTAAGTACAGCAAACAGCTGCACAGTACATAATATGCAAATGTACAAACACAACAAAGTAACAGCAGACTACATGGAGTATACACTCAAAAGATGCCTTGAGATGGGAGCTAAATATCCCACACTGTAATGGAACTCATTACTTTGGTCACTGAGAAAACAAGAAAACTACACTTAAAATAAACTACCCAATAAGTTTGCAGGTTGTTTTGTGCCTAAATTAATTAAACATAATCAATAAGCAAAGTGAAACAGAGTTCCAAAATGGACATCTGCTTCATATACCTATGATAAAGTCATGCACCTATTTCAACATGTCCCAAAAATGTCATCAACGTTCATATAAACAAACAAGTAAACTTAAAACTGCTTGGGCTAATTCATCCATCCATCCATCCATCCATTATCTTTACCACTTCTTCCATTTTGGGTCACGAGGGTCACTAGTGCCCATGTCCATCAATCACTGTGCGAGGGGCGGAGTACACCCTGGACAGGTCTCCAGTCCATCACAGGGACACATAGAGACAAACAAGACAAACAACCATTCACTCTCTCACTTTCACCTAGGGACAATTTAGAGTTACCAATCAGCCTAACATACAAGTTTTTGGTTTGTGGGAGGAAACCGGTGTACCTGGAGAAAACCCACGCATGCACGGAGAGAACATGCAAACTCCACCCAGAAAGGCCCCTGGACCGGGATTTGAACTGGGGACCTGCTCACTGAGAGGCAGCAGCTCTACCAGTTGTGCCACCGTGCTGCGCTTGGGCTAATTCATCCACTGATATTAAATCATTGAGGCTTCTTTATAAGACCTTCTAAAATATAGGGGAGTATCTCACCTGTGTCTTGGGAGTTGAGTACCTCCAATGCATGCATCATGGCACTGGCAAATACATTGGCATCCTCCTTGCTGCCAAAGTTGAGGCCATAAACTTGTCGAGCATCACGCCACTGGTGGAAAGTCTGCGTGGCCTGGTTGTACTTCAGCCCCTTGGGAATGGCACAGTTTATCACCACCTGCAGACACCCAGGATAGAATAATGGAAAGGGAGAATATTGGTTGGATCAGTTGTTATTTTAGAGCTTCTTGCACTAATAGTAGTCTCTTGATCAGACCATGGGTGGGGGTATTGCACTAGTGTAGCAAAGGGGTGGAACATTTCTGAGAACTTTAAAAAAATAATAATTATTGGACATTATGTGGAGAATTTTGGAACCAATAAATAGATTGTTTTTATAAATAGACTACGGCTTTCTAGATTACAGCTCGCATGGCTGGCCAGTACCCCTCAGCTGCCTCCAAAGTCCTACCATCTAACAACACCAATACCTTCTTCTTCAGCTTGACAGACTCCTAAGCCAGGGGTTTACTCTACAGAGTTAAAGGATGACCATTGCAAGAAGCACAGACAACCTTCCGGCCACAGTTCAAGGCAGGCGCTTTGACATTGGAGGCACGGAACATGGCCCACTTGGATTCAATGTCCCCCCGCCCTTTACTAGGCTGCAGTTGAAGTTCTCTCAGAGGTGGGAGTTGAAGATTCTTCTGATGGGTTCTTCTGCCAGATGTTCCCAGCAAACCCTCACTACTCATTTGGATCTTCTCCGGCCATCTGATTTAACTCACTACCAGGTGGTGATCAGTTGACAGCTCAGCTCCTCTCTTTATGTGAGTGTTCAAAACATATGGCCACAGATCAGATGACATGACAACAAAGTCTATCATCAATCTGTGACCTAAGGTGTCCTGGCGCCAGGTGCACTTATGGACACCCTTATGTTCGAACATGGTGTTCATGATGGACAAACCATGACTAGTACAGAAGTCCAAAAACAGAACATTGCTTGGGTTTAGATCAGAAAGGCCGTTCCTCCCAATTATGCCCCTGCAGGTCACACTATCATTATCTACATGGGCATTGAGGTCCCCTAGCAAAATAAAAGAGTCTTCACCTGGAGAACCTTTCAACACACCTCCTAAGGACACCAAGAAGGCTTGGTATTCCAAACTGCAGTTGTGTAGGCATAAACAACAGTCAGAGCCCATCACCCCACCTGAAGGCACAAGGATCCTACCCTCTAATCTACTGGGATAATATTACCGAGTATAAGTAGACCAACACCAGCTTGGCACCTCTCACCATGGGCAATTCCAGAGTTGAATAAGGTCCAGTCCTTTTCAAGGAGATTGGTTCTGGAGTCCATACTGTGCGTCAAAGTGAGCCAAACTATATCTAATCCAGAGGTGCCCACACTTTTTCAGCATGCAAGCTACTTTTAAAATGACCAAGTGCAAGTTATCTACCTACTATAAAACACAAAACATATGCTTATTTATAAACATATCAAGTATGCTTTATTATGTTTTTGTTTTATGTTCTTGTTTTTAGTATTTTACCATGTTCTATACGGCACCTTGATTTATTGTTTTATAACACTACGTTTATTTTACTTCTGTCTCCCACCACCTGCACTGGGTCGAGGGGGCGTCCAAGCACAGAGCTGGTCTTCTTGATGAGCTTATCTAGCTTCTTCTTCTCAGCTGATGATAAGCTGCTGCTCCAACACACACCACCACAGAAGATGGCTGATGCCACTACCGAGTCAAAGAAGGTCTTCAGGAGCACCCCCTGCACTCCAAAACACCTCAGTCTCCTCAGCAGGTAGAGTCTGCTCTGACCCTTCCTGTAAAGTGCATCAGTGTTGTGAGACCAGTCCAGTTTATTGTTCAGGTGAACACCCAGGTACTTGTAAGAGTCCATGATGTCAATGTCCACTCCCTGGATGTTCACCGGGGTCAGTGAGGTGGGTCTGTGCCTGTGGAAATCCACCACCAGCTCAGGATCTACTAAAGTGATGTGATGATTTATGAAGAACTTCAGTTTGTACTGGAATTTTCCCAAGTTGCTCTCATCTCTTAATCAGCTTACTTCACTTCAGAAATGTATCGTTTGTTGTTTTTCTTCTACTCACAGTGAAAAGTGTGAGGAAACACTGTCTGTGTACTTCATAAAGCAGATGGAAACAAAAGACACACAAATCTGTGAGTGACTGATAGTAAACACACCATGATCCTTGGAACATGTTAGAAACTATGTTTATAAATGCTGTGTTCGGCTCTGTAAATCTCACATGCCTCAGATTTGAAGAGATGACAACTTTTAACAGGCAGTTGAAAGCTTAAAGTGTACAGTGGTGCTTGAATGTTTGTGAGGTCTTTATAATTGTCTATATCTCTGCATCAATATGATCTAAAACATCATCAGATTTTCACACAAGTCCTAACAGTAGATAAAAAGAACCCAGTTAAACAAATGAGACTAAAATATTACATATTAGTGAGTGGTAAAAGTATGTGAACCTCGAGGATTAGCAGTTAATTTGAAGGTGAAATTAGAGTCAGGTGCTTTCAGTCAGTGGGATGATGATCAGGTGTGAGTGGTCACCCTGTTTGATTTAAAGATCAGGATCCATCAGAGTCTGCTCTTCACAACATGCCTGTGCAAGTGGATCATGGAGGAACAAAGGAGATTTCTGAGGAGCTCATAAAAAGAGTTGTTGATGCTCATCAGGCTGGAACAGTTTATAAAACCATATCTAAAGAGTTTGGACTCCACCAATCCATAGTCAGACAGACTGCATACAAATGGAGGACATACAAGACGATTGTTTCCTCCCCAGGAGTGGTGGACCAACAAAGATCACTCCAAGAGCAAGGTGTGGAATAGTTGGCGAGATCACAAAGGACCTCAGGGTAACTTCTAAGCAGCTGAAGGCCTCTCTTACATTGACTAATGTTAATGTTCATGTTCATGAGTCCACTATCAGGAGAATACTGGAATGGACCAACATTCCTCCAAGCCAGAGTGCAGTACTGATCAACAGTTACTGGAAATGTTTAGTTGCAGTTCCAGCACAGGTTGAACAACTGGGAGATAAAGTTAGAGAGGACACACTGAAATGGTTTGGACATGTCCAGAGGAGGGACAGTGAGTATATTGTTAGAAGGACGTTAGAAATGCAGATGCCTGGAAAAAGACAAGAGGAGATACATGAATGCTGTTACAGGACATGGAGGTAGTTGGATTGAAGACAGAGGATGTAGAGGACAGAGTGAGACAGAGGAGGATGACTTTCTGTTCCAACCCCTGAAGTGGGAAAAGCAGAAAGAAGAAGACACCTTCATTTCTCAGGCATTTGCTTCCTCAAAAAATATTGAATAATCGAGCCAAAATCCTCACTGCTATCTCTCCTAGACATTTCCAAATCTCTTCTGGTATCTCATCAGGTCCTACTGCCTACCCCTTCTTCATCCTCCTCACTAATCTTTCTTATTTCCTGGTCCAAAGATTTTATGACCTCTGATCTTCTTTCATTTTTGTCATTCATTAGCTCCTCAACAAACTCCTTCCAACTCCTTAAAATGTTTTGTGCATCGCTTTCAGAATATGTGATGTGTATGGCTCTTCGCTAATACCACACAAAGTTATATCTCAATATTAGTCAAATTAACTGACAAAATGTTTCAACAAGTTGTTTTGTTTTTTTTGTTTTTTTAATTATTTGTCCAGAGGACCTGACTTAACTTTTTGGGATTTTTTTTCCTGGATAATTGAGCATGCATCAGGATAAAATTAACTGAGTTACAGCAGTCCCTTGTTTATCATGGGGGATCTGTACCCTGAAGACCTACGATAAGTGAAAAATGCCAAGTAGGAATAGTAGTACAAGTATTAAGTAGTAATTTTATATTTTATTACATATATATATAT
>NC_056509.1:3437362-3439138 GCF_014905685.2 Nematolebias whitei
TCAGTCTCACAGACAGAGATTGGAAGTTGGTTCCACAAGAGAGGAGCCTGAGAACTGAAAGATCTTCCTCCCATTCTGTTTTTGTAAACTCTAGGAACCACAAGTAAACCTGCAGCCTGAGAGCGAAGTGCTCTGTTAGGAAAATATGCAGCAATAAGATCTATAATATAAGATGGAGCTAGGTTGTTGAGAGCTTTGTAGGTTAGAAGTAAGATTTTAATTCTATTCTGGATTTGACAGGGAGCCAATGGAGAGAAGCTAAAACTGGAGAGATATGATCTCTCCCAGTAACTCCAGTTAAGACTCTGGCAGCAGCATTTTGGATCAACTGAAGACGTTTTAAAGAAGTATTTGGACACCCAGATAATAAACCATTGCAATAGTCCAGTCTAGACGTGACAAATGCATGGACCAGTTTTTCTGCATCATCTTTAGATCAGATGTTTCTAATGTTAGTGATATTACGCAGGTGGAAGAAGGAGGTTCTAGTAACATTTTTAATGTGGGGGATAAAAGACATGTCCTTATCAAAAATAACACCAAGATTTATTAGAACTGGAGGACCGATTAATGAGAAGTATTGTAACTACAGCTAGCAAACTGTTAGGGACCACTCTGCCGAAACAATGGTCTCTTTTGATGTCACATCACTCTTTCAGAATTCGAATCAGAATAAACTTTATTGGCATTGCACCGAGATACAACGAGAATATGTACGTACAGTCATCTGAAGATGGGCGGAGTGCACGAAGCTGCAACTATAAATAATCAGCGCGGCCTCTTATTCTTATTCAGAATAATATTTTGCTTAGATGAGAAAAGGAAAGAAAACGTGAGAAGAGACGGTATAAAAAAAAAGATCTCTCACACCGTGTCCTAGACAGGGCACGATTTGAGGCATCAAGAAAACCTCCCACAGCAAAGCAACATAAACAGACGTTATACATGAACATATAGGCGGTGAAAACATTGAATTTTAAGGGAAAGTCGTAGCATAGTCCAGAGCCCCCCCTCAGCCATTGTCCAGATAAGAGGTGACGTTCATCTTCAGCTCAGTTGAGGTTCTGTCACATGTCCATGTCCTTGGGGGAGGGAGGGGTGAGGAAACAGTCAAAGCATCTTTGTTGTTTTCTGAACATTCCAGGAGGAGTTGAGATAAGTCCGGCATCAAGGCCACAGTTTGGGTCAGGCAGAACTCGTGAATTGTTGTTTCTGCCTTTAAAGTCTCGCTGGTACATATTCTCTGATGGAAACTCCAAAACAGCCGAATTGATCCTTTACTCCAAAAGTCGAGCTCACAGGTTCTCCAAGATTATTCCCACCATTCGTGAGTGCTGCCAGGAAGTTCACAGTCCTGATAACAGCTGCTCCAATTCCCTGTCACAGCTCCACATTCAGTCAGAGCACTGCAGAGCTTCAACACATCCACACAAATTTGTAGACAACCAGATTCCACCAACCAAACAGCAAAAAAACCCAGTTTTCACCATAAATCCAATTGTTTCCATCGAGGTCAGAGTGTCCTCCTTACCCTGGCTCCTGTCGGGAGAAGTTGATTGATTGTGTTGAAAGACCAGCTGATCCTTCCAATTAAGAGGTATGCAGAAAAAAAAGAGGCGTTTTTAAGGGTTCACAGGACAAAAGAGCGCAGCAGGGAAGCGGGTAGGTGGTGGGTGGGGGGGGGGGCACGTCTGGTTTCACCGGAGAATAGAAGGAAAAAAACAAACAAACGTGCATTCCTGTTGATGATGCAGTAGAGGTGGTCAGTTTAAAATT
>NC_056509.1:3439238-3442860 GCF_014905685.2 Nematolebias whitei
ATATATATATATATATATATATATATATATATATATATATATATACATCCATCTATCTATATATATATGTGTGTGTGTGTGTGTGTGTGTGTATATATAAAGGCATTTTAAACCCGTCCCACACTCTTGCAATATTCTAAATAATGTTTCTAAACTCTCTAAACGACTCAGATTGTCCTGATTTCAGCTCTCTGACTCCTCTGCTCTCAGCCACCTGCAAGTGCTCTTGGCCACGCCCACTTCTATGGTCTGCACACAGAACAGCTGATCAGCTGCAGCAGGACGTTTATCCTGCAGCTCTGGGCTGCACAAATGTGCAGAAGATGCTAAATAATTTAAAATAATTTATTTTAAATAAAAATTCCATGCCGATCATGTTTCTCATCCATCAGTCAACCAATTGTGTGTCATCATGTCCAATCTTATTTTGAAAAACCATCGACTGAGTCCGCGATAATGGAACCACAAAGTAGTGAGGGATTCCTGTATCGCCACTTCTGTTTTGGCTAAAATCAGTTACCCACCTAAAGTTGGACTGACTCCACAAGTCAACTAGTTGTAGCTGTACTTTGTACATCCAGTGATTATTTATTGAAAGTTTCATTAAAAATTGTTCTGTTTTTGAAAAGATATTTTGCTAACAGACAGAGCTGATGACAAATAGTTGATTGCAGTTTTTTTTTAAACAAACAAATAAAAAATCTGTGCCATCTTTTAGTGCCTAAAAAACTATTATGAATCAATCTCAACTACCACTACAGCAAAATTATTATTCAATATTTATTAAATTGACTGAGGTAAAGCTGACGATGTGTTTTCTAAGGTCAGTTTGCTGTGGTGGCCATTTTTGATTGGGTTGATTCCAAAGTTAATCGTTGTTGATCTACTATTTATCCAACAGTTAATTTCTAAGAGCTTCATTGAAATTTAACAGTTCATGGAGTATTTTGCTAACAGACAAAAAACACACATGCTTAGACCGTGGAAAAACATTATTGTCCACCTCCTCTTATCATAGCAGGTGATAGTTAAACAGGTAAGATCCTATCAATATCTACAGAGCCTTGCGAAAGTATTCTGCCCCTTGAACTTTTCAACCTTTTGCCACATTTCAGGCTTCAAACATAAAGATATAAAATTATATTTTTTGTGAAGAATCAACAACAAATGGGACACAATCGTGAAGTGGAATGAAATTTATTGGATGTGTCAAACTTATTTAACAGATAAAAAACTGAAAAGTGGGGCGTGCAATATTATTGGGCCCCTTTACTTTCAGAGCAGCAAACTCACTCCAGAAGTTCAGTGAGGATCTATGAATGATCCAACGTTGTCCCAAATGACTGATGATGATCAATAGAATCCACCTGTGTGTAATCAAGTCTCCGTATAAATGCACCTGCTCTGTGACAGTCTCAGGGTTCTGTTCAAAGAGCAGAGACCATCATGAAGACCAAGGAACACACCAGGCAGGTCCAAGATACTGTTGTGGAGAAGTTTAAAGCTGGATTTGGATACAAAAAGATTTCCCAAGCTTTAAACATCCCAAGGAGCACTGTGCAAGCAATCCTATTGAAATGGAAGGAGTATCAGACCACTGCAAATCTACCAAGACCCGGCCGTCCCTCTAAACTTTCATCTGGAACAAGGAGAAGACTGATCAGAGATGCAGCCAAGAGGTCCATGATCACTCTGGATGAACTGCAGAGATCTACAGCTGAGGTGGGAGAGTCTGTCCATAGGACAACAATCAGTCGTACACTGCACAAATCTGGCCTTTATGGAAGAGTGGCAAGAAGAAAGACATTTCTCAAAGATATCCATAAAAAGTGTTGTTTAAAGTTTGCCACAAGCACCTGGGAGACACCAAACATGTGGAAGAAGGTGCTCTGGTCACATGAAACCAAAATCCAACTGTTTGGCCACAATGCAAAATGATATGTTTGGTGTAAAAGCAACACAGCTCATCCCCCTGAACACACCATCCACACTGTCAAACATGGTGGTGGCAGCATCATGGTTTGGGCCTGCTTCTCGTCAGCAGGGACAGGGAAGATGGTCAGAATTGATGGGAAGATGGATGGGGCCAAATACAGGACCATTCTGGAAGAAAACCTGTTTGAGTCTGCAAGAGACCTGAGACTGAGACGGAGATTTATCTTCCAACAAGACAATGATCCAAAACATAAAGACACATCTACAATGGAATGATTCACAAATAAACGTATCCAGGTGTTGGAATGGCCAAGTCAAAGTCCAGACCTGAATCCAATCGAGAATCTGTGGAAAGAGCAGAAGACTGCTGTTCACAAACGCTCTCCATCCAACCTTACTGAGCTCCAGCTGTTCTGCAGGAAGAATGGGCAGAACTTCAGTGTCTCCATGTTCAAAACTGATGGAGACAAACCCCAAGAGACTTGCAGCTGGAACTGCAGCAAGAGGCGGAGCTACAAAGTGTTAATGCAAGGGGGCCCAATAATATTGCACGCCCCACTTTTCAGTTTTTATTTGTTAAAAAAGTTTGACACATCCAATAAATTTCATTCCACTTCACGATTGTGTCCCACTTGTTGTTGATTCTTCACAAAAAATTTAAATTTTATATCTTTATGTTTGAAGCCTGAAATGTGGCAAAAGGTTGAAAAGTTCAAGGGGCCGAATACTTTCACAAGGCACTGTATATAGATACATAGATGTAATACATCAATGTATCTATATACAACCCCAAACCTGCAGCAGTAAATGGACTGTACTTATACAGCACCTTTCTATCTTATTTCAAGATACTCAGAGCTCTTTACAACAATCTGTGCCTCAATGACCCATTCATACAGCTCTATACTAGATCTCTACAAAGATAATTGAACAACTCATACTAATGTGAATAATCAGAGCTTTGTCACATTCATACACTGATGGGACACACATCAGAGGCTATGAGGGGTTCAGGGTCTTGCCCAGGGACACTTCAGCATGTGACTGCTGGTGGAATCGAACCCCCAACTCTTGCATTGGAGGACGCCAGCTCTAACCACTCAACCACAGCTTCCCAGTACACAGCTGTTCCATCTGTCCAACTGCATTGCGCGTTTTAGGGACTGCAAATCGGTAGAAATGGATTAATCTTCTCCTCCCTGATCAACTCTCACTAACCTGATGATCTTGGATTTTGCGTCCTACAACGCGGAAGGCATTGTTGCCTGTGTGGTGGTAAATATGGACTCTGCTAAAGCCCGTTGAGCCGCCAGCCGGGATCCACTTCTTGTTGGCATCATCGTAAACCATAACAGCAGCTCGTGCTTGGCAGATACTCTGTTCACTGCAACAGAAAAGACAAACCGTAATGACTATTAAATAAAACAGATAATTCATTTGGTCGGTATTTCAACAAAGCTCATCATTTCAATTACAGAACTAGTCATAACTTTGATAATATGTTTTAACATTTCAGTTCAATTCAATTCAAAGCACTTTATTAATCCCAGAGGGAAATTAAGTGTTGCTGTTGCACTGTCGTAGCAATTATTTTTTCTATCCTTAACATGTGTTTTTTGTCTTTCAGGTACACCTGGACCTATATCTGGACCTGGACCTATATCTGGACCTGGACCTATATCTGGAC
>NC_056509.1:3442960-3447228 GCF_014905685.2 Nematolebias whitei
TTTCATAAATGTCTGTGGTGAAGCAACGGAAAAATCATGGCCGTATGATTTTTCCTGATTGATTGCTTATGTTGTTATTTTCATAATTTGCCAAATTAATGTAAATGTTTGATGTTAAATTTTGATTCTGTAAATAAACGACCGCATTCATTTTGATGGGTCAAATATAAATGACGTCTCACGTTTGCATTTCCTTAAATTCAATGCACGTTTTATTCAGTTCAGAAAAATGAGGAATCCGCGTTAAATGATGAATATATCTGAGCATCTGTTCATCTACACATAGATATAACTTAGATATAACACAGATATAACATAGATATAACATAGATATAACATAGATATAACATAGATATAACACAGATATAACACAGATATAACACAGATATAACACAGATATAACACAGATATAACATAGATATAACATATATCTAGACGTGTGCCAGGAACATGTGCAAAAGCACCAAAGATACATGAAGCTCTAGATGTTCTGAGGGTTAACTACCAGTTACTGTGTGCTAATACTGTTCTGTAAATAGTCTGCCCTAATCAATGTTCCAACACATATTCATCATTATCATTGATATTGTTTATCTTGTTTCTTTATATATTGTATTGTTTATTAACATTTAGGGACTTTTGTGTGAATCTTGTTATCTGTTGCTGCTGTTACACTTGACTTTCCCCTCCGTGGGACAATAAAGACTGTTTCTGTTCTGTTCTGTTCTGTTCTGTTCTGTTCTGTTCTGTGCTCCATCACACTTAGCTGAAAGACCCAAAGCGAGCGCACAAACAAATCTGGCAGAGCGACTCCAGGGAAGAGTCTGCTACAGAGATCTGCTAATGTCAATACTGCAACAGGACGAGTCAGGTCACGTTTTGTTCTGAACATGCATCCTAACGACCATGAAGGACATCTGAAACTGGCATGTCTTATTTAGGAGAAAGTTTTTTGTTAGTTTTCACATACATGTATATATTTTTTCTGATTAACTATGGTTTTTAAAAGCATGAGACTGAGATTTTTTTTTACCTCATATCTTTTATATTTCAGATTTTTAAAAAATCCTGTCATTTAGAGCATTTATTTGCAAAATAGGACAAGTGGTCAGACTAACAGAAAAAGGTGTCATGTTTTCAGACCTCCAGCTATGCAAAGAAAAAAACAAGGTTATTTGCATATTTAGTCATCACATTATTATTTTAACTTCCATGTGCCTTGGCATGTTCCCCATCAGTCTTACAAATTGCAGTCGTGTTATATTTTTCCCTCGTGGCAGTAAAATTCAATCAGCTCAGCTTTGTTTGATGGCCTGTGACCTCTTTCCCACATCTGTAGCGAGTTCAGGTTTAAAGTTAGGGCTCGTCGTGGCATTAAATAAATCCATCTATCACTGAACCCCACTGAAAACCTGAAGGGTACAGGACACATTTGCCAGTGAATCTAAAACTGAAGCCTTCTTTTTCTCGCTTGAAAGTTATTTTCAACTCTTTGGATATAGTGAATAGTTTTCCCCCAATTACAATTCAAAGTCTTTTTATTATTTTTTTTTATTTTGAACACATAAAACACACAGAACATAAAACAAAAAACCCTCCCAGACCGGATCAGTCATGCATATGAATTAAAATGAATTACACAGACATTGACAAGTTTTCCACATACAACATGAAAGGCTGCCACATGTCCCAAAACCTTTTAACAGAACCCTTTGGGGTATATATTATTTTTTCCAGATATAAAGAAATATTAATAATATTTCCTCCTGCTCTGCTCTCTGTGTGTCTGAAGCGCCTGGGTCTCATCTCCCGAACATAAATTAAGAAGATTATGGATTTGGTATCGTGGGCGTTCAACTCTATTGATAAGATTTTTTCATCAAAGCGACAAGGTCCTGGAGAACCGGCGTGTCCAGCTGAGACTCACGCTGTGGGGTACGTCATGGATTCGTGGGGAGTGTGGCAGTTGATGTGCATCACAGTCCTGTCTCAGGAGGATGTTGAAGACGTTTACATATTTGGATTTATGATAGCAGGGACTCTGCTTTTTGGCATCAGCGGGGCTCTGTTTTATCGACTTTTGAAGAAGACATCAGGAGCAGTTTCGGCCATGGAAAAGTTTCAGAGTCAGTGTGAAGGTCTGGTCCTGGGGGACACGTCTGGTTTCACCGGAGAATAGAAGGAAAAAAAAATATATATGTTTGAGAAGAGATTATTAAAAATTCTAGAATCGTCCCAATTGGGAGCATATACCAAAAACAAGCTCACTGGCAGTGTGTATAACTTCCCCACCACTATAACATAACGCCCAGCATTACCAGCATGTACACTCGAGGCTGTAAATTGTAACTGCTTGCCAACTACCGTGAGAACCGATCAACAGGATGCAATCTCCTCTGTGGTCCACACTGCTCTCAACCACCTGGAGCAGAAAGACTCTTACGTCCGTATGCTCTTTGTGGACTTCACATCCGCCTTCAACACCATGATCCCCCAAACCCTGATGGACAAACTGTCCACACTAGGACTAAGCCCCTCCATTTTCAACTGGGTACTAGACTTTTTAACAAACAGACCACAGTTAGTGAGGATCCACAACTTCTCCTCCCCCATAACCCTCAGCACTGGCTCTCCTCAGGGATGTGTGTTGAGCCCCCTCCTGTTTACTCTGCTCACGTATGATTGTGCAGCTACCCATCCAGGCTGTCACAATGTAAAGTTTGCAGATGATACAGCGGTGGTGGGATGCATCACAAACAATGATGAGTCCAGCTACAGGCAAGAGGTGGAACACCTGGAGAGCTGGTGCAGAGAGAATAACCTTCACATCAATGTGAAGAAGACAAAGGAGATGATTGTGGACTTCAGAAGGAACAAAAACACCTACACCCCCCTGAACATAAGAAGATCTGTGGTGGAAGTGGTCTCCAGCTACAAGTACTTGGGTGTACACCTGAACAACAACCTCAGCTGGAGCAACAACACCACCAGCCTGATCAAGAAAGCTCATCAGAGACTCTACTTCCTCAGACGGCTGAGACGAGCTGGTCTGGAAGCTCAGTCCTCACCTCCTTCTACAGGTGTGCAGTAGAGAGCATCCTGTGCTCCAGCATCAACGTGTGGCATGGAGGCTGCACAGCTGCAGAAAGAAAAGCTTTGCAGAGAGTGGTGAAGGCTGCACAGAAGATGTTGGAGTCAGTCTCCCCACCATCACAGACATCTACACCTCCAGATGCAGGAAGAGGGCCACCTGCATCATGAAGGACCACATTCACCCAGCACACACACTTTTTGCCCCACTCCCCTCAGGAAGGAGGTTGAGGAGCATTAAGTGTAGAACCACTAGACTGAGGAACAGCTTCTACCCTGAGGCTGTTAGACTCATGAATCTCTAACTAGAATAATCACTGTGAAAAACCATATCATGTTGCTGCTGATCTGTTTCATGATGCTGCTGATCAGTTTCATGTTGCTGCTGATCTGTTTCATGTTGCTGCTGATCTGTTTCATGTGGCTGCTGATCTGTTTCATGATGCTGCTGATCTGTTTCATGTTGCTGCTGATCTGTTTCATGATGCTGCTGATCTGTTTCATTGTTGATGTGTTCATGCGTGCACATCTGCTCACAGACTCATGTTCATGTTTGTGCTGATGTTCAATGTTTTATGTTATGAGTGCTTAGTGTATATTTAGTTGATGTTTTTCTTAGTTCATATCTTAGATGTCATTACTGTTTTTCTTAGACATTTTATTGTTGGATGTAACTGGGACCCTGTGTACATAATTTCGCTCCACCACATGTACCACATGAGGTGCGAATGACAATAAAGAACCTCTGACTCTGATTTATAATTGGATTGAAACTAAGGGTGCAAATCTCTCTGTGTCTGGTGATTCGATTCCAATTTTTGGTGTCAAGATTCGACTCAAAATCGATTTTTCTATTGAAATGATCATAAATTTAGTTTTAGTTATAATGTATATGTAACAGACAAGTTGAAAAGATTAAACAACAATGTAAACAAATAGAACATTTATTTAAAACAGTAATTTTGTTCTTTACTGTATCAAATATTTTTGATTCATTTTATATTTATACAAAAAAAATAAAAGTACAGTAGTGCATAAAAATCTGTAACTGTAATTACCAGTATTAGGTTAGCTTAGCTGCCTGGATAAATTAAAAAATAAAACAATAAAAAAATCTAGGAACAAATAATTCATCCATCCATCGTCTTTATCCACTTCTTCCTTTTCGAGTCACTGGT
>NC_056509.1:3447328-3449115 GCF_014905685.2 Nematolebias whitei
AGACAGAGAGAGTTTTGTTTTGGCGCGTTTCAGAAACAGGTGCCAAACCTCTATATTTACGTCTGAGAGGATTCTAAAAACATGACAGTTCGTTCTAACAACTTGTTTTGCGTTTGACTCCAACCTTGGACCAACTTACACTTGCTCATTCACAGACAGAAATCAGCAAATGTATAATTACTCTGTAATAGCTTTGACATGAGTTCTACTTTGCATGAGAATTAAAAATCATTACACAGTTAATAAAATTGATTAGTTCACTGCAACATCTAAAATGGTTTGAACTAAGACACTTTGATTATCAACATTTGTAAAATAGTAATGATAATAAAAAAGAGAGTGTTCTTTTCACTTGAATCTTCAAGAAAGAAAGTCTCAGGATGGGTGAACCTGTATTTATGGATTCAAATCAATGAAATGACAGTTCCTGTCCCACAAGGTTCTTAAGGTCAAGGATTTTGACCTTAGGCTTAGTCGTGACACCAGATTAAGTTCACTACATATGTTATATCTATGTTATATCTGTGTTATATCTATGTTATATCTATGTTATATCTATGTTATATCTGTGTTATATCTAAGTTATATCTATGTTATATCTATGTTATATCTATGTTATCTGTAATGATTAAGGTTGGATCAGAACCACAAGAATCCAGAGCGGTTTAAAAGGTTTTATTAATAAGTAAAGAGCTGCCACTCTCGGCTGGTGTTGGTAGACAAGGAGCTGGGTCTTGTAAGGCTCAATGGGCCAGAGGCAGAGCACTGAACAGCGTTTAAACGTCACCGAGGGGCGGTGTGCGTCGGTGGTCTTGGGTGGGCGATCCAGAGGCAGAGTTGTGGGCAGAAACAAGGTTGGCAACAGGATCTGATAAGGGCGACAGTACCAAAGAGCAAGGCAGAACTCAGAGTCCAACAACAAGCAGGTAACGGCAGCAAAAAGGAAGATGAGCAGAGGTACTAAAGGGCAAGACAAAAATTAGAGGTTGAGGGGCAGGCAGGAGACTGAGAACAGGATCAGGATACAAGAGAGCAACGCTGGAAGACTGCTCACCAAGGGCTTTCAATATTCTGTCACCAGAATGTGAGGGTGAGAAGCTTTTAAGCACCAGAGCACAGGTGTTTCCCATGAACACTAACAAGCTGCAGCGAGAGGAGGTGTGACAGACAGAAGCTGCAGATAGGAAGCAGAGCTGACAGAAACCACATGAACGTAGAGAAAACTAGAACCCAAGCAGTGAAAAGAGTTTAGCAAAGATTAAAGTGTGCATCGTGACACTTATCTATGTTATATCTATGTTGTTATATCATATAACAATATAAACAAAGTGTGAAGGGGTCTGTAAACATGTGTAAACTTTTGACCTGCTATGAGAATTCAATTCAGTTCAGTTTATTTATAAAGCTCCAAATCACAACCAAGTTGTCTCAGGCACTTTACAGGAACATTCACATAGAAGCCAGTTAGTAAAGTTCTCTATCTAAGGAATCCAGCAGACAAGATGAATCTTGGCTTCGTTGCAGTCTCCCATCCTGAGCAAGTACAGTGGAGACAGTGGAAAGAAAAACTCCCTTTAACAGGAAGAAACCTCCAGCAGAACCAGGATCAGGACAAGAGACCATCTGCTTTGACCGGCTGGTTGAGAGGACAGGAAGGAGAGACAGACCAACACAGAATGGTAGGTCCAGGTATAGGTCCAGGTCTAGGTCCAGATATAGGTCCAGGTCCAGATATAGGTCCAGGTCTAGGTCCAGATATAGGTCTAGGTCCAGATATAGGTCCAGGT
>NC_056509.1:3449215-3451779 GCF_014905685.2 Nematolebias whitei
GAACATTGTAGGATCTGAAATGATTTTTAAAGAAGAAGCAGCGGCTTGAATCACGCTGTCTCCCTCCTCCATGCTAGCAGGCTCCATTCAGATAAAGGGAGCTGGCTAACTAGCTGCTGTACGGTGGCCTACACGGCTCAATTCTGCAGTGGCCCAGCGGACACATAATGTGATATGCAGTATGCTCGGGAATAAGAGCGGAGAAAAAAAACCTTAAACACATTTTAAAATCGATTTATGGGCTTTTAGAATTGATTCAGAATCGCCAGGAATAAGAATCTAGATTCTTTAAAAAATCCTTTTTTTCTGCACCTCTATTTGAAACACCTGACCAGACCATTTATTAACAAACTTCTGCAGAGAGCACGTGGGTCTCCTGTAAAAAGACAATATCAGTGTTCAGCTGCTTCAAATGTGACATAATTTTCTGGACTTTTACTGGACCATTAACGGATTTCACATTCCAGTTTACACGATTAAGTGGGCAGCCACTAGAGTGGCCAACATCTGTAACGCTGGTCATGGTTGAACAGCAAAAAATAATTTACACACAAAATATCACAAGCCAATACTTGATAAAAGAAACAAAAAAACCCAAAAGACTGATCCGGTTTAAATCAAACCACTCTCTCCTACCTGAACACGGAGAAAGCAAAAAACACAATCAACTGAAAATGCACACATTAGTGCTTACTCTAAAGAACACAATGTGACCATCTGGGCTCCCGTCTGCCCACACATGACACAAGTGATTTGTACTTATATACAGCGCCTTTCTATCTTTTCAAGATACTCAGAAGCACTTTACACTACAATCTGTGTCCTCATCTACCCATTCATACAGCTCTATACTAGATCTCTACAAAGAATAATCAGAGTTTTATCACATTCATGCACTGATGGGACACATCAGAGTCAATGAGGGGTTCAGTGTCTTGCCCAGGGACACTTCAGCATGTGACTGCTGGCGGAATCGAACCCCCAACTCTTGCATCGGAGGACGGCTGCTCTAACCACTCAGGCGCTGCAACCCCAACAGTAATCAAAAAAACTTAAAAAGAAACAGCAAAATATGAAAAGATCTTAAATATCAAACGTATCTAAAAAAGGAGATAAATAAATTAGATTAAATAAGTAAATTTTTTTTTTTTCTTAAATCCCATAATAGGGTGCATACTATATACCAGAACTTACAGTAATCAATTCAGAACGTTAAGACTATAGAATTGCACTCCGATAAAAAAATAAATAAAAAATAATAATAATAATTAATTAATTAAATTAAAAGACAAGGTTAAAATGGGCAGCAAAGTGGCACAACTGGTAGAGCTGCTGCCTCTCAGCGAGAAGGTTGCCAATTCAAATCCCGGTCCGGGGGCCCTCCTGGGTGGAGTCTGCATGTTCTCTCCGTGCATGCGTGGGTTTTCTCCAGGTACTCCAGTTTCCTCCCACAGACCAAAAACATGCATGTTAGGCTGATTGGTAACTCTAAATTGTCCCTAGGAGAGAGAGACAGTGAATGGTTGTTTGTCTCTGTGTGTCCCTGTGATGGACAGGAGACCTGTCCAGGGTGTCCCCCGCCCCTCGCACAGTGACTGCTGGACATGGGCACCAGCGACCCCCGTGACCCAAAATGGAAGAAGTGGGTAAAAGATAATGGATGGATGGATAAGATTAAAGAAAAATGCTCCCATATTAGGCTATGCACTACATACCAGAACTTACAGTAATCAATACAGAGCATTAACACTACACAATCACCCTCCAACACAAATATAATGTTGTACATAGTGTCATTAAAGGACCTAACAGTCAAATATCGAGTCAAACAAGCTTCAGAAAAAATGCTGGATGAGGGAGGCCGGTCCTGTGGGTTATTTTGATCCTCGCCACCTGTTGCTAGAATGAGGTTCCTCTTGACGGATTCCACCGCTTTAACAGAGTCAACAAACACCTTGTCCATCCCTCCATGTGTGATGCGAAGCCGTACAGGAAAAAGAAGTCCATACCGGACACCTGGTCGGTTCTGCAGGAGTCGCCTCACCTCCATGAATGCCGCTCATGCCCCCGCCATGCTCTGGGTGTAATCAGCTGTGATGAATATGGACGATTCTTTGAAGTGGAATGGGCCACCGCTGCATGCTCATTGTAATATCTGCACACAGTCCTGATGAAAATGCAGCCTGGACATCATACAGTAACTCTCGATTTATCATCCGAGCCTCTCCTGCCCAGTTTCTGGTACAAGTGATCGATCAGCGGCAACTTGTCCAGCTGCAGTACAACCGTAAGCACTTCTGCTATCACCGTAGGGGTGCACGAGCCTGTCGACTCAGGAACTCCAATAATCAACCTCTTTTTTAATTCCACCACCGTCCCACGCAGATTCTCATTTCATCTGAGCATAAAGACAGCCCGTTCTCAGTCTATGAAACACTGAAGTTGACTCGGTCAAACTCTGTCCTCAGGTCAATGGTGGTAGCAGCAAGCTTCGCTCGGACCGCCTGCAATTCGCCCCCATCCATCCATCCATCCATCCATCCATCCATCCATCCATCCATCCA
>NC_056509.1:3451789-3452872 GCF_014905685.2 Nematolebias whitei
ATCCATCCATCCATCCATCCATCCATCCATCCATCCATCCATCCATCATCTTTACCCACTTCTTTCTTTTTGAGTCATGGGATCACTGGTGCCTATGTCCAGCCATCACTGTGCGAGAGGCGGGGGACACCCAGGACAGGTCACAAATCCATCACAGGGACACATAGAGACAAACAAGACAAACAATTTGCTCTTAATAAAATTAAAATAATTTGTCAGCTCATCTTTCATCTACCTAAAAAAGTTAAATCTGGTCCTCTGGACATTAAAAAAAAAAAAAAAAAAAGCAAATCAACAAAAAAATGTAGAAACATTCCGTCTCTCATCCAAGAGACTTCCTCAGTCTGAGGAGCTGTTTTCAGCTCAGTCTCTTAAATAGCACCTTCTCAGAGTGGATCAACCAGTTTGCTGCTGACAACCAAAACCAGCTGATCACATGCTCAAGAAGGACCATCAGCCTAACAATGGATCATTAGCACCTGATGGCTGTTTACTACTCACAGAGGGCTGAGTGATACTAGCAATCACAGCATTGTAAGAGGGGGACAGTTGAACCCGGAGGCTCCGCCCCTGTTTAATGATGGACGGTTTCTTTTCACAAAGATGGCCTCCTTTACTCCTCTCTCAAACCATAGTTCCTCTCAGTCCAGGATGTGAACATCTTCATCCCTGAAAGAGTGACCGCTGGCCTGGAGATGAGTGTAGACCACAGAGTCCTGGCCTGATGATGTTGATCTTCTGTGCTGGTCCATCCTTTTGGCCAGTGGCTGTTTAGTTTCCCCGATGTAAGACTGATCACCCTCCTGACACTGAACAACATACACAACATTACTCTGTTTGTGCCGGGGGACTGGATCTTTGGGATGAACCAGTCTTTAATGTATTTTGGGGTTTAAAAGCCACTGGGACGTTATGTTTAGAAAATAAACGTCTCAGTTTCTCTGATACTCCCTCAACATATGGAATGACCACTGGTCTGGGTCTGGGTTCCTCCTTTTCACCTGATGGCTGACTGGAGTCCTGTTTGGGTTTCTTCTCTGCTTTCAGGAAGGCCCAGTTAGGATATCCACATTGCTCTAGAGC
>NC_056509.1:3452972-3458223 GCF_014905685.2 Nematolebias whitei
TCAAACTGCAAATACTGGTCTGTGTGGGTGGGTTTGCGGTACACCTCTCTCGGATGAGAGACGAAACGTTTCTACATTTTTTTGTTGATTTGCTTTGTTTTTTTTTTTTTGAATGTCCAGAGGACCAGATTTAACTTTTTTAGATTTTTCTACCTGGATTATTGAGCATGCATCAGGATATCTTTCATCTACATAATAATTATCGCTCTGACTTCAGATTTAATTGAAACCAGAATGTCTGACTTCAGAGCCGACTCGACTGTCCCTCCAGAGTCCGGTGAGGGCGGGGACGCTGCACCTGCAGATCCACCTGCTGTACTCACCGCCTCTCCATCACGGCAGTCCAAGGCTGCAGCTGTGACGACAGACCGCGCGAGGGAAGACGCTACCTTCGATTTTATTTAGCTTAGAGGCCATATCACAGCTCTGTCGAGTCAATTGTGCACAACATCAATCTCAGAGGCAGAATCCAGCGTGGAGGTAGCGAGAATATAATTATAAAAGGCAATTTTTCAGCCGGGCTGACGGGAGCCCAACGCAGTTCACCAACTCGTTGCCATGTTGCGCTCCCTTCCCCAATTACATTTGAGTTGATTGGGGACTGCCTAATTCAACAGTACTGTAGAATGGCAGCCACCTGTTATTATCCACCTGACTAGGGTTCAGATCAAATTGTGAGGAGTGTTTTTAACTCGTCATATCTCTGATATATATATATATATTTTTCTCTCTTTCGGCTGCTCCCGTCTTCAGGAGTCGCCACAGTGAACTAACTCGCACGAAGACTTGGTCATTGTTCTTACACTGGATGTCCTTCCTGACACAACCACAGACACCGAGCTACCACAGTCCTCTGTGTGGAGCAGAGAGCTGCATCTAGGGCACCCAGGGGAGCAGATGGTGGGGGTTAAGGGCCTTGCTCAAGGGCCCAGTGTGCGGCAAATGAGGGTGGAGGCAGGTGTGGATGTTTCACCTTTTCCACCCATATTTTGATGTTGTCGGTACTGGGAGTTGAACCGGCGATCTTCCGACCCTCCATGTCTGACCTCTACGCCACCACTCCCTTGTCATATCTCTGACATATAGTGCTGTAAAAATGTGAAACTTCACGAGAGTGTCTTGTTTCACTCACGCTTCAAGAATTTCTTTAATAAACCTTATAGTTTTTACATAGCAGCTGTTTGTTTGAACAAAGATTTTCTCTCATCAGGCTCCTGTCTCTGTTACTGTGCACCCCCCCCCCCCCCCCAGCTAAAAAGGAAAATTACTATGAATCATCTGTTTTTAGAGGTATTCAGCTGAAATTTGGTGTTCTGAGTGTGAACTGAGTATATTGTAAATGAGTCTTTGAGGCTCAGTGAGATTTATCTGTCTAAATAAAGCTTGAATGAATGAATGAATTGGTAGCTGAGTATGATCCCTAATCGACTCTGACTGCAAATCAAAAATACAAGATGGCCTCCTGAGCTGAAAGGAAAAATACTATAAATCACCCTATTTTAGAGATATTAAACTGAAGTTTGATGTGTTGGTAGAGCAATGCCTATTAAATACTGAACTCAAATAAAAAATTCAAGATGACCACCAATTTTTACTTTAATTTTTACACATACAGAACTGAAATTTGGTGAGGTTAAAGCTGAGAACGCTCCTCGTCATATACTGAATCCAAATCAAAAATCCAAGATGGCCACCAAAGCTTAAAAGAAAAAAAGACTATAACTTGTTGATTTGTTTTGCCATATTGAGCTGAAAAGTATAGTGGTAGCTGAGAGTGAACCCCAACACATAGTACTGTCAAATCAAAAATGTAAATTGGCATCAGTCCCTGTCAAAGTTTCTCCAGGAACTTTCTAATGTCACCACTGTTCTTGCCTTCCAGCTGGTTATGTTGCAAGAGGTAATGATGACCACAGCAGAGGATTTCATACTATTCCTCATTAAATAGGATTTGGTTCAGGTGATCATCTAGTAGTCAGTTCCTCATTACGTAGACTGAGGTGTGCTTGTGTTGAAATTCAGCACACACTGGGATGAAACTGTTGCCAAGCTTCTAGAAACGTACAACAGTTAAGAGTCATCTCTTCAGAGTTGTACACATTTTGTTTTCCTTATTTCTAATGTAGTGAAAACGTTCAGAAACAAACCATCAAAGCATATTTTTTCTGCACAGTTAAATCCCTATCTTCCACATATGAATGTCCCACAAAATGGATCTCTGAGTGGAAGACCAGACACAGAGCTGCAAAGATGACAAATGTGTAGATGTGACGAGAACAGGAGCCGAGAATATTTTCATACCCTTCATTAAAGTTAATGAAGTCGCAGCTAAAGAGTTGGGAACACTTCAGACTTCAAAAAATGGAGAATAGAGCAGCTCCAGTGTCTGCATTGCCCTGATGTTGAATCCTAAGAGAATAAGAAATTGGAGATGGGGAAGGGGGCATAAGGAACCACAATAAGAAGTTAAGACAGGGGAGCTAAAGGCTCAGGCGACAGAATAAAAAGTTTAACCAAGCAGCCAAAACAAGAGCCAAACAAATCTGACTGACTGATTAGTAAGCACTACAGTGTAAAGAAACAGGCATGATGGTGGGGGCGTACCCTCATTATTAAATATACTTGTTCGCTCCATCACTGCTACAGCTGGAAATTGTGACTAATTGAATTGCTGATGGGCTGAAGTTATGCAACCGGCCGACTGACTTACTAAAAATAGAAACAAAGCAAGCAGGAAGTGGATTCCCATTCAGTGCATCTACTGAGCCCAAACCAGCACAGCCTGGAGATGAATGACTCCAGTTTTTATGTCCGGATCACTGCTCACTCTGCAACACTGGGCGTGCAACATCACTGTGATATCATTTCTCCGTGTGTTAAATCTCTTAACATCAGGCCAGATGTCAGGCCCTGTACGCTGTGTAACGTTCACGAGGAAAACAGCTCTGTATATGAAATGATGATGCTTGAGTCTTGAAGTGGTGACCTTTACAGCATAACCGATCTTTAGGAAAAAAAGCAGTACCATTTTATCTACACTGTTCTGTGTTTTTGTCTGTCCAAACAGGTCTCACTTGTAAATGAGTCTTCGAGGCTCAATGTGATTTATCTGTTGAAATAAAGGTTGAATGAATGAATGGTTGCAGAAAGACTGGTACAATACATGCTAATCTGTAAAGAACAGGCTTATTTGAGCATAAACTAAAACTCTTCACATGCACATGCAGGCAGATTTTCCATCCATCCATTAATTTTACTCGCTTCTTCCTTTTCGTGTCATGGGGGTCACTGCTGCCCATGTCCAGCTATCACGGTGTATCATGATGTGCCACAGGGCTCAGTTTTAGGTCCTACTCTTTTTACAGTTTACATAAATAATGTAGGTCAAACGTTCCTGACGCATATTTGCACCTCTACGCTGACGACACTCTTGTTTATTGCTGAGCTAACACACTTGCCAAGGTTTTCCAGCTTCTACAGTCTACATTTGACATCATTCAGTCAGACTTATTCCATCTCAAACTGATGCTAAATGCTGACAAAACTAAAGGGATGTTGTTTTCCAACAGAAAGTCAGTGCCAGCAACTCTTCCTCCTATCTCATCCATGATCCTGTTCCTATTGAGTTTGTAGATTCTAACAAATACTTGGGAATTTTGGTCGATGCACATCTACCTTTTAAACCACACATCAAAAACTTGATATAGAAACTGAAATTAAAACTGGGTTTCTTTTTCAGAAAAAGATCTTGTTTAACTCAGAATGCCAGAAAACTCCTTTCAACAGCTACGTTCCTACTGGCTATTGACTCGGATGACATTATTTACATGATTGCCCCTGCCAGCTCCCTGCAGATGTTGGATGCTGTTTACCATGGTGCAATAAGATTCATAACTGGTTGTAACTACCGTACCCATCACTGCACCCTGTACTCCTTGATCAGTTGGTCATCATTGTCTACAGGAAGGCTCTCACACTGGTTCATGTTCATCTAGAAATCACTCCTTGCTCTGCTACCTTCTTATATCTCCTCCCACAAAACATGTCATCGTTGCAGTTACAAGATGCACGCTCAGGCCATCATTACCTGCAGTGTTCGCTCAGTACGGACTGAACTTGGCAAAAAGGTCTTTTCATACTCAGTTCCTGCACCTGGAACACCTTGTAAAAAGATCTGAAGTTGTGCACTTTGATTTCTTTAAGGGGTTTCAAACATCTGATAATGTCAATAGTAAAATCAAGGCAGATATGTCCTTGTTTTTTTTTCAGTATTTCACCTTCTAAAAAAGTTGTCTAGTCATCTGGACATTCAAAAAACAAAACAAAGCAAAACAAGAAAAAAATTTAGAAACGTTTCGTCTCTCGTCCGAGAGACTTCCTCAGTCTGAGGTGCTGTATTCAGCTCAGTCTCTTAAATAGCACCTTCTCAGAGTGGATCAACCAGTTTTGCTGCTGACAACCAGAACCAGCTGATCACATGATCAAGAAGGACCATCAGCATAACAATGGATCATTAGCACACTGATGGCTGTTTACTGTTCACAGAGGGCTGAGTGATACTAGCAATCACAGCATTGTAAGAGGGGGACAGTTGAACACGGAGGCTCCACCCCTGTTTAATGATGGACGATTTCTTTTCACAAAGATGGCCTCCTTTACTCCTCTCTCAAACCATCGTTCCTCTCTATCCAGGATGTGAACATCTTCATCCCTGAAAGAGTGACCGCTGGCCTGGAGATGAGTGTAGACCTCAGAGTCCTGGCCTGATGATGTTGATCTTCTGTGCTGGTCCATCCTTTTGGCCAGTGGCTGTTTAGTTTCCCCGATGTAAGACTGATCACCCTCCTGACACTGAACAACATACACAACATTACTCTGTTTGTGCCGGGGGACTGGATCTTTGGGATGAACCAGTCTTTAATGTATTTTGGGGTTTAAAAGCCACTGGGACGTTATGTTTAGAAAATAAACGTCTCAGTTTCTCTGATACTCCCTCAACATATGGAATGACCACTGGTCTGGGTCTGGGTTCCTCCTTTTCACCTGTTGGCTGACTGGAGTCCTGTTTGGGTTTCTGCTTTCAGGAAGGCCCAGTTAGGATATCCACATTGCTCTAGAGCCTGTCTTGTGTGGGATTTCTCCTTCTGCCTGGCTCCTGAGCTAGTGGGGACGCTGTCTGCTCTGTGGTACAGAGTCCTGATGACTCCTAACTTGTGCTCCAAAGGGTGATGGGAGTCAAACTGCAAATACT
>NC_056509.1:3458323-3459512 GCF_014905685.2 Nematolebias whitei
TCAAACTGCAAATACTGGTCTGTGTGGGTGGGTTTGCGGTACACCTCAGTTTGCAAATGTCCTCTATCAGAGACTGAGACCTCACAGTCCAAGAAAGCCAACCTGCCATTTTTTACATCTTCTCGTGTGAACTTGATGTATTTATCCACAGAGTTGATGTGGTCAGTAAAATGTTGGACTTCCTGAGATTTAATTTTAACCCAGGTGTCGTCAACATACTTGAACCAATGACTTGGTGGTGTCCCTGAAAAGGACGTCAAGGCTCTCTTTTCTACCTCCTCCATGTACAGGTTGGCAACAATAGGAGAAACTGGAGACCCCATAGCACACCCATGTTTCTGCCTATAATATTGCTCCCCATATGTGAAGTAGGTTGACTGCAGGCACAGTTTCAAGAGTTGACACAGTTGTTCTGTAGAAAGCGTGGTCCTGCTGCTCAGAGTGGTGTCTGATTTTAATCTTAAACTGACCACCTCTACTGCATCATCAACAGGAATGCACGTAAAGAGTGATGTGACATCAAAAGAGACCATTGTTTCATCAGTCTCCATGATGACATCCCTCACCTTATCCACAAAGTCCATGGTGTTCTGTATGTGGTGTTCTGAGCTGCCAACTAAAGGGATGAGTACAGACGCCAGATATTTGGAAACATTGTAAGTGACAGAGTTAATCATGCTAACAATTGGTCTTAAAGGTACACCTTGTGTTAGAGGTTTTCTATTTTATCATTTTAAGCAGCTTCTATCTCATATTAATATCTGTTTCTGCATGTACAGAACAAAAGGTTAATTTTGGTTCAGTTTTATATCTTGCTGTGTGCAAGTTCTGGAAAGTTCTGCTTTTACATCAAGTGGACGTTTATCAAGAAACTATCTGTTCAGACTAGGGGTTGAACGAGTATATAATTTTTAAACTCGACATTAACATAATAAAACCCGAGTAGAACTCAAGTATTTGATGACGTCATAGATCTCAAAATACAAAAATAAATAAATAAATAAAACCGCAAAAAGGTAATTATTTAAAAAAATAAAAAAAAAACATTGGGAGCGTATATTATGCTCCTACCATTTATCAAACTGCAAATAAGTCACAGGAAAAACTAAACTATTAGTTTTTATTATTAAACTGCAAACGTGAAGAAACGTGCAGCACGTCAAAAACGAAACTTAACAGTGGGGGGGGG
>NC_056509.1:3459612-3460268 GCF_014905685.2 Nematolebias whitei
GGGGGGACCAACCACCCCGCACCACCACCAGCTGTGGTGCATTAAGTTTAGTTTTAGAGATTAATATGTTTATAGATTTTTTTATAAGTTTAGAGATGAATATTTTTTGCTTTTTGTTTGTGAAACAAGAGGAAGCTGGTTCTGGTTCGGTGGATTGGACCCGGTGTTACACCATACTCTGTGACCTGCAACAGTGCAACACCGCCCCCTACGGTCATACGGTGGTCACATAATATGACATCACTACGGACACTCGACGTTACATTTTTAACCTCGATAGAGGTCCTAGCAATCGATGTGTAGATTACTCGAGTACTCTGTTAATGCCCTAGTTCAGACCCAATCTCCTGAATGTTCTGACCGTCATCGCTGATAAGATTTTGTTCATGTGAACTTGACCTGTTGTTTTTGTGTTCCACTTTTTCTCAATAAATAGCGAACTCAGACAAGCCTGGCTTTGGGGGCTCACTCTGACTTACAATCAGTTGTGTCACCCTCCCTTTGCAAAGGATCAGAGCGCTAAAACTCCCTCTCATTGTCTTCTGTGAATTATTCCTTTATAGGTCAGAGAAAATACCCAACACCTTGTTTGTGGATTTTAGGTAAACCATACAGACTAGGTGTGGCCTCCCCTGGGTACAGTCTGTGGTACAGAA
>NC_056509.1:3460368-3461582 GCF_014905685.2 Nematolebias whitei
ATACAGACTAGGTGTGGCCTCCCCTGGGTACAGTCTGTGGTACAGAAAACGGTCAATAGCCTTGTCCTGCTCCAAATTTTTCAGGCAATCTACTGTATTAACTTCTTCTTGTAACCACTTCCTGGATCTCTTTTCAGAGGTTCATAAGTGTTTAAGTCACCAAGGAGTGTCATAACTTTCTCATGATAGTCTTTCTGGTTCAAAATCACTGTGCACCTTCCTTTGTCTGCTGGGAGAATGATGATGTTTTTGTCCTTGCTAAGAGTGGTGAGTGCATCCCTCTCCTCTCTACTGATGTTGGAAGGTGGTGGTTTGGCATTGCTGAGGCAGGATGAAACTTTGATTCTGAGCTTTTCTGCTTCACCCTCTTTAATTTTGTTGTTGCGGATGGCTGACTCAGTAGCTGTGATCATCTCCACCAGAGGAATTCTTCTTGGTGCAACCGCAAAGTTCAGTCCCCTGGCAAGAATCTCTGTCTCTGGCTGGGTGAGCTGTCTGTCAGATAAATTCTTCACCCACTTTTCTGTCTCCCTGGCATGTAATTGACTACTGGAGTGTTGTCCTACACTGAATGTGTTGTTATTGGAATAGTGATGGTGTTGATGAGTTATTAGTAAGTTAAACTTGTTTTGTTGTCGAGTCTTGGACTTGACATGCTGTGCTAATCAGCAGCTGGGTCTGTGCCTTCTGAAGGATCTTGCTTGCCTGGTGCCCGCTATATTATATATAATAAATATCAAATATTTGGCGTTGTGGATTTATCACAGAAGTTTATGGTTGTACTATGTCAAACAAAGGCAGTAAGTAAGCTAATCCTACGACTTGTAGCTGTTGTTATCATGCTAAGTGTTAGAAAACAGTAGTGCTCGGTGTATATATTGTATGATGGTCAAAAGAAAAGTTTACAAGACAGAGGTGAGGCCAGCTATGTTGTAAGGTCTGGAGACAGAGACATGGACAAAAAGACAGGAGACAGAACTGTAAGTGTCAGAAATGAAGATGTTGAGGGTCTCCTTAGGAGAGACAAAGATGGATAAGATCAGGAATGAGATCATCAGAGGTACAGCACAGGTTGGACAACTGGGAGATAAAATTAGAGAGACCAGATTGAGATGGTTTGAACATGTCCAGAGGAGGGACAGTGGGTATATTGGTAGAAGGATGTTAGAAATGCAGCTGCCAGGAAAAAGACAAAGAGGAAGGCCAAAAAGGAG
>NC_056509.1:3461682-3473172 GCF_014905685.2 Nematolebias whitei
TTTGTTATCTACAGTACTGAGCATGGACTTTGTTATCTACAGTACTGTAACTACTAACACAACAACTACACTCAAATTGAGAAAAACGCAGAAGCAGGTAAGCAAGCAAATAGCCACTAAAACAAGACAACTTTCATTCGTGCCCAACCACCTGATCCACTGTTTTCCTTAATAAAATTGCATATAATACCAGCTCAGTTCATGGGTTAGCCCCAGCTGCAGTCAGGACCCCAGAAATGAAGTTCTGCTTTTTCAGGACAAGGTCTCAGTGAGGTCTGGACAAGGTTGGTGATTATGCCAATGAAGGTCCCAATGAGAAAGTAAAAACACACATTCCACAGTGTTTGAGACGTGTTTCTCTTCTTCTGACTACAACATGTGTTATTTGGTGGTCTGGCACATTTTTACAAGAGGTCAAGCTCACAGCCATTGACACAGAGACAAGGTGGATATTGACAGCAGAGCAGGTCTGGACTGGATTAATCAGCCACCAGCCATCAAATGAAGTTGTACACCTCTGTTTCAGACATGCCCAGCACACAGTAGTGAATAGAGGCAAAACACTTGTGTTTGGTGTCAAACATCCATAACCAGTGGCACCTGTTGGTGCTCCACCTCACTGAGTGAAAGGCAAGCAGATAAAGGAGTAGGTGTGACCAGGTCAGAAATGTCTGTCAGAGCTACACAAGACTTTAAGGTGTTATCTACACCATCCAGCTGCACTTGGGTGAGACATTGCATCAGGTATACATACATATAATATTTTAATAACTATTAAAATGAATTGTACATGCAACTGTTGAGTTATTGGGTTTTGATGTCTTTATAGTTTCAGATGTTTCCTGCTGTCCTTTTTGAGTTGAGTTTAATGATTTTTTTTTTTGGTGGTCCGCCCGGCCTTGCATGGCCTGTAGACCAGAAGATCTGGGAGCGTGTCTTGTAAGGGTGGACTAACTACTTTACTTTTCAACAGTCTCATAGTAGTTGACAGGGGACAGGGTGGGCCCCGGAGGCCATCTTAGCACCAGCAAACTGATTTTTTCCACTATGGAGTATGCCATTTGTGGGAATCCGTTGTATTTGGTGGCTTCTCAGGTTGGGGAAGTCCTTTGGATGAAGGACAAAACGTCTCAGCACAAAAAATGAAACCGTCCAGATGGTCTGACTGAATATTGTTGGATTTTATACCTGGATTATTGAGCATGGACTTTGGTACTTTTGTTTTTGCTTTGTTTGTGTATACACACACACACACATACCAGCAATTACGGTGTGTGTATACACACACATATATATATATATATATATATATATATATATGTGTGTGTGTGTGTGTGTGTGTGTGCACTGTTCAAAAATAAATAAAGGGAACACCTAAACAAAACAATTTAACTCTAAACCAGTCACACCTTTGTGGACTCGGTGTCCTCAGTTAGGTAGTAAGACTTATTGAGAATCAGTTTCAGCTGCTGCTGTTCAAGTGAAACACAGAACAGGTGGAATGAGAGGCAGTTATCAAGACAACCTCTATAAGAGAGTGATTCTGCAGGTGGTGACCACTGGTCATTTCTCTGTTCTCGTCCTTTCTGGTTGAACTTTTAGTCACTTCATGTTGTCAGTGCTGTCACACATAGAGGCATCATGAGGAGTTTTTACAGCCCACTGAAGTTGATCAAGTAGTGCAGCTAATCCAAGATGGAGCATCAATGTGAGCGGTGGCAAGAAGCTCTGCTGTGTCTCTCAGCACAGTGTCCAGAGCATGGAATAGGTACCAGGAGACATACCAGTACACCAGGAGACATGGAGGAGGCTGTAGGAGGGCTACAACCCAGCAGCAGGACCGCTACCTCGTCCTTTGTGCAAGGAGGAACAGGAGGTCCACTGCCAGGGCTTTACAGAATGACCTCCAGCAGGCCACTAACGTGCACGTTTCCACTCAACCTGTCAGAAACAGACTCCATGAGGGTGGTATGAGGCCCGACGTCCACATATTGGACCTGTGCTTACAGCCCAACACCGTGCAGGACGACTGGCGTTTGATAGGGAACAACAACATTGGCAGATTCTCCATTGGTGCCCTGTGCTCTTCACGGATGAAAGAAAGTTCACACTGAGCACATGTGACAGAGTCTGGAGACACCGTGGAGAAGGTTATGCTGCCTGCAACATCCTCCAGCATGACTGGTTTGGTGGTGGGTCCGTCATGGTGTGAATGGCCACACAGCCCTCCATGTGCTAGCCAGAGGTGCCCTGACTGCCATAATGGGATTAGGGATGCACAATCCACTTTTTTTCACTTTCGATCCGATACCGAAATCTGCGGATTAGTATCTGCTGATACAGAACCGATACCAATCTGATACAGAAAAACAGTGCTGCATGAACAAAAATGGATAAATCATGTCATCTGGGCCTGTTTCTGAAACAGGTCCAGATGACATGATTTATCCATTTTTGTTGCCTACCTGGATGTTTGAGCTAGTGCTGAATTAACTTAAAACATTTGTTCTGTTAAACGCAGACATGAATGTACTGAATTACAAGTTTATTGAAAACTCTGCACCATAACAGCACAAACACCAAGAGCTTCACAAGCTCGGTCAAACATGTAAAAACAACTTTGTTTGTGTGAACAGTAAACAGCCATCAGGTGCTAATGATCCATTGTTAGGCTGATGGTCCTTCTTGAGCATGTGATCAGCTGGTTTTGGTTGTCAGCAGCAAAACTGGTTGATCCACTCTGAGAAGGTGCTATTTAAGAGACTGAGCTGAATACAGCTCCTCAGACTTAGGAAGTCCTCAGGATGAGAGACGAAACGTTTCTACATTTTTTTGCTTTGTTTTGTTTTTTGGTTGTTTTTTTGAATGTCCAGAGGACCAGATTGAACTTTTTTAGATTTTTCTACCTGGATTATTGAGCATGCATCAGGACAACTTTAATTTGTTCAGTCAGTACGCTAGTGCGTGACGTCACTCAGAGCACAAAGCATAGAAATAGAGTGAATAGATCTGCCCAGACATGGATTGGTCACATCGTCACGATACTCGATCCAGAAGGTTTTTCCGATATCGGTACTGATACCAATATTGGTATCGGATCGCTGCATCTCTGACCGGGATGAGATCCTCAGCCCCATTGTGCAACATCCCGTTCCCCAGACCTGAATCCAATTGAGCACATCTGGGACATCATGTTTCGGTCAATCCATCAAGGCCACATCACACCACACTGTTCAGGAGATAACTGATGCTCAAATCCAGGTCTGGGAAGAGATCCCTCAGGAGAACATCCACCGTCTCATCATGCCCAGGCGTTGTTGGGAGGTTCTACAGGCACATGGAGGCCACACACACACTGAGCCTCATTTAGACTTGTCTTGAGGAAGATTCACTCGTGTTGAATCAGCCTGTCATGTTATTTTCTACTTTCATATTGAGTATGAATCCAAATCCAGAGCTCCATGGAGTAATAATTTTGATGTACAATGACAATTTTTGTGTTATTTTCTTCTCAATCAATTCCACTGTGCTAATAATAAAGTTTGTCAATGAGAATATTTAATTAATTGAAGTCTAGCATGTTATTTTAGTGTTCCCTTTAATTTTGTGAGCAGTGTATATGTATATGTGTGTATGTATATATGTATATATATATATATAAAATAAATAATGTGTGTGGGGGTTGTTCTCCATTGTAAAGGAGGCCTAAAAAAAACAGGCTGAATGCAGATAGGCTTTGAAGGGTTTAACTGAGGTCATATCAAGTGCTCTTCTTTATGCGTGATACAGCATATTTGGTTGTGGAGGGTTTTGAGAAAACACTAAACTTCTGGAATGATGGTGAGGTAGTTCTTCAACATGTTAGCAACACATCAGGGTCATGAGTATAGCTTCCCAGCCGATCAAGGTCATAAGAGTCCACATGCAACATGGTCATGAAGATCTTAAAACAGGACTGACCACAGCTGGTAGCAAAGGTATTCAAAAGTCACTGGATGGACTGGTTTCTAAGGCATTGACTTATATTCTTGTGTGGAAGGCAGAAACAAGCACAGATCAAATCATTCAAACATATCAACAAACATGCTGGCATATCTTTGTCCAGTGAGAAGGTGCATTGGAAAATTTAAACAAAATATGTAAAAACGCAAATATTTTAGGGGACCACTGGTCAAAGGAAAACACTAACAATGATCTTACTTTATTTAACAATAAAAAGTGTCAGTTTTTACTGATTTTCTCAAAATATATATATTTTTTATGGCAACCAAGCTGAACACATCTCCAGTGGACCTCAGACGTTCTCGTTGGAACAAGAACTTAAGGACTGCGTGATTCATGCATTAAACTCTTCACCATTATGACTGGCAATATGGAAAACAACTTGGGAAATAGAGCAATGAAGATAAGTTTGAAGGTTTCAGATCATTAGGACTAAGTTTGCTTGCAGAGAATAAAGCTGTGTGTTGTAATTTTACAACATATACGGGCTTAAAGCAACTTGTCACCCAGCCAACTGCTGTACAAATACTGAACAACACTGAGATGACAATGATCACAGAGCAGAAACAGTCAGTCACAGTGCAGGTTCCTGTGGAGTAAGAATACTGAAGGCAGGGCTTCATTACAGGTGCTGACTGGAATGACCATGGCTGCAGGTACGTACCGGTGGATTTCCATTTTGGAAGCCAGAACACATCTCTGACTGAGGATGAAGCTGGAGGCTTTGGACTGTGGACCAGAGGACTGGATCTGCATGGCTTCACGCAACCTGACCCTGCCAGCCTTGCTCCTTTCTGCTCCCCCACCAGCCCACTCCTACTGCTCTTCAGCTTCCCTGTCTTGGGGTCCTGGGTCCCTGCTGCCCCCTTTTTTGATCAGCTGCTGAAGTATTTCCTCTGTTTTCTCTCTTTTTCTACAAAACAGATTTTGTCGTCACCCAAACCTGGATGCAGGATAACGCCGTCACACACCCAGCCTCCCTCTCTGGCTCTCGTCGAAGCCTCCTTATCTGGGCGAATCCTTTTTAATTCATACTTGCAATGTCAGCACGTCAGCCAGTAAGAGGACGTGTGGGTGAGCCATCCAGACTCTCCAGTCAACTGTATTTTCCCAGTGGCATTAACACCAGCCAAAAATCGCACACAAACACGCGCCTCAGTCCTGGCTTTCTGCCACTGAGGCGCAGCAGAGGTATCCAGGCAACAGGCTCCTGCTTCGTGGCGAAGGCTGCTGTGGGAAAACACCACAGCAGCACGGAACGGCTCTGAACAGGAGGACCTACATTGGGACAGCAGGGAGGAGTAACGTTTCCTCGTTTCTTCTTCTGATGCTCTTCGTCCCTTCCGTTTCCCCTCGTCTCGCTGGCTACATGTCTCATACCTTTTGGCTTTCACTTGATCTGCCCCTTTCATCTGCCTCCTCCTCTCCAACCCCCTCCCGCTGCTTTTATCTGCGTGCTTCTCCACGCTCAGCTCTCTCCGATTCACCATTCACCCACCCAGCTCGCTCCTCTCTCACTCTCCATTCACGCTCGCCAAAATAAGTAAGGCAAATATGAGCAGCGAGATTTAGCTATATTTAGCTGATGAAGCCTAAGTGAGACTCACCCAGCGTCAGAAGAACACACTACCTGAGTGGAGGGATTCTTTTTAATGTTATACTGACACACTGCAGGTTGGGAATTCATTTTTGAAAAAGAATACGTGTGTCAGCACTATACTGAAGGCTGCATCTGAGTGACAAAACATTAACCTGCAATCAGCAGGTAGAATAATGCCATCCATCAAAGCACAGTGACTGAAGCATTTCATGGATTCAAACTGAACGTAGCTTCTTGACAATAGGTTTATACGTCATCTACGTACTCACACGTGTTTGATGTGACACAGAACTGTACTGAACCGACAGTATCGTCTTCCTGCTGTGCTGCTTTAACTGGTCTGTGCGACTCACTGTGTTGTAATGGTTGCTATGCCAACTTTGATGCTAACATGGAAGGAAGTTGGACTGCTTTCAGTATGTGAAGAAGTAAATGGTAAATGGACTGTACTTATACATCACCTTTCTATCAGATCAAGATACTCAAAGCTCTTTACAACAATCTGTGTCCTCGTTTACCCACTCACACAGCTCTCTACTAGATCCCTACAAAGACTAATCAGAGCTGTAGATCACATTCAGACACTGATGGGACACACATCAGAGGCAATGAGGGGTTCAGTGACTTGCCCAAGTACACTTAAGTATATGACTGCTGGTGGAATCAAACCCCAAACTTTCCCACTGGAGGGAAACTGCTCTAACCTCTCAGCCACAGCTGTCCCCAAAATGTGGAGATCATAGGCGTTACGACAATTATATGTGAAAGGAACGTGTCCCCCCCCACATTTACCAAGAATTATTAGTTCACCCAGCACTGTTTCTATTTCTTCATGAACAAATCTATTCCACTTGATTAATAGGTGAAGTACCGTAATTTATACGGACCGGGGGTGAGGCCCACACAGCAGGTGGGCGTGGACTAAAGTTTTCAGTGCTGCGCGTGAAGGTGTAAACCCACCAGCGACAGCCTTAAAGGGCTGCGCCTATACTCATAGAATCTGGGGTTACAGTACGTAACCAACGTTTTTCTTCCTCTAGTTGGTTGTAATGGTTCCTGAAGCTTTAGACTGTGCACTTAACCAGAGTGTGACAAACTCGTCTTGTCACGGACCTTCTGTTTATCATGGCACAGTTCCTGGGGCGCACACATCCTCCTGACAGAGCAGCTTTAATAGTCCCGGGTCATTAATGAAACCGGCTCACCTTGGCTGTTTGCATGGATCATGCTGGATTTGATGATTGCTGAAGTAGTTCCAGTGTGTGTTTGTGGAAGTGGGTTGTGCTCAGCAATTAGACTTCGTTCTCACAATGTTCAAAACCGTTGGATCTCCTGCAGGCGTTGATGTTCTGACCTCACATTGTGGTACATTTTTCCATTGTATGTGTGTGTGTGTTTGTTTCAGGTTACCTTGTAGACCAATTTTACAAAAAAATCATGCATTGTGGGAACCAACTTCTCCTTACAGCGACCAAAAGCCAGGTCCCCACAAGGAGAAGTCTCGTTGGGGTGGTGTAGTGTAGTCTACGTGATACACGAGTATACAGCGTATAACCACTTAAAAGTGCTCCGTGATACGACACATATATGTTAACCAACAGCTAAACTCTTCAGGAACAGCCTTGTCTGTATGAAGCGCTTCTCCACTGCTCTGAGCAGCACCTGCTGCAAACACTACCCCTTTCCTCTCCCTTCGCCCCTGTGAGGCTCACAGCTGTTGGCTGAGCCACTCCACAGGTTTATTATCAGCTGCTCCAGTATGATTGGCTAGGGATAAAGATGGGGTGATAAAGGAGCTCCTTGAGCATGTGAGCAGCTGGTTTTGGTTGTCAGCAGCAAACTGGTTGATCCACTCTGAGAAGGTGCTATTTATAAGACTGAGCTGAATACAGCACCTCAGACTGAGGAAGTCTTTCGGATGAAAGACAAAACTTTTCTAAATTTTTTTGTTTTTTGAACCCGTCCAGAGGACCAGATTTAACTATTTTTAGATTTTCTACCTGGATTATTGAGCAATGCATCAGGACATGTGCTTGATCCTTCTCCTTTTCATTCTTTTTGTGTTTATTATATGTTTGAAATAACAATTTTAAATAAAAATAAAGTTTTCAACACTTGAAACTACTATGCATCATGTCATTAATAAATACAAAACCTCATGGGTAAAATTTTTTAATTCAGACCCAAATATTAAATGGACTGTACTTATATAGTGTCTTTCTAACTAATCAGGATACTCAAAGCTCTTTACAACAATCTGTGCCCTTGTTTACCTCTACACACATTCATACAGCACTCTACTAGATTTCTACAAAGACCACTTGGTTCTATAGATCACAGTCAGTCACTGATGAGACACACATCGAAGACAATGAGAGGTTCTGTGTCTTGCCCAGGGACACTTCAGCATGTGACTGCTGGTGGAATCAGCAATCGGAATTTGGTCAGTTAACGGCAGTGGTTACAGCTTTACAATCATGTATCTCCACCAATGTTGGCGTCAGCAGATGTAATGTGTGTGTGTGTGTGTGTGTGTGTGTGTGTGTGGGGGGGGGGGGTCCATTCCCAGAAATGTTTGAATAAAGTAGATGCCATTTCCTGCATTCTGTTGTATTTGAACGTGTTAAACATCTACTTTTCCCTACATAATTAAACACTTGATTGAATAACTATTTTAGAGTAGCCTGACCAACAGCTCTCCTTATGTGAATAGAGCATGCTCCGCTTCTCTTACGCACCTTTGCACCACCCCCTGTGTTGAAAACTGCCAGAACTAGTGTAGCGCTAAGCTAGTGGTGCACAATACAAGCGTGTTAGCTAAGATGCTACAGACATTGTGTGCCGCTTCTCTCGCAAATCCTAATTCCCCACCCAAGATAACAACTGTCAGCACTACATGGTGCTAAGCTAGCATGCAAAAACAGACGTGTCTCCCCCTCCTCCCCCCGTGAGTGCCCTGCCAAGGCAGATGGCAGAGGAGACACACTGTGTGCTGTGTGGTGAGTTGTAGGTAACCAGGAAAACCTGGAGTGGACTTTTAGTCCATAGTGGATCAACCAACTGGTTGATCCACTATGAGAATGTGCTACTTATAAGACTGACCTAAATATAGCGCCTCAGACTGAAGAAGTCTTTCGGATGAAAGACAAAACTTTTCTACATTTTTTGTTGTTTTGCTTTGTTTTGTTTTTTGAATGTCCAGAGGACCAGATTTAACTTTTTTAAATGTTTGAATATGTTTCAAGCAGCAGTATTTCAATTCAATTGAGTTTATTTATGTAATGCCAAGTCACAACAGAAGTCATCTCAGGGCACTGAACAGAAACATTCACATACATAAAAAGCAGATGTTTCTTTCTTCTTCAGGGGTTGCCACAGCAAATGAACTGGCAGGAAACGTTTGGCAGATGTTTCTTCCTAACAGCATGGAATTGAACCAATAGGAGTTTCAAGCAGTAGTAAACTGCAATAAATGGACTGTGCTTACACAGCGCCTTTCCATCTTATCGAGATACTCAAACTTCTTTACAACAATCTGTGCCTCATTTACCCATTCATACAGCTCTATACTAGATCTCTACAAAGATAATTGAACAAATCATTCTAAAGAGACTAATCAGAGCTTTATCACATTCATACACTGATGGGACACACATCGGAGGCTATGAGGGGTTCAGTGTCTTGCCCAGGAACACTTCAGCATGTGACTGCTGGTGGATTCGAACCCCCAACTCTTGCATTGGAGAACGACTGCTCTAATCACTCAGCCACAGCCGCCCAGTACAATAGACCCTCGCTACTTCTCAGTTCGACTATCGCGGACTCGCTTTATTGCGGTTTGTGAATGTACAGTCTGTCCGTAAATTGGACAAAAATAAATAACTAAATGTGCAAGACACATGATAGTGGACTGTACAGTAATATCAGAAATGTACAGAACTTGTGTGGTTGTGAAAAAGTTAATGACAAAAAAATTATAATTTGGAGAGGCACCATCATTTTGTATTTTCTTTCATTCAGCCTCCACTGTACTCTAATCACCACTCAGACTACAGTTCCTCATATCAGTGCTGTGTTGTACTGTAGTGCCTCTGGATGCCCTTTTCTGCCCAACAGTATATTTGCAAAGTGATGTCATGACTGCTGAACCGGCCTTTCAAAGGTAAAATTGAATTCATGTCACATGGAAAAGTTTATTAAAGAAAATTCAACTTTACAAATGTAAGATTCAAAAGAAAGTGTAAATCATGTGAGGACAAGCCTCTTTAAGAACCAGAGCGTTGTGCTACATGACTCGGGTGCTGATTGGCTCAGTAACCATCAGCTCTGTTTTCCAGGCTGCTGATTGGCTGTTACCGCCTGTTTACCTTTGCTCTTTTTTTAACTAAACTTCAAGTATTCAATTCAATTCAATTCAATTCAAAAATACTTTATAAATCCCAAAGAGAAATTATTTGTTGTTGTAACCCGTTATCCTCATTTCATTAAGAGATGTTATAGATGCTGATGGCTGTAGACAGGAAGGATCTCTTGTAAAGGTCCATCCCACAGTGGATCCTAAGAAACTGGCTGCAGATGCTGTCCGATCAGTCCACTTGGACTCGGCTGGCCTCTCTGTTCCCCCGGGATGTAGGACCGCCCGAATGCTGGGCAGAACTCCTCCCAGAGTGATGGCCACTCCTCCCAGCAGTCTGCTGAGCTCCTTGTCGCTGCGGACATCCAACTGTTTGTACCGAGGGACGATCCTGTCCTTCTGCTGTCATGAGCCGTGTTTCCTTCTAGTTCCAGGATCTCAGTGGTCAGGCACTCGAGCACAGCTGGCAGGTAGATGAGAATGCGTCCACAGAACATCTTTCAACTCATCTGATATTTGAGGCTGTAGCTGAGATATTATTTGAGCTTTTGAGATGTTAATCAGCTGCTGTTGGTTGTAGAAAACTGCCTTGTTGCCATGGTTACGCATCATAACAAATGTCCAAAACTAAAAAAAGTTTCAGTAAAAATCATTTGAGCTGCACAGCATCTGATACCAGAGGAAACAATCATCCAAAAAATGTGACTTACATCCAGAAAAAGAGGAATTAAAGTTTCCAAAAGCAAAATCTCAGAATGAAACAGAGCTGCTCCAACATGCAGACACCTGGAGCGGCACAATTCTAGAACTAGTATAAGTATAACTACTGTGTTGTGTTTTCTAAATGTTCTGTGCATTCAAAAGTTTCTGGCAGTGAAACGAAACGCCGGCAGAAGATGCTGACGATTAAAGAAAAAGTGGAAAATCTGGACAAACTTTAGGTTGGCAGTACCTAGTTGGATGTTTGACATATTCACAGCACGATTGTTAAGATGGAAGCTGCATTGGCCTTATGGATTAATGATTGCAGAAAAAAAGCATAACTTTGAATACTATCACTATCTGGACAAAGGTGAAACAACTTTATGATCATCTTGCAGCAGCAGGAAGAAGCAGCATTTAGTTGCATTTAGTGCCAGCAAGGGATGGTTCGGCAAATTAAAAAAACAATTTGGATTCTGCCACTGTTTCTGGTTCAAAAGTGGCTTGACCTGGGGAATGCGGCACCTGTAGCCCATTTCCTGCACACGCCTGTGCACGGTGGCTCTGGATGTTTCTACTCCAGACTCAGTCCACTGCTTCCGCAGGTCCCCCAAGGTCTGGAATCGGCCCTTCTCCACAATCCTCCTCAGGGTCCGGTCACCTCTTCTCGTTGTGCAGCGTTTTCTGCCACACTTTTCCCTTCCCACAGACTTCCCACTGAGGTGCCTTGATACAGCACTCTGGGAACAGCCTATTCGTTCAGCAATTTCTTTCTGTGTCTTACCCTCTTGCTTGAGGGTGTCAATGATGGCCTTCTGGACAGCAGTCAGGT
>NC_056509.1:3473272-3473780 GCF_014905685.2 Nematolebias whitei
AGAGAGAGAGAGAGAGAGAGAGAGAGAGAGATCTCTATATATATAGATATCTCTATCTCTCTCTCTCTCTCTCTCTCTCTGCCAGCCTGCCAGCTGTGCTCGAGTGCCTGACCACTGAGATCCTGGAACTAGCAGGAAACATGTCTCATGACAGCGGAAGGACAGGATCGTCCCTCAGCACCTACAGTTGGCTGTCCGCAGCTATGAGGAGCTCGGCAGACTTCTGGGAGGAGTGGCCATCGCTCTGGGAGGAGTTCTGCCCAGCATTCAAACGGTCCTACAGTCCAGGGGAACCAAGAGGCCAGCCGAGTCTGGGTGGACGGATCAGATGGCATCTGCAGCCAGTTTCTTAGGATCCACTGTGAGATGTACCTTTACAAGAGATCCTTCCTGTCTACAGCATCAGCATCTATAACATCTCTTAATGAAATGAGGATAATGAGTTACAACAACAAAATAATTTCCCTCTGGGATTAATAAAGTATTTTTGAATTGAATTGAATTGAAT
>NC_056509.1:3473880-3479813 GCF_014905685.2 Nematolebias whitei
CACACCATACCATACCATTTTATTTATAGAGCACTTAAAACAGCTACAAGTCCAACCAAAGTGCTGTACAGACAGAACAACAGGTAACACACAAAGCAATATACAAAATGAGATAAATCAGAATATAGACATAAAAACGATGCAGATAATGACAACTAACCAGTGTGGAGCATACAGGATCAAAACAAATATGATCTGGTGTTGAAAGCTACTGAATAGTAATGAGTTTTTAAACGAGATTTGTAACCGAAAGGGAGGGGGCCTTTGTTGTCCTAGAGCGCCATCTGTTGGCGATCTCAGGGAAACGCTGAAAACTCCGTCCTCCGGCTGCGATGCGGGCCGGCAGACGGCAAAGAGACGCACCGGTTGGGGATGACGTCAGCTGCCCTGCAGACAGAGCGTACGTCTCCTCCCGCCTCTGAATGTGTACGCCAACAGCGTAATGTGTTGTTCACTGTGGCCGTCTGAAACGCATGGTGGTGAGCTCGGTTGGATAGCGGTGTCACCGTCTGGGTTACGATAACCGGAGGCGTGGGACGCTGGTCCACCCTGGACATCCTGCTCTGAGAAAAGTCTCCGTCAGGCTCGGCTGAGGGAATTTCCACTCGGTGAAACCCCTCTGCTCTGGTGATGGGCGCGGACTGTGGAAACCGGCCCCCCAATCTACCAGGAAACCGGCTGTGGCCTCGTCTCGTAGGACGTCCTGTTGGGAACCAAGGCCAGATGGGATCAGGACGGTGAGCCAGGGTGGAGCCCAGAAAAAACCTTCCCGCCGGATCATCCGATATGGCAGATAAGGCGCGGGACGTAAAAAAAGGGTCCCTTCATGTCAGCCGCTCCTGGGTTATGCTGGGCAACCCCAGAGGGCGCCATCGGCCGGGAGCGGTGTGATCGCCGATGCGAAACGAGGTGGGATGAGGTGAGCATTCGCTCAGCCCCCCTCCACCGACACTACGCTCTCCAGGAGGGAATGAGCAGCGGGGCTGCAGCTGACGCCACCTGTCCCAGAGGAACTATCCGATTCGCTCCGAGGGTCGGCGATAAGAAGAAAATTACAAGATGGTGTTGTCCAGCGTGTAGCGACCTGTCACTGAGAAATACTCCTCGGCACTTACCTTGAAACAAGACTGCTCATTAGCTTCTCCTCGGGGAGGAGAGCTCACCGAGACGACCGGAGGTCGACGTGACGGGCCAAGCATTCTTAACAAAGGTTGGTCATCTACACAACTTTCTTTGTTCGTTCTTCTGACAGTGCTATTAGCTCGCTGAAGAAAAATGGGAGCCGATTACCCGCTCTTAACGTAATTTATACGGACCGGGTGGGGCCCACACAGCAGGTGGGCATGGACTAAATTTTTCAGTGCAATGCTTCGCATATCGGGATAAACCCATCAGCGACAGCCTTAAAGGGCAAAGCCTATACGAAATAGAACCTTCGTTCTCTTCATGTGGTTGGTCATTAATTATGATAAAGTTTAACAACTTCACGGTAAACATTCGAGCTCCGTGGCTTCAGTGGTCTGTTATTTTTGTTCAGTCCAGAGAAGGCAGTCTGATTTCGGTCAGAGGCTCTCAGTCTGCCCCTCTTCAGAGACGGGCAGACTGAGCGTGGCTGAATGGTTGAGCTCGAATGTCCATCGTAAAACTAAAGCCCCCAGTATACTGCCGCGTACATCCATACACAGAGGTACGCACATACGTATGCGGAGGTACGCGTGTACCCCCCAGCGTAACCTCCGTGCAAAGCTCAAATTTTTACAACCGCATACGCGTACGCGGTGTCGCACAATAAACTGCCCAGCGAGGGACTGTTTTGTATGCGACACCAATGTATTAAATTCCCCTTCTTCATCCCTGATCTGGCCTTTTCTTTTGTTCTTTTGCCAAGAGGCAGTGATCTCTTCCTCCTCCGTTGATGCCATGACTGAAATGGTGAGAAATGGAGGAATTTGTCACGAGCGAATAAAACTCAGGTCCAGCGTGGCTGCGGGAGGGTCTGGAGGTTTCCTGGTGGGCTGGTCTGATGTGTGGGCTGTAGAGCCAGCTCTCTGTTACATATTTTTTTTTTTTAAGATCTTTTTATTAACAACATATAAACACAGAACACTGCTGTGGCGGAGGCTGTCAGCGCTCGCTTTTTTTTTCTTTTTTCCAACCTGTCAATCAATCCAGTAGGCGTGTCAGCAAATGACCAATCGGCGACCTCAATTTGTCCCGAAGGTAAACGCCCCTCGTCTGTGAAGCTGCTCTGCAGCTGCTCGGGGTGTACGCTGGAGTATCATGTCCGAACCCTCTGCGTACCGTACAGGCGTACGTATGCGTGAACGGACATACGCGGCAGTATACTGGAGGCTTAACTTTAATGTGGTTTAATGTGGCGCTGTGGCTCTGCAGACAGTGCACGTTGCTGTCTTGTTTTGTGGTGTTTCTAGTGTAAAATACTTCCACACAGCGACATGTTTAGATGAAAAGTTTGTTAGCTGTTAGCCACAGTGCTGCTAACAGTCCTCACGTTGTAGCTGGCTGCAAACTATGAACTGGATTTCCTGAATGTGAGGCGGGTCTTATTACTCTGGGTTCATGAGACATGCCTCCGTTCAGGAAATCCATTCCATAGTTTGAAGCCAACGTGCATCATGGATCGGAAATCAATGCGGGTTGGATCGGAAAAATCCGATACGTAAATTTTGCTGGTATCGGAGGCCCATACTGATACTGGATCGGCCCCATCCCTAATATAAATAAACTGAATTGAACTGAATTGAATTGGTATAAAAATCTTTTTCTACTAGATGTTTGCACTAACAGAAGGAAACTATAATTCCCCCAAAAATACCATCACCGTGTCTCTTCATGAAAAAGACAAAAAGAGCAAGCCTGCAAAGAACTTTTTTTCATTAAGTGAATCTTTTTTATGTTTCACAAGTTCATTCAGAAATTTAAAAAGCCACTACAGAAGTAGTGAAGGAGAAAAGTGCCCCATCACCTGAAAGACAGATGAATTGTAAATTGTAACTAAGCTGGAAAGCACATCTGACTGGACGCCGCATGGCAGTTCTATAAATGTAAAAGCTTCTCGTCCATGAAAAGGGTTGTTTTTAGACCGAGGTCCAGAATAATGAATGAAGAGGTGGAAGGCACTAAAAGCAGAAGTGCTTTATATTTCATCACAGAGCAGAGAGGCTGAGGAGACGAGCAATGGTCCAGAAAGGTAAAAGAATAATCAGAAAAAGTGAACGTCTGCTAAACAGAAATCCTCCTCCTTGGACCCATCAGAGCATGTCTTTAGACATTTTAACTCTAGACATTTTAATACTGGGGGGGTGACGTTTAAACAATAAAGTTTGTTGTTAAGTAGTAAACTGGTGTTAATTTTGACTCCTACATCTCAATTGATTCACAATGAGTTGAAAAAAGAAAACTTACTAGTCATGAGTCATTTTGGCATCGGTAGCAGGTCAATCCGGCACCTCCACCTATAAAATAATTCTCCTGCTGGTTTGATCTGATTCTCTGAGTGTCCACTTTCTCCACTTTGACTGACGGAGCAGCTGCTCAATCGAACGCAATCGAGTGACGGAGTGACTGCAGGGTGGGAATGTGAAGCAACATTTAAACAGACAGCAACAGGATAGAAGCGTCCAACCAACCACGAGGCCTCGCTCCCCTCATCGGAGCATGGGCTAAAAGTGGAGTGGGGTGGGCTCATGTAGCGGGTGCAATAAGTCTAGTGTAGGGGGAAGAAGAATCTCTCTTTCTCTTGACGGTCCAAAAATAAATCCAGTGACCTAAACACATCATCAGCCTGAATTATGTGGGGACTGGTTAGAACCCCATCAACAACGCTGATTCATTCTAAAGCAGTTCTTACGATCGGTTTCTGTCCTGAAAACGAGCGTCAGCTGTGTAAACGGTCAGCAGAAGTCTGAAACGGTTAGTCTCCAGGTCAAACAGATCTTTTTAGCACAGGTTTCTGAGAAGCAGACGTTTCCTGTTTAGTTTAAGCAATGAAAAAGTCTTAAAAACTATTCATAACCACTCTATGTAATCATTGACATCTTTTTAAGACCATCTTCTTCAGGCTTTCCATTTCTGCTGGTTGTCCTTCACGCAGTTTTAGTTTTCTCACAACGTTGGACCAAAAGAAGGAACTATCGGCCTCTCGCGCTTTGGCTGAAATGAACGTCAACAAATGTCCCAATACGAAGCGCTAAAATGGGCAGGGCTTTCAAATAAATAAATAAAAAGCCTAGAAATGTTATCAGGAGCTTGTTGGGCTCCTTGTGTGAGTCACAGGGTCAAACATCTCTCAGAATGTTTGAGCATGTGCATATAATGATGCAAAGTAAATGTTTTGTTCAGTCAATGACTATCATGGACATTTGAAAACTTTAATGAAACTTTCTATATTCTAGAGAGCTAAAGCTACCATTGTCAGGGAATTTTGGTCAAGGTGTATGGATGTTTTTACTACTATGGCTGAGAATGTTCAGTGCCCATGAGCCATGTGTTTGAGTTAGCTGAGAGTTATTTCTCTCTCAGAGAGAGCAGATGATTTGATCCTGCATGTGCAGCTGGCAGTCCAAGGACACCAGTCTGTCTGGGAGCTGATAAGCATATGAAAACAAGCCTAGCACACTGTCCGTGGCACATTCTCATAGTCTCCAAGTCCATGCGTTCTGTGTAACCTGTTGTGAAACACTGTCCTTGCAAGTGCCATGGGATTAACCTGTCTAAACACAGGTTGAATGAATAAATACATTTAAAAAAGTAAAACTGGTCAAAAATCTTCTCGTCATCGAGTGTGGCTTCTTTGAGTAAAATGAATAGAGGATATTTTTATATAACAGTCACCCATTTAATTTTCAACTACACTAGAAATGTATGTATTTTTAGGGCTGCAACAACGAATCGATAAAATTGATAAAAACCGATTATTAAAAGTGTTGGCAACAAATTTCATTATCGATTTGTTGTGTCGCGCGATTAAACATCAGTCACGGCGCTGCGGAGCCGTTTAGTTCAGCTGCAGTTCATTGTCGATGCTGACTGACTGAATAAAGTAAAAAACAACAACTCTGCAGCGTGAGCTGAACAGAGCGAGGGGGGAGGAGGAAGCAGAGCAGAGTCGGTGTTTTCAAAGGAAATTAAATTAATTTTACAAATGACCGAAAACTGTTCGACACAAGTCCTCCAAAGTGTGGGAGCTCTTCACAAAGATAAAAACTGAGCAACATGCAGCTTTGAAAAGTGACGACACGGGAGAACCACGGAGATGAACGTAAACATGTCGGAGTCACGAGGAGGAGGAAGGAGCTGAACAGCTGATCCAACTCTTCATGTGTTGCAGGTGAGTCTCTACAATATTCTACATTTGTTCTGTTTCAAGAGAGAAAACGTAACGTCAGTCTCTCTGGAGCTGAAGCTGCTGCTTGTTCTCTGATTCATGACGTGATGGAGAACGTGTCTTACTTTTTATTTATCCTGATGCATGCTCAATAATCCAGGTAGAAAAATCTAAAAAAAGTTAAATCTGGTCCTCTGGACATTAAAAAAAACAAAACAAAGCAAAACAACAAAAAAATGTAGAAACGTTTCGTCTCTCATCCGAGAGACTTCTTCAGTCTGAGGAGCTGTTTTCAGCTCAGTCTCTTAAATAGAACCTTCTCAGAGTGGATCAACCAGTTTGCTGCTGACAACCAAAACCAGCTGCTCACATGGTCAAGAAGGACCATCAGCCTAACAATGGATCATTAGCACACTGATGGCTGTTTACTGTTCACAGAGGGCTGAGTGATACTAGCAATCACAGCATTGTAAGAGGGGGACAGTTGAACCCGGAGGCTCCACCCCTGTTTAATGATGGACGGTTTCTTTTCACACAAGAGTATTTGCAGTTTGACTCCCATCACCCTTTGGAGCACAAGTTAGGA
>NC_056509.1:3479913-3486659 GCF_014905685.2 Nematolebias whitei
ACTTTTAATCCAGGTTACACTAATCCACACTTTTAATCCAGGTTACAATGATCCACACTTTTAATCCAGGTTACAATGATCCACACTTTTAATCCAGGTTACAATGATCCACAATTTTAATCCAGGTTACACTAATCCACACTTTTAATCCAGGTTACAATGATCCACACTTTTAATCCAGGTTACACTAATCCACACTTTTAATCCAGGTCACAATAATCCACACTTTTAATCCAGGTTACAATGATCCACACTTTTAATCCAGGTTACAATGATCCACAATTTTAATCCAGGTTACAATAATCCACACTTTTAATCCAGGTTACACTCTTCCCTCAATGACACATTTTACAAAGTAGCTACATATTGTGCAGGTATAAAGATACATTTGTATATATTTTTGTGTACATTTATTTTTTAAGTTATTTGACTAACTTTTATTTTTTATTATTCAATATTTTACTAACAGAATAGTCAAATAGCAACATGTTTTTTGTACAATTTGCTATGTCAGTCAAATGTTCAATTTTGGAATAAAGGGGTGGAAATTAAAATGTTTGGGGATTTTTTTTGCCAATTCATTGATTAATCGAAAAATAATCAACTGATTATCAGAATCAGAATCCGATTATTGTAATAATCGTTAGTTGCAGCCCTAGTATTTTTAACTTGGCACTGTATGCATTGCTTGCACGTGAAAAAAGTAAATCACATTGTTCGTGTAAAAAACAAGAACAACCTATAATAGTTCAGTCATGATGTAGAGCTTCACAGAACGTTTCCTATCAGAGCTCTCTTTACGACACCTGTGTTACTGTTTGATGGGTGGACCGTCCCAGTCAAACCCCTGCACTGTTCCCATTATGAGTCACGCCGATATGGGCTGAGCATGTGCACTTGTGCTTCCAGTTGCTTGAGAGAATACGCGAAAAAATACGCTCTGCTCGGAGAGAATTTAACAACTTTAAACACTTTCACACTTACTATAAACTGTTTTATTTTTTCCTGTTCTTTAAACTTTTTGTTGCTGGTCGTTTTGTTGGTTTTACTGTTTATTTTACGTACTTTTAAGTTACGTGATCCGGCAGTGTTGTGCTAACATGGGTTCAGCTCACACAAAGCTGGCTGAGCTGAGATGAAGATCACCAGTCAGGCAAGTTGCCCTGGTTTAAAAGGTGTTTTTCTATTTCTTGACTTTGTTGTAGTACTTCCCTGCTGGTTCTTGTTTTGTGCTGTATTCTTTTAGGTGTTAATGATTTACGTGAATCGTGGTGCGCTAAGCTAAGCGGAAATGTTCAGATTGATTCGGATTGAACTCACATAAACTCACATTTTTGACTCTTCCGGTAAGATAGCACCCGTGTACTTGGCTTGCAACCCACCTCTGCGGATGGTGTTCGAATTATTTATGTTTTGTTCATTTTTTATCTGGGACATAAACTCGCTGCTGGTGTATGACCGACAACAGCTTCTGGATCTTAGTTTTTCTGCCACCAATGTCGCTTATTTGGACCAATATGAGCGTACCTCTGGACCCCAACCACCCCCCCACCCCCCGTGGAGGACGTGCTAGCTTACCTCCGCTGCGCTCCTCACCTCCCTGCCCGGAGACATCGCTTCAGACGCCGGGGAAAACATGCTGGGTGGCTGGTAATGCCTAAAGCCCTGCGCGCTGCATCTTCCTTTTCAGCTGGTGGTCATGGTCTCCCTCTCCAACTTCCCGCGTGCCCGGACCAGGTAAACAACGGGAGTTGTCAGCCGGTGCGTAGCTCGGGCTGACCTGGAGGGGCTGTTATTGAAAACCTGAGGCCACTGATACGCGCGAACTTCACTGCTGCTGGGTCCACTTTGGACAGTATCTGGATGTGTTTGGTCAATGCAAGATCTGCTACCAACAAAACTTTTTTTCCTCAGGGACTACTTTCAAGAGCATGATTTGGACTTTTTCTGCATCACAGAGACTTGGATGTCTCTGGGTGAGTCCAGCGCCTTGACAGAATAATTGCCACAGAACAGTCTGTATTTTAACGCCTCGCGGCCATCAAGCCGGCATGGTGGTGGATTATTAACAATATTCAAATCAACTTTTGACTGTAAACAACTGCCCATCCCAGTTTCCCACGCCAGCTTTGAGCTGAGCGTCTTTGAACTCGGACATTCACCTCAGACTTTAATTGCACTCGTCTACCGCCCACCTCGATCTAAGGATTTCATAAATTAGTTTTCTGATTTCTTGGCTGAAATCACACCAAAATATAATCATGTTTTCATTATTGGGGACTTTAATTTGCACGTGTGCTGTCCTGAGAAGCCCTTGGTTAAGGACTTTTGAGATTTATTGGACTCATTTAATTTAACTCAGCATGTAAACGGTCCCACCCAAGAGCGTGGACATACATTGGACCTTGTTTTAACACGTGATGTAACTGTTTGTAATCTTGAAATTGGTGATTATGTTTTTTCAGACCACATGCCAGTCCAGTTTGAGTTCAGCCTCCCCCATCTAACTCCTAAGCCGTGCATTCCTGCACGTAGTAGCCGGGCCATTAACCACTTCACTGCCGAACGTTTCACAGACGCTTATAACTCTGAAATGATCATTCAGCCCCCGGTGTTTCTCACCACCACTGAGGAGCTGACATCCTAGTTCAACTCTGTCTGCTTAAAGACTCTGGATCATGTTGCGCCTGTTAAAACCAAAAAATCAAAACTCAGAGCAGAACCTTGGCTGAGTGACGTCACCAAGACCGTTAGGCAGCAATGCAGGAGGGCGGAGCGCAAATGGAAGAAAAACAGGCTGCAGGTCTCTTTTCAAAAACTTAAAGAGTGCGGTGGGCTTCTACAACATCAGCCTCTTCAGCATCTTAGACCACCATGCTCCTGTCAGGGAGAGGACAGTTGCCTTTTCACGCTCAGCTCCCTGGTTTACCCCAGAGCTGAGGAAAATGAAGACAGCTGGTCGAGTGCTAGAGAGACGTTTCTTGGCTTCTGGTCTGCTAGTTCACAAGCTAGCTTATATGGAGCATCGTAAGATGTATGCTAGGTCCCTCAAAGATGCTCAATCTTTATTTTACTCATCTATAATCTCTAATAACCCTGGTAACTCCAAAATACTTTTTTCAACCATCACTCACCTCCTTCAACCACGAACAACATCACTCAATGACTCCACTAATGATCTTTGTAATAACTTTATCTCCTTTTTCCAAAACAAGATCCAAAAAATCTGATTAGCCATCACCATTTCACCCCCTGCCCTCTCTCCAGCTGCAAATGTACAGCCTGGGAACCCTCCCCCCTTCTGTTCTTTCCCAGAGGTCTGTGTGAAGGAAGTTGAAGCCACTGTCATGGGTATGAAACCCTCCACATGTGCTCTTGATCCCTTCCCAACAGCCCTAGTCAAGGCTAATATTGCCTTTCTCAGTCCTCTTATCACCACCATAGTTAATCAATCCCTTCAATCTGGTCATATTCCCCCTGCCCTGAAATCAGTCATAATTAAACCACTTTTCAAAAAACCTACCCTTGATCCTCATGACTTGGAAAACTACAGACCCATTTCCAACCTTCCCTTCATCGCTAAAGTTTTGGAGAAATTAGTCTCAGTTCATCTACAAGAACATCTACATGACAATAGGATACTGGACAAATTTCAATCAGGTTTCCGTACTGCTCATAGCACTGAAACAGCTCTGATCCGGGTCACAAATGACCTGTTGATCAATGCTGATCGTGGTTCCTCTTCTCTCCTTATTCTTCTCAATCTTTTGGCTGCCTTTGACACGGTGGATCATTACATCCTACTCCACCGTTTACAGCATTTTGCAGGGCTCACTGGCACTGCCCTGGAGTGGTTCCGATCATACCTGACGGACAGAACAGAGTTTGTCTCCATTGGGCATGCCAAGTCATTGAGCCATCCTGTTTCTTGTGGTGTGCCCCAGGGATCAGTCCTGGGACCCCTTCTTTTCAACTTGTACATGGTACCACTTGGGTGTATATCAGCATCTACGGGGTCTCATTCCATTGCTATGCTGATGATATTCAGCTGTATCTTAAGCTGGGTAGCAATGTGTCTGAGACCCCATCTACATCATTTTCAGCTTCTCCATTTTCTCCACTTTCTTCTCTTTCCACACTCACAGCTTGTCTGGAGGAGATAAAGGCATGGATGCAGCAAAATTTCCTTCACCTTAACAGTTCAAAAACGGAAGCAATTCAAATTGGTACTTCACACCAAATTTAACAACAAAAAATCCTCAGTATCTCTTTCTCTGGCCAGAACATTTCTCTTTCCAATACAGTTACCAATCTTGGTGTTATTTTTCATTCACAACTCACCTTTGAAAGCCATATAAAGCATATGTAAAACTTATTTTTTTCATCTTTGAAATATTGCAAAGCTTCGGTCTACTCTGTCCTTCACCGATGCAGAAAAGCTCGTCCATGCCTTTGTCTCTTCCAGACTGGACTACTGCAATGCACTCCTCATTGGGATTCCTGGCAAGAACATACAGAAACTACAGTATGTCTAGAACAGCGCTGCCAGGGTCCTGATGAGAGTGCGTAAGCATGAGCACATCACCCCTGTACTCCGGTCACTTCACTGGCTTCCTGTTTCTGCCCGGATCACTTACAAAATTTATCTGCTCACGTTCCAATGCTTGTACGGTAATGCACCGTGTTATTTAAAATGACTTCTCACCCCTCATTGTCCTTCACGCACTCTCCGCTCTTCCAACACCCATCTTCTTCTCACTCCCAGGTCTCGATCCTACACAACAGGAGACAGGGCTTTCTCCTGCGCTGCCCCTCGGCTGTGGAACGCCCTGCCTTCATATCTGAGGGTTCCACAGACCGTGACATGTTTTAAAAAGGGTCTTAAAACCTTTCTTTTTACCCAGTTTTTTAATTGATTGCACTGTCCTTTTTTTTTCTTTTTTTTAAATTATTTACCCATAGTTCTTATTTGAGTATTTTATCTGCATTTTGTGCATTTTAAGTTTTTTTGATGTGTTCATTCTGAGGCGTTATCCTCCTGGTTGTTTTGCTCTCGGTTGCTTTTATGGTTGCTTTTATCCTGCTGCTATCTGATGTTCACTCTTTGTAGCACTCTGAGATTCACTGTGAATGTAAAGTGCATTATAAAAAAAAGTTATTATTATTATTATTATTATTATTATTATTAAAGAGAGTTAGCAATGTTATCAGAAAGCAGTGAAAGCTCCTAAATCCAAATACTTTTCTTATATAATTAGCTCAAACTCTCACAACCCACGTGTCCTCTTCTCCACCCTAAACTCTGTTCTCCAACTCACTGAACCATCACCTCTGGAAGCCTCGACTGAGCTGTGCGAGAACTTTCTACATTTCTTTTTGGAAAAAATTGCGACCACCTGGGCTCTCATTTCCCCTCCAACTCATGACCCATCCATCCCACCTCATTCTGTAGCTCCTTTTGACCATTTTAAACCCATCACTCTATCTTCTCTAGAGCAGGTCATGTGCAGCTTGAAACCTTCTGGTTCCCCCTTTGATGTGGTTCCCCCTCGACTACTAAAGGAGGTTTATCCTACTCTAGGTCAGTCCATTCTGACTATAGTAAACAGTAGTTTATCCACTGGCGTGGTGCCAAAAACCTTTAAACATGCTGTTGTCTAGCCTCTCCTGAAAAAAAACAAACCTTGATCCCTCACTCGTTTCCAACTACCGGCCTGTCTCCAAACTCCCATTTGTTTCTAAACTACTGGAGAAAATAGTCGAGTCCCAGTTGAAGTGCTTCCTGGAGGATCACGCCATCTTAGAGCTATTCTAATCTGGCTTTAAACCTCTCCACAGCACTGAAACTGCCCTGCTGAAGGTCTTTAATGACAATTTCTTAACCACTGATACCGGTGATTCTGTGCTGCTTGTTCTATTGGACCTCACAGCCGCCTTTGACACCATCGACCATGAGATCCTCATTGCTAGGTAGGAGCAGTGGGTGGGTGTCACAGGATCAGCCCTCAATTGGTTCAGATCTTACCTCACTGACAGATCCTTTTGTGTCTCCATCAAGGATTTTAGTTCTGCAGAGGCAGAGCTTAAATAGGGGGTTCCGCAGGGGTCCATCCTGGGTCCCCTCCTATTCTCTTTTTACCTGCTGCCGCTTGGTGCTATTTTCTGGAAACACAACATGCCCTTCCACTTCTACACCGATGACTGTCAAATTTACTTCCCCCTAAGACACAATGGTACATGCTCTATTCAACCTCTGCCTGGCTGACATCAGGGACTGGGTGGCTTTAAATTTCTTAAGTTTCAATGAAAAGAAGTCTGAAGTCATGTTGTTCCCTCCCAACGACACGATCACAAAACACTGTATCGACCTCTCCGCTCTAACACTGTCAGAAAAACAAAGAGTCACTAATCTGGGAGTGGTAATGGACCCTTCCCTGAAACTTAACAGTCACGTAAACATGATTGTTAAATCATGTTTCTTCCAACTGAGGCGGCTGTCTAAACTGAAGCCCATATTGTCCAAAAATAACCTGGAGACAGTAATACATGCATTCATTACATCTAGGCTTGATTACTGCAATTCACTCCTGTTTGGTATCAGTCAGACCTCCATTGCACGACTACAACTGGTCCAGAATGCAGCAGCCCGATTTTTAACCAGTACAGGCAAAAGAGAGCACATTACACCAGTTTTGGCCACAATGCACTGGTTACTGGTTCACTTTCGAATCCAGTTCAAAATACTC
>NC_056509.1:3486759-3494375 GCF_014905685.2 Nematolebias whitei
ATCTCTCTGATCTGCTACAACTGTATGTCCCACCATGTTCCCTGAGGTCAGCGGACCAGTTGCTCCTCACAGTTCCAGGAACTCGTCTTAAGCGCAGAGGTGACAGGGCCTTCTCTGTAGCAGGACCAAGACTTTGGATCGAGTTACCTCTGCTTGTCAGACAGGCCCCCTCCCTCTCGGTTTTCAAGTCCCGTTTAAAAACCCTCTACTATTCAGTAGCTTTCGACACCAGATGATCTGTGTTTTGATCCTGTATGCTCCACACTGGTTTGTTGTCATTATCTGCATCGTTTTTATGTCTATATTCTGATTTACCTCATTTTGTATTTTGCTTTGTGTGTTACCTGTTGTTCTGTCTGTACAGCACTTTGGTTGGCCTTGTCGCTGTTTTAAGTGCCCTATAAATAAAATGGTATGGTATGGTAAAGCCGAGATCAGGCAAGTAGCCCTTTTTTAAACTGTTTTATTTTTTCTGTCCCTTGTTGATTTTTGCTGTATTCTATTTGCTTCAAGAGCGGAGGGAGCCAGTCTCGTAGTGACACGTCGTGCTGGGCTACATGGTGCTGGGGATAGCGAGCTCCTGACTTCAATGCACCCAAAAGCTGAGACCGTATCATCGCTGAGTGTGTCTGCATCGGATCCACATCACTCGATCACCCAAACCTAAAAGCTATTCCACCGTGGTCTTTATGTTTCAGGACTTCTGGTTTTTATCAGTGCATTGAGGTCTGCTAGCTCTTACGAGCCTTAGCTTAGCATGGCTTCGGGTTTCATTACGTGCATTGTGTGTCAAATGTTCAGCTATAACACCATTTCGTTAACAGATAATAGTACATGTATCAAATGTAATGCTATGTTGGTTCTGGAGGAGAGGCTATCTGATCTGGAAGCTTGACTCTGTACTTTTGAAAAACAATTAACTAGCCAGGCACCCATAGGCTGCACAGAGCCACTAATGCTAGTTCACGTTAGCAATCTGGAACCACAGGCCAGCTGGGTGACAGCCCTAGGTAAACTAAATGCTAAAGCTTAGTCCCCAGCTCACCAGTTCATGATTTGAATGGTGTTGCAAAAGTTTTCTTCTGCTTTAAATCACATTTCAAATCAGTTTCCTCCCCTTAGCAATGACTCAAACTCAAGTGACTCAAACTATAGTCAAATGCATTCCAGGGGCAAAAGCGAGCAACACTGAATCCCACCTGAAACTATTGGCTAAAGCTAAGACTAAATATAGTAAAATCATTATTAACATCAGCAAAAGTTACACTTTGTTACGCAAATCAGAGATTGCTAAAATTAATGTTACTTTGGTGTGTAACTTTGCAAAAACCATGTCGGACTCCGTAGTTTTTTCCAGCCCCCTCCTCAGCCTGACCAGTGATGACATGTTTAGTATGTTGACTTTCAACTACTAGGCGTCCAGGTGGTGTTCTGAAAACAACATATGATTTTGTAGAAAACTGGAGTGCCCTTTCCCTTTGGGGAAAACCCAGTCTGATGCGGAGAGATGGAATCCATTCACATTAAATGGAGCAGCACTTCTCTCTTGAAACTTAGCTGATTCAGTCAGACATCCAAATTATTGACATCTAACGGTCCAGTCTAGTGATCAATCCAGGAAGTAGAGTTGTAGTCCTCCACACCTCTCTGCTGCTTCTCTTCTGTTACCCACCCACACCCACATTGAAACAGTGTCAACTCGCCCACGGCTCAAATTAAATAAACAAAAAATCAGCTCTAAAAATATAAACCATAAAAATCTTATTAAAATAAGCACATTTACTTTACCAGAGCAAAAGAATAAAATCATGAAATAGGGACTATTGAACATCAGATCTCTTTCCTCTAAATCCTTGTTAGTTAATGAACTGATAACTGATCATCATATTGATTTATTCTGTCTGACAGAAGCCTGGTTACAACAGGAGGATTTTGTTGTACAGCCACTGGCCAAAAGGATGGACCAGCAGAGAAAATCAACACCATCAGGCCAGGACTCTGCGGTCTACACTCATCTCCAGGCCAGCGGTCACTCTTTCAGGGATGAAGATGTTCACATCCTGGATAGAGAGGAACGATGGTTTGAGAGATGAGTAAAGGAGGCCATCTTTGTGAAAAGAAATCGTCCATAGTTAAACAGGGGTGGAGCCTCCAGGTTCAACTGTCCCCCTCTTACAATGCTGTGATTGCTAGTATCACTCAGCCTCCTGTGAATAGTAAACAGCCATCAGTGTGCTAATGATCCATTGTTAGGCTGATGGTCCTTCTTGAGCATGTGAGCAGCTGGTTCTGGTTGTCAGCAGCAAACTGGTTGATCCACTCTGAGAAGGTGCTATTTAAGAGACTGAGCTGAATACAGCACCTCAGACTGAGGAAGTCTTTCAGACGAAAGACAAAACGTTTCTACTTTTGTTTGTTTGTTTGTTTTTTGAATGTCCAGAGGACCAGATTTAACTTTTTTAGATTTTTCTACTTGGATTATTGAGCATGCATCAGGATGTAAATAATGAATCTTCTTCATACACCAAAGTTAGTCACGGAGTTCCTCAGGGCTCAGTACTTGGGTCAATACTCTTTACTTTATATATGCTTCCATTAGGTAGTTATTAAACAACATGGGATAAATTTTCATTGTTATGCTGATGACACACAATTATATTTGTCCATTAAACCCAATGAATCCAATCAGCTACTTAGATTACAAGCATGTCTTAAAGACATAAAAACCTGAATGACCATAAATTTTCTCCTGTTGAACAGACAAGACTGAGGTTTTAGTTTTTGGACCTGAGAACCTTAGGAATGAATTTTTCAGTCTTTCTCCCTCCTTAGATGCATTAATCTGTCCTCCAGCTCTAATGTTAAAAATCTTGGTGTTATTTTTGATAAGGACATGTCTTTTATCCCCCACATTAAAACGTTACTAGAACCTCCTTCTTCCACCTGCGTAATATCACTAACATTAGAAACATCTGATCTAAAGATGATGCAGAAAAACTGGTCCATGCATTTGTCACGTCTAGACTGGACTATTGCAATGGTTTATTATCTGGGTGTCCAAATACTTCTTTAAAACGTCTTCAGTTGATCCAAAATGCTGCTGCCAGAGTCTTAACTGGAGTTACTGGGAGAGATCATATCTCTCCAGTTTTAGCTTCTCTTCATTGGCTCCCTGTCAAATCCAGAATAGAATTCAAAATCTTACTTCTAACCTACAAAGCTCTCAACAACCTGGCTCCATCTTATATTACAGATCTTATTGTTCCATATTTTCCTAACAGAGCACTTCGCTCTCAGGCTGCAGGTTTACTTGTGGTTCCTAGAGTTTACAAGAGCAGAATGGGAGGAAGATCTTTCAGTTCTCAGGCTCCTCTCTTGTGGAACCAACTTCCAGTTTCTGTCCATGAGGCTGACACATTGTCCAGTTTTAAGACTGGGCTTAAGACTTTCCTTTTTGATAAATCCTATAGTTAGGGTTGGCTTGTTATGCTGCCTTAAGCTTAGACTAATAGAGGACAAATTAACTTTATTTCCTTAAAGGAATTGTTCAAATTGAATAGTTTTCATTTGATATTATTTCTGTCTTAACATGTGATTCTTGACCTGCCATTGTGTATCTGTTCCTCTCAAACCCAGCCGGATGAAGCAGATGGCCGCTTGTCCTGATCCTGGTTCTGCTAAAGGTTTCTTCCTCATGAGGGAGTTTTTCCTTTCCACTGTCGCCTTCATGCTTGTTCAAGATGAGAGTTCAGTGATGGAGTTAAACTCAAAGCAGTCTGCTCCTCACATAAATAATGTTAAAGTATTATTTTTATATATGAATGTTTCTGTTAACTTATTTTATACAAACCAGATTCCAAAAAAGTTGGGACACTAAACAAATTGTGAATAAAAACTGAATGCAATGATGTGGAGATGGCAAATGTCAATATTTTATTCATAATATAACATAGATGACAGATCAAAAGCTTAATCTGAGTAAATGTGACATTTTAAAGGAAAAATACATTGATTCAAAATTTCAGTGTCAACAAACCCCCCAAAAATTGGGACAAGTAGCAATAAGTGACTGGAAAAAGGAAATTGAGCAAATAACAAACAGCTGGAAGACCAATCAACACTAATTAGGTCAATTGATAACATGATTGGGTATAAAAAGAGCTTCTCAGAGTGTCAGTGTCTCTCAGAAGCCAAGATGGTAAGAGGATCACCAATTCCACCATTGTTGCGCAGAAAGATAGTGCAACAATACCAGAATGGTGTTACCCAGCATAAAATAGCAAAGACTTTTAAGTTATCATCATCAACCGTGCATATCATCATCAAAAGATTCAGAGAATCTGGAACAATCGCTGTGCGTAAGGGTCAAGGCCGTAAAACTCTACTGGATGCTCGTGATCTCCGGGCCCTTAAACATCACTGCACCTCAAACAGGAATGCCACTATCAAGGAAATAACAGAATGGTTCACGAATACTTCCAGAAAGCATTGTCAGTGAACACAATCCACCGTGCCATCTGCTGTTGCCAGCTGAAACTCTACAGTGCAAAGAGGAAGCCATTTCTAAGCAAGCTCCACAAGCTCAGACGTTTGCACTGGGCCAGGGGTCATTTAAAATGGAGTGTGGCAAAATGGAAGACTGTTCTGTGGTCAGATGAGTCACGATTTGAAGTTCTTTATGGAACATTGGGACGCCATGTCATCCAGACCAGAGAGGACAAGGATAGCCCAAGTTGTTATCAACGCTCCGTTCAGAAGCCTGCATCACTGATGGTATGGGGTTGCATGAGCGCTTGTGGCATGGGCAGCTTGCATGTCTGGAAAGGCACCATTAATGCAGAGAACTATGTTCAGGTTCTAGAACAACATATGCTCCCATCTAGACGTCCTCTCTTTCAGGGAAGACCCTGCATTTTTCAGCACGATAATGCCAGACCACATTCTGCAGCAATCACAACATCATGGCTACGTAGGAGAAGGATCCGGGTACTGAAATGGCCAGCCTGCAGTCCAGATCTTTCACCTATAGAGAACATTTGGCGCATCATAAAGAGGAAGGTGCGACAAAGAAGGCCCAAGACGATTGAACAGTTAGAGGCCTGTATTAGACATGAATGGGAGAGCATTCCTATTTCTAAACTGGAGAAACTGGTCTCCTCTGTCCCCAGACGTCTGTTGAGTGTTGGAAGAAGAAGGGGGGATGCCACACAGTGGTAAAAATGGACTTGTCCCAACTTTTTTGGGATTTGGAATCCGGTTTGTATATTAATATTTCTGTTCAGTGCCCTGAGATGACTTCTGTTGTATCTTGGCGCTGTATAAATAAACTGAATTGAACTGAACTTGACACCACTAAGGTGTCACCTCCCTGCTTCACTGGATATGTAGAAAAAAATATAAGAGCCGTGTCCTTTTACCAAGGTTGCCAGAGCAACAACAGAAATGTGATGCCTTGATGTCCAAGTGTGCTACTTCACCACACTAATTATTATTAACCTGTATTTTTTTTTTCTTTAAGTTATTCAGTTGGCTTGTACATGCATGAGCCTAATACTGGTTTCAATGTTTCCCCTTCCATTATTCAAGGAGGGTGCACCCCAGATGGGGAGCGGAGAATGTAGCAGCTCAGGTCTGATTTCTTCAGGAATACTTGAATGCATTCAGGTTGTTTGCCTTGTTTGAAACCTGTTTGTTGTTCTGTGAAGTTCAGCACAAGCCCAATATCTATTCATCTGTGTTGGAACCTATTTTAAATTTTGAGTTATCCTACTGCCAGTTATAAATGAGTCCTTATCAGCTGTTGAGCTAAGAAAAAATATGAAATGTTTCCAGGTTGCATAGAGTTGGGAGGGCTATAGTTAGAATTTATAAACGTGATGGATTTATGTAAAGTGCAGAAGTGTTTTTGACCTTAATTAGGGCTTTATTGATTACTGTACACTGTAAACTAAGAAAGTGAGGAAGTGGAGTGGACACTAGAATTTTCTAGAACAATTAGCTTCCTTCCTGACTGAAGAGATACAAAGTAGATGTATCACTTCTTTTAACATTTCCCACTCACCCTCCCTGCTTGTACCCAATCTCAAACACACTCTTCTTTCATTCACCCTGCTGGCCCACACTCCTGCACCACTCCTCCATGGGTATCTTCTTTTGTCCCCACTTTGTTCATCCAGAACTCAGTGTTTCACTCCCTCCTTACCATGGAGGCCACTAAGCGGTATCTATGGAGATGTACTTTCGATTCATTTGGAGAGGAACAACCCAGTGGACTGGGACAATGGGGGAGAGCAAGTGAACTGTGAATGTCTGAGTGTTAAGTCTGAGACACTGTAGTGTCTGTGCACAGAATCTGACTACATTTGCTTAGTATGCGGGTGAGTGTGTACAAGAAAAACATAAAAACACAGATGGGACAACATTTCTGCTGACTCAACTATTTGCAGAACAGCAAACACAAGTTGCGTGGGTTAGCAACACTGTTACCACAATAAGCACCAAGAATCCCATCCATTCAACAGCACTGTGTGAACACAGGACTATGAGTGGCTGAAAGATTAACAACATCATGTGCTCATAAAAAAGCAGTAATATTTTTTCCATTATAGGAAAAGTTAAGGAATTCACATTGGAAGCAAAACATAAATAAGACGCCAGATTATTTTAGTTAGTTTTGTGCCAGTTAGGCTCAGCATGCAGTCACAGATGAGATCCTTGCAGGAGGCTAAGAAGACCCCAGCTGGTGAACGATGGAAGACAGAAAAATGGATACCTAATTACAAAAGAACCATGACAGTTAAAAAGAAACCAAACAAAGAGCCAAAAGAGAAGGCAAGAGAAGAAAAGGGCTGAGAAGACTGGATTTTAACCAGAAATTTGACAAACCAACTCTTGAATAGTCTTTATTTCAGCTCCATTCTGTGTTTGTGCAGCTGCCATCTTTAAACAGGTTGGTTCCAAAAGCTCAGCTGTAGAGCTCCAGCCAATGATTAGTTCTTGAAAGCTTCAATGAAATCAACAACTAAAGTTATCATAATTTCCAGACTATAAGCCACTACTTTTTTCACACAATTTGAATACCATGGCTTACAGGTAGGCAGCACGGTGGCGCAACTGGTAGAGCTGCTGCCTCTCAGCGAGCAGGTCCCTGGTTCAAACCCCGGTCCAGGGGCCTCTCTGGGTGGAGTTTGCATGTTCTCTCCGTGCATGCGTGGGTTTTCTCCGGATACTCCGGTTTTCTCCCACAGACCAAAAACATGCATGTTAGGCTGATTGGTAACTCTAAATTGTCCCTAGGTGAGAGTGAGAGAGTGAATGGTTGTTTGTCTCGTTTGTCTCTATGTGGCCCTGTGATGGACTGGAGACCCGTCCAGGGTGTCCCCCGCCCCTCGCACAGTGATTGCTGGACATGGGCACCAGCGACCCCCGTGACCCAAAATGGAATAAACGGGTAAAGAAAATGGATGGATGGATGGCTTACAGGTATATGCTCTCTAGAAGAAAGGGGAGTCTCTCCTTTTTTTCTGAGGAGAATCAAGTCCTTTAATGTCTGCAGGACCATGCTGCAGATGTTTTTCCACTCGATGGTCTCTGCAGGACCATGCTGCAGATGTTTT
>NC_056509.1:3494385-3501421 GCF_014905685.2 Nematolebias whitei
GTTTTACCACTCGATGGTGTCTGCAGGACCATGCTGCAGATGTTTTACCACTCGATGGTCTCCAGCTCCTTCTTCTACACTGTGGTGTGCTGGAGCAGCAGGGTGAAGAAAGCTGATGCCAACAGACTTGATAAACTCATCAAGAGCTGGCTCAGTTCTGGGAGTGGACCTGCAGTCTCTGACAGAGGTGTCTGAGCAGACGATGCTGAGGAACCTGCTTCAGATCCTGAACAACACATTGCACCTCCTGCATGACGCCCTGGACTCTTACCGTAGCACCTTCAGTCGTAGACTGAGAGCACCGAGGTGCTCCACAGAACACCACAAGAAGTCCTTCCTCCCTGTGTCTATCAAACTTTTCAACTCCTCCCCCTTTCTGCACACAGGACAATACCATTAATCCTGCACCACAATAAACACTTTAATGTTTTCACATTAAAACATTTCACACATGTCTGCACCTGATCTGGTTAGGACTTAATTGCTGGTATTTTTATATTCTCTGGTTTTATTATTTTTTATTTTTTATATCTTGTCTGTTTCCTGTGTATGTTCCTTTGTACTGAAACTCTGGCACAACAATTTCCTGCGGGATCAATAAAGTTCTATCTTATCTCATCTTATACAATGCTGCGGCTATCCATCCATTATCTTTTACTCGCTTCTTCCGTTTTGGGTCGCGGGGGTCACTGGTGCCCTTATCCAGCTATTACTGTGCGAGGCGGGGGGCACCCAGGATGAGTCTCCAGTCCATCACAGGGACACATAGAGATAAACAACCATTCACTCTCTCTTTCTCTCACCTAGGGACAATTTAGAGTTACCAGTCAGTCTAACATGCATGTTGTTGGTCTGTGGGCGAAACCAGAGTACCTGGAGAAAACCCACGCAGCACGGAGAGAACATGCAAACTCCACCAGAAATGTCCTGGGCCGGGATACAAACCGGCAACCTTTTCGATGAGAGGCAACTGCTCTACCAACTGAGCCACCCATGCCCATGAGCCCATGCTGCAACTAATTTATGGATTTTTTCTGACAGGCTAACAAGCTTCATGCCGCCAAAACATTCTGCCCCATCACATCCATGTGCTCACATAGCTGCCCAATACACTTCTCTCTTTGGGGGTGGGTCCTCGTGACTCAGTGAAACTACCTGCGTAAATAAAAGGTTAAAAAATAAACTGACCAATGAAATTACAGAACAGGTCACAGTGGACCACAGAAACTTGGTTTCATTGGTTCACTGGTGGTGGTGGTGGGGGGGGGGGGGTGTTTACAATTTTTACAAATATACAACGATACCATTGCTGAACATCTACTTGGTTCTTCTAATCTGATGCTGGAAAATGTTGCTTGTATTGGAGGACAGTTTCAATGGCATGGTGTGAATTCATGGTGTGAGTTCTAGAACTGTGCCGCTCCAGGTGTCTGCATGTTGGAGCAGCTCTGTTACTTTCATTCTGAGATTTTGCTTTTGGAAACTTTAATTCCTCTTTTTCTGGATGTAAATCACATTTTTTGGATGATTGTTTCCTCTGGTATCAGATGCTGTGCAGCAGGAAGGATTTTTACTGAAACTTTTTTAGTTTTGGACATTTGTTATGATGCGTAACCATGGAAACAAGGCAGTTTTCTACAACAACAGCAGCTGATTAACATCTCAAAAGCTCAAATAATATCTCAACTACAGCCCCAAGTCTCAAGTGAGTTGAAAAGGATGTTCTGTGGACGCATTCTCATCTACCTGCCAGCTGTGCTTGAGTGTCTGACCACTAAAATCCTGAAACTAGCAGGAAACACGGCTCATGGCAGCGGAAGGACAGGATCATCCCTTGGCACCTACAGTTGGCTGTCGGCAGTGACGAGGAGCTCGGCAGACTGCTGGGAGGAGTTCTGCCCAGCATTCGGGCAGTCCTACAGCCTGGGGGAACCGAGAGGCCAGCTGAGTCTGGGTGGACGGATCAGACAGCATCTGCAGCCAGTTTCTTAGGATCCACTGTGAGATGGACCTTTACAAGAGATCCTTCCTGTCTACAGCCATCAGTATCTACAACATCTCTTAATGAAATGAGGATAACGAGTTACAACAACAAATAATTTCCCTCTGGGATTAATAAAGTATTTTTGAATTGAATTGAATTGAATTGTGACAGTGTAGCTGTGAGCGCTATGTGTCAGTCATGAGCGTGGATGACAGCTCATGACTGACACAGAACAAGCCCGCTGACTCCTGTCTTTTTATTTGCATAAAGGAATGTCCTTGTTGCCCTTTCATCTCAGCCCAGCATTAGACAGTAAACACACGATGTGCTGATTGACCTGGAATACCAATGCTTGTGGCCACAAGGGAGTGCGGCTTGTAAAGAGGTTTTGTCTAAAGCATTCCTGCTCTGCCTCCTCTGCATCATTTTTGTGCTGAGCCTGTGGATTTCTCCTCACACAAGTCTGTGTGTGAGTCTGGTGGTCTTTTATTTTGGACTTTCACTGAGAGGCTGACTACTTTCCTTGTGTGTACGTGTGTGTGAGAGAGACTGCCTTTAGGCTGTGAGATATATATTCTCTGAGATGTTAAGCAGTGCCAAACAATCCCCATTGATTCCATTTACAGCAATACTTGTAGCCAAAAGTAATACAGCCACTGATTTAGATTTACCCAATGAGTTACTCAAAAGCTTTGAGTGCTGTACCAATACAGGATATTGGGTATACTGGGTAATATTACATGCACTTTTACTCTGATTTCACTGTACGGATCACTTTACAGCAGTGTCAGTCACCTCTCAGTTGAGAAGTAGTAAAGGAGCGATATCAGCCGTGTGAAGAGTTTTTTTTTAATGAGTAGTTTATCCTGATTCACATTTTTGACTCTTTAGTTGGTTGTGGAAAAGCACAGTTAGGTTGTTTGCGAACTGCCAATAAACACCACCAGAAAAAAAAATTGTTGTGCCAAGGTATTTCAGTAAATAATTGTGACAAAAGTAAAATGGACTGAAAATTCTGCTCAGCAAATGTCAAAATGATGAGAAACACTAGCACTTTGGGCACAAGTAATGGTATGGTTTCAAATAAAAACACATCCGAATGCCAAAGCATTGTTTCTTACTAAGAAAGCTGTGAACACTATGAATGTCTGACTGTCGTTCAGACCACACTACCTACCTCGGGAATCCTCTCAAGTAACAGATACTTTACTGTACGTACCAGGACCTGATTTTAATCTGGCTGCAGAAAAAATAGCTGAGAGTTTTAGCAGAGCTGCTGATCGCAGTAGAGAGCAGCCTGTGTTTTTATTGGGAGATTTTACCAGATGTGACTAAGGCTGGGTACCTTTCTAAAAAACATCAGTATCGGTACTGGTGTCGGTACCTTCACTTCAGTGTCGGTTCCTGGACGGTTCTTTTTTCGGTACCAATTTTGTAATTAATATTAATTCTAACAAGAATAAAATTTCGTTACACATTACAGTACAAATTGTGAGTTTTATTTTTTAACTTTGGTGTTTTTCTATTCCAAGCAGTTTTCTTACATAAAAACAAACAAATAATTTCCAGGTCAAAAGACCAGTTACAAACCAGTGACACATCAGTGTCTAATGTTCACTGCTTCACAATGAGGACCTTTTCACTGAACAGTTTTTCTTCAGAAACATCAACATGTCTGTTTTCTCTGGACACAAACAAGATGCTCTTGGCTGATGGTGTCTCCAGCAGTAGAACATGTTCACTCTGAGGCTGTAGATGATGATTGTTGCACACACAGATACCTGGTTGTCAGTTTGACATATTGTCCCTCACATCCCACCAGCAGGTCACTGGATTCACTGAGGTAGGGTTGATGCAGACTTCTGCACCTCTGTGTCTCTGCCTGAATCTTCTCTGTGGTTCTCTGTGGTTTAGGGCACTGATCATCTCCCTAATTGACATGAGAACAAAACATCAACAATAACATGGTTGTGTTATTATTACTCAAAAAACATTATCTAGGCTGAGAGATAAAAGTTTAACTGGTCAACAAAATCCTTTAAAGTTTAATTTACCTCCACCATGCAGCTCCACTGTAGAAAAAGCAGCAAATTTTTAACAACAAAGTCTGATTGTCCTGTGGCCCCCACCTCACTTTTCTTTTGTCCTCCTCACATCTGGGTCAGAACCTCCTGTGAGGAGAACATGAACATAAACAGTGAACATTAGTGAACTGTTTAAGCAGCTGACTGGATGGATGAGCAGTTTTACAAGCTAAGCTTCATCTGTTACTGTCAATCTTTAGTTAGCTTCTGAGTTTAGCTAGCTACGTAGATAAAATAAATTTACACACTAATATCTTAAAGTTAGCGTTACATGGATCATAGTTTATTTCACCGCGATGTACGTGTTAAGCTGCAGTAACGCTAACAAACGTAAACTCACCAGCTGAAACTCACAGAGACGTCCTCGGAGTTCTTTGATGAGGAGTCCGGTCGTGGAGATGATGAATCAGGACGTTCAGGCTCTCACAGGCTGACTTTAATGTTGAGAGGAGGAGGGGGAGGCTGCGGTCCTCCTCTCTCCTCGCAGAAAAACACGGAGCAACTTTCTGCTCGCGTGTTGTCGAAGCCGTTCGACAACACGCGCTGCGCACGTGAACCTGTCTGTGGGCGTCACCAGCACCATAGACATACATTATACATAGATTAGGTACGGCAGCTCTATACAGCTCTGGATGTAATCTGGGTGTAGTCTGTTTGTCATATGTCTGTGTTTTACCTGCCTGCATGCTGAAACCACGTGACACGTTACAGCCAATACCGAAACTTGACACCGAAAGAAGAGTGACGTTTCAATACATACACCGACCGGTGCAGTTCGGTCGGTGCCATAAAAGAACCTCAGTTCGGTACTCAGCCCTAGATGTGACATCACCAAATATCTGCCCAGTTTGGAACAATATGTCAATATTCCAACTAGACAGCAAAATATACTGGACTTGTGCTTTGGTAACATCCCAAATGCATATGCAGTAAAATCACGTCCACTCTTGGTCGTTCTGACCATAACGTCATATTATTGCTGCCAAAACATCAGTCCACGCTTAAAATGGAGCAACAGCTCTTAAAATCTGTTCAAATCTGGAACAATGAAGCAGCTGAAACATTGAGAGGCTGTTTTGGATCAACGGACTGGAACTTGTTCTTTCATGAGTGCAGTGATGATCTTGACGTTTTAACAGATTTGATAACTTCTTATATTCTGTCTTGTAAGGACAGCATCACTCCCACCAAACAGATAATCAATCCAAACAATAAAAAGTGCATATCCAAGGACATGAAAACCTGCCTGGTTCTAAAGAGGAAGGCTTTCTTAAAAGGAGATATGCAACAGGTGCAGGAATTGCAAAAGAACTTTAAAGCAAAGGCAAATATAGCAAAAATAGAATATAAGAATAAAATAGAAAGAAAGTTTCAGGAAACCCAAGGGACGCATGGCGGGTCTAAATACCATGATGGACAGAGTTTCCAAGCCCACATCAATAGACTGCCTGGACTCAACCTCCTTGAACAAATACTTCACCAGATTCAACAGCGATTCCACTCCAACCAGCTGGATCCCACAAATCACAAAGACCTTCATGTTAGCAGGAACACTCTGACCTTGATTTACAAGTCCCTGATTGAGTCCATTTTAACTTTTAATATTTCATCCTGGTTTAACATGGGTGTAAAACAGAAAGCTAAATTACACTGAATAATTAAACAAGTGTAATAACTGGCTCACCTCAATTTCCCCGTCAGACATCTACAGCCACTTAGTGACCAAGAAAGCCACCCTGATCACTGAGGACCCTCACATCCACTACACAACTGCTTCTAGATGCTTCCATCAAACAGGCGTCACTGAGTCCCGCTGGCCAGGAAGAATATTTATAAGAAATCATTTGTAACATCTGCAATAATGTACTTAAACAAAGCCAAGTAGAAACATGATAATGGTGGTAACTAATGGTGATAATGTAGTTTTTATCATGTTCTGTATGTCCTTAGTTTAGTGTATTTCTTAGTTCATGTCTTAGATCTTATTACCGTTTTTCTTTACATTGTATTCAAAAAGCGTTCAATACAAAAACAACTGGACTTTATTTGTAACAGCAGACGTTTTGCTCCTCATCCGAAGAGCTTTCTCAATTCAAAGAGCAGAGAGTGAGAGATTCAGGTTATAAGGCTGAGTGAGCTAAGACACACACACACACATATGTAGATTGACAAGTCACACCTAAACAACATTAACAGTAAGTCTTTTGTTCCTCTAATACAGAGACAAGGCCCCTCTGTTCCCATCAGGTGTGAAAACCTGCTGGGAATCTGTTTTAAAGTTGCATTATAGACATTACATTACATTGTAGCCGGAGAATTTAACCACGTGAATCTAAAGGACTGTCTCCCAAGCTTTAATTAGCATGTGACGATTCCGACACGTGGAGACCGCACGCTGGACCGTGTTTACACGAACGTAAAAGATGCATACAAAGCCGAACCCCGCCCCCACCTAGGACTGTCAGACCACATCTCAATCTTCCTGGCTCCTGCTTACATGCCCCCGCTGAGACGCTCCAGACCGGTACAAAAGAAAGTTAAATGCTGGATCCAGGACAGTGGCCCCATACTGAGAGATTGTTTTGATCGAACAGACTGGCAGGTTTTCAGAGAAGCTGCTGAAAATGGAGGTTTGCTTGATCTTGACCAATACACATCCTCAGTTCTGGGTTACATTAGTACATGTACTGACACCGTCTCCACTATCAGAAATGTTAAAAGCTACCCAAACAGAAAACCTTGGCTGAATGCAGAGGTGCGTACCCTGCTGGAAGCCAGGAACACTGCCTCCAGGTCTGGAAGCTCAGAGGAGCTGAGTAGGACAAGAAAAAGAGCTGGTTTCTGGTATTAAGAGGGCCAAGGCCACATATGCAAAGAGGATCGAGGGTCAATTCATCTCACAAGACCCTCGGAGCATGTGGAGGGGCATTAAGTGCATAACAGATTATAAAGGAAGGAGTGAACAATG
>NC_056509.1:3501521-3503169 GCF_014905685.2 Nematolebias whitei
TGGGGGGGGGGGGGCAGAGACAGACGTGCGCTGTCTGAACCGACAGTTATTTTGTTGTGTTTTTTGGCGGGGAGGGGGGTTGCTGGGGGGGAGAGACAGACGCACATTTGAGCCGTGCGCTGTTTGTACTGACAGTTTTTGAGTGGCGGGGGTGTGTTAAGTGTGAGGGTTCAACATGAAGGAAGAGGCTGCCTTTAGCTTTTTAGCTAGTGCACCTGCATTGAGAGCCGCTAGTTTAGCGTTACGTCAGTGCCGACAGGTGGGTGGGGGTGGTGTTCTGTTGACGGGGCGGGGCGCCCCGCTTGTATAATGGTAGGGGAAACACTGGTGTTGTAGTTTATGTCCAGAAGAAATAAAAAGAAAGCCGTACAGCTGTAGGATGCTTGTTTTACATTATGATTTTCAGCATATGTTTGAAATATTTCATATATGTAGATTATAAAGTGTTAATTATAAACTGTTGAAAATACAGTTTCACTTCACGTTATCGTCTTTTATCAGCTCCAAAGCTCAGACAGAAGAGGACATGAAACACTTTCTTTCAGAGATAAACATCTCGATAGTTACAGCATTTGTCATAAGTCTAACATTAGCATTAGCCTCGATAAGCCTGCTGTTCTGGCTCAGGCTGCAATGCATTATGGTCATTATCATACCATGTGACCAGTTTGAACAGCTAAACATTTCAGAGCAACACAAACATAAAAATCCAAGATGGCTGCCTTGTAAAACCTTGAGATGATTGAAAACAATGTTCCCTCCCCATTTCGTACCTAACTTCCTCCAGATGCTCTCAGTATTTTTAAAATGTTCGGTACTGAGAGAAAATTGTTAGATATTTATTTGAGTAAACACGTTTTTCAACAATTTATTCATTTTCCACGACATCTGTTGACAAACTACAGATTTACTGCTCATATTTGAAAACACCAAACTCATCTTATACTTCTCAGGCATTTTGTGATTTTGTTCAGGGCCAAAGAAATTCTGTTCTTTAAGAATATTTTGATATGAACACCAAACTGTGGTAATCATTTAACATTGAAAAAACATCTTTTATCTCTTTACAAACCCTCAATTCTCACTTTTCCAAATGGACAAACGTATATTTAACTGATTAAATGAAACAAAAACCAAACATGAAATATCTGTTGTACTGCTAAAAAATGATCAAATGTCTTAAATTGAACTTTATTTTAAACTTGGGGCAGCACGGTGGATCAGTTGGTAGAGCTGCTGCCTCTCAGTGAGCAGGTTACCCTGGATCAAACCCAGGTCCAGGGGTCTTTCTGGGTGGAGTTTACATGTTCTCTCCGTGCATGCGTGGGTTTTCTCCGGGTACTCCAGTTTCCTCCCACAGACCAACAACATGTATGTTAGACTGACTGGTAAATTGTCCCTAGGTGAGAGAGAGAGAATGTTTGTCTCGTTGGTCTCTAAGGGTGTTGTCACAGCTGACAGTCCAGTAGACTCAGTTCAGTTGGAAACCAGTATTCACAACATGCTTACATTTCAGCTGGTGTGGTTCACATTCACACTGCACTGAGTCAGTCTGTCTCTACGGGGAAAGATGATGGATGGATGGATGGATGGATGGATGGATGGATGGATGGATGGATGGATGGATGGATGTATGTATGTATGTATG
>NC_056509.1:3503269-3505929 GCF_014905685.2 Nematolebias whitei
AAAAAAAAACCTGTTGGTGTAAACAGCGCGCAGCTGTCTCTGTGTCCCCCCTACCAAACTGTTGATTTAAGGGGCCGTTTACACGGCGCGTATTTTGAGTGCATCCTCTCCTTTCTCTCTGTGGTTCTGCTGATCATTTACACGACACCAGTGACCCCCCCTCTTTGAATCCAGATGTTTCTGAACCCACCTTCCAGAGTGGAGGTTTTTCTCTGACCCCCCGCTGATAATGTAACATCTCCCACTGAGGCTTTGTGTTAAACCACATGCGCACATGCACGCACAGACAGACGCTATATTTCTATGAACATGTCGGCGGTCACTGCTTTCTGAACCTCGACTGATGGAATATATTTTAATCTTGTAGTTAATCTACGTCAGATTCCAGGTGCTGTGACCAACATCTGTGTTGGAAGAGACACAGTCTGATCCAGTTCTAATGTCGCTGTTTATAGAACGAGGCACGTGCACACGTCGCGCTGCACTATAACATCTAAATGTGCTAAATAATAACAGTTTAATAATAATAAACAGTATTTATGTTAGTGTGAGATATAATGAAGCTCTGAGCTAAATGAAGCTATCTGGACATGATGTAATTCAAATTTAAAATGATGCTAAACATGTAGCGTGAACACTAAAGTTGAAAATGAAGACATCAGGTTTAATTTTTATTTATTTATTCAACACCACAAACTGTATGTCACACAAACACTGATCATTAAACTGAACACACTATTAAAAACACGTTAACTGAACTTGAATGGTTTGAATAAAAGAACTGAGGGGAATTTAAAATAAATAGTTCAACATCTCTCTTCGACGTCCTCCTGCACTGCACCTGGGCCGAGCCTCGTTCAGAACCGGTCCACCTGGTGGGAGGACAGCTTCTTCTTCTTTTAGGAAAAAATAAAAACTCAGTTGGTTGTTTTGTAATCGAAGTAAACACAAGCTAACATTATTAAGAACATTTGATTTACCTGCTGTAAAACAGCTACTGATTATCACGGAGTAAAGTCCGACATCGTCGACTCGGTTCTGGTCCACTCAGCGACCGGTGTGGAGCTGTTAGACGAAGCAGTCCCGCTTGGTGTCAAATCTGTCGACTCTTATCCAAAATCCATCCAGAATCCAGCTTTTACTTGTTGTTAAGTTGTTGTTAGCTGATTAGCCCAGAGGAAAACAACGTACTGAGGCAGCACGCATGTGCATTAGGTGAAGGTACGAAATTCACAGCGCCATCTAATGACCCGGCATGGTAACTACAGCGGATTCAGGAGGGCGGGGGGGATTTTTCCGGATGCATGTAAACACTAAATCCGACCGTGTCAATGCAAATCTTTTCCTCTAATTAACATACGAAAAAACTTGTTTCCCCCCATCGTGTCTGTGTAAATAGGGCCTAAACAGCGCGCAGCTGTCTCTGTGTCCCCCATCCCCCCTCTAAAACTGTTGGTTTAAACATTTTGGACCGAGAACACAGATGGTTTGAGAGGGAGGTGAAGGAAGCAATTCATGTAAAAAGAGAAAAGCCGTCTCTTAACAGAGGAGGAGGCCTCAGATTTCCACTTTCAAAAACCTATAAGTCAGAGAGTCAGAGTCAGAGTTTCTTTATTGTCATTCGCACCTCATGTGGTACATGTGGTGGAGCGAAATTATGTACACAGGGTCCCAGTTACATCCAACAATAAAATGTATAAGAAAAACAGTAATAACATCTAAGATATGAACTAAGAAAAACATCAACTAAATATACACTAAGCACTCATAACATAAAACATTGAACATCAGCACAAACATGAACATGAGTCTGTGTGAGCAGATGTGCACGCATGAACACATCAACATGAAACAGATCAGCAGCAACATGAAACAGATCAGCAGCAACATGAAACAGATCAGCAGCAACATGATATGGTTTTTCACAGTGATTATTCTAGTTAGAGATTCATGAGTCTAACAGCCTCAGGGTAGAAGCTGTTCCTCAGTCTAGTGGTTCTACACTTAATGCTCCTTAACCTCCTTCCTGAGGGGAGTGGGGCAAAAAGTGTGTGTGCTGGGTGAGTGGGGTCCTTCATGATGCAGGTGGCCCTCTTCCTGCATCTGGAGGTGTAGATGTCTGTGATGGTGGGGAGGCTGATTCCGACAGATTTCTGTGCAGCCTTCACCACTCTCTGCAAAGCTTTTCTTTCTGCAGCTGTGCAGCCTCCATGCCACACATTGATGCTCGAGCACAGGATGCTCTCCACTGCACACCTGTAGAAGGAGGTGAGGACTGAGCTTCCCAGACCAGCTCGCCTCAGCCGTCTGAGGAAGTAGAGTCTCTGATGAGCTTTCTTGATCAGGCTGGTGGTGTTGTTGCTCCAGCTGAGGTTGTCATTCATGTGTACACCCAAGTACTTGTAGCTGGAGACCACTTCCACCGCAGATCCTCTTATGTTCAGGGGGGTGTAGGTGTTTTTGTTCCTTCTGAAGTCCACAATCATCTCCTTTGTCTTCTTCACATTGATGTGAAGGTTATTCTCTCTGCACCAGCTCTCCAGGTGTTCCACCTCTTGCCTGTAGCTGGACTCATCATTGTTTGTGATGCATCCCACCACCGCTGTATCATCTGCAAACTTTACAATGTGACAGCCTGGATGGGTAGCTGCACAATCATA
>NC_056509.1:3506029-3511280 GCF_014905685.2 Nematolebias whitei
TGGATGGATGTAAGGATGTATGTATGTATGTATGTATGTATGTATGTATGTATGTATGTATGTATGTATGTATGTATGTATGTATGTATGTATGGATGTATGGATGGATGGATGGATGGATGGATGGATGGATGGATGTGAAACTTAAATTTAGCCATCACTTCCTTTGTCATGATTATAAAGAGTACGTTGGACAATAAGGACAATGAGTCAAAGTATTTACATGTGGCCAGAAGAGTTCTGGCTTGTTGAAAATAATTGTACTGTTTTCCAGGGGTGGAACGTAGTACATTCCATTTACTCACATTGTGAAATTAAGGATGAATTTTGTATGAAGTACTTTACTCATCCATTCATGAGTTGAAAATGTGAACTTGAATCAGGTGGAGGAAAACGTTCCTGTTCTCACCAGTCGGAGTTGAACCCAGCTAGAAGTGATGTGAACCCAGAGATGTGTATAGCTCCGCCCCCTGGGCAGGCTGCCTCGTTAGCTGCAGTGAAGTGAAACTCGGCGTGGACTGATGGACTGATGGACAGACGAATGGACATGCAGAAGGACAGACACTTTATTAACTCCAGGGGAAATCTGAGGAAATGATGACTACATGTGGGCGGCCGTGGTGCAGTGGTAGTGGCAGCCGACCTCTGATCGGAAGGTTGGAGGTTCGAATCCCGACTTCCCACACCATGTGCCGTTGTGTCCCTGGGCAAGACACTTAACCCCGAGTTGCTCCCGGTGGGACTGGATGGCGCCTTGCATGGCAGCCTACCGCCACCGGTGTATGAATGTGCGTGTGAATGGGTGGATGGCTGGTACTGTAAAGCGCCTTGGGGCCCCTCATAGGGGGCTGGAAGGCGCTATAGAAGTAAGCTCCATTTACCATTTACCATTTACATGATGACATCTAAAAACAAGTCACGACATAAATCCATTTTGTGGACTGTACCATGTGTAAGTATCCTCCCCCGCCTATGTCAAAACAAAAACTGAGTAACGTTTATCCATCCATCCACCCATCCACCCATCCATCCATCCATCCATCAATCCATCCATCCATCCATCCTTTTTACCCATTTCTTCCTTTTCAGGTCGTGGGGGTCACTGGTGTCCATGTCCAGCCATCAGTGTGTGAGAGGTGGGAGACACCTGGACAGGTCTCCAGTTAAGGAACGTTTACTCAAAGCAAAATTTTAAAGACTTTTTTTTTACTTTCATCCAAGTGTAAGGATGGTACTTTTCTGTGGCCTGGTTTGTGTCTGTTTCCCTCGTGCTTCCTCATTAGTTTCCATTGTTGCCACCTGTGTCTCGTCCCAGCTGTTTGTCATCATGTCTCGTCTTCTCCCAGTATTTAAGCCGTCCTATTCTGTCTTGTCCTTTGTCGGGTCGTCTTCGTTGGTACTCTCCCTTGGGTCTCCTGAGTCTTGCCCTGAGTCTTTCCCTGAGTCTTCCTGGTCCCTCGAGTTCCCCGTGTCTCTCGTGTCTCCTGAGTTCCCCGTGCCTCCTTCCTTATTCATGTAAGTTTTGTTGCCCCGTCAGCTTGTTTATTTTGTACTTTTATTTACCATTAAAACATATTTTTGTATATCTGCCGAGTTGAGTCCCTGTTCTGCACTCTGGGTTCGCTCCTAACCTCAAACCATGACACCAAGTATATTTTCTACACATTAACTGTACTTTTACTTGAGTATGTTCATTAAATACTTTACACCTTGTTGTTTTCACACAGAGGACAAACAGTCTCGTCAACAAATCTACTTCCAGTCAAGAAGGTGAGGGACACAGCAGCGTTAATGTTCACACACTAAGAGTTGTAGTGTGTGTGTGTGTGTGTGTGTGTGTGTGTGTGTGCGTGCGTGCGTGTGTGTGTGCGTGTGTGTGTGTGTGTGTGTGTGTAAGAATGATCATCTCTTCAGCAGGTCTTTAAGTGAACAGTGTGTCCATCTTGTAAAAGTGTATCAGCTGTTCTGTCTCACTTCTTTTCTCTGGTCGACTCTTCCTCTTCATTCAGTTCTGTGTATTTGTTTTTTTTCACTTTCCCCCTCCCTCCACTTCTCTGTTTCTTTTTTCTCACGCCTGCACAAACAGATGGGTCGGAGCTGTTGTTTCACACTGCAAACACACACTCTGACAGCCGTTATGACCCTCTGTGAGTGATGGTGCAGGACGACTTGTCATCTCAGCGCTGGGACTTACTGGTATTCTCATCTACTACTGGAGCTTCTCAACAAATGTACAACATCCACTGGAGACTCTGGCCACATCACAGCTCTCATTGAAAGTGCTGTGCACGCACGCACGCACGCACGCACGCACGCACGCACGCACACATAATTTAATGAGCAAACAGAAACAAAAGGGACTGGGTTACCTTACTTGATAGTTTTTACTGTATAGCAGCTACTCAGCAGACAGTGGGAACTTAAAGACCCAGCCAAGGCCTGAACTGGTTTCTGCCATCTCGTTGTAGTTTTTGAAAGGGTCAAGGTGGATCAGGGGCTTGAAGTCCAAACAAGCTACAGAGTGAGTCAGTAACTGTCGGTGTGACAGTCAGTCTGAAAGTAAATTGTCTTGAGTTATGGAGGGTGTGATGACACACTGTGTCTAATTCAACACTGAGTCCAACACAGGTTTTATGAAAACGCCTCATGTCAGCCCCGCTGAGCTACACATTCTTTTTAGGTCACATGACATCCTACATGTGACCGTAAGGTGGCAGCCCCCTCCCTGGGCTGCCACGTTACTGTGGTGGAGGGGTTTGAGTGTCCCAATGATCCTAGGAGCTATGCTGTCAGGGGCTTTACGCCCCTAGTAGGGTCACCCAAGGCAGACAGGTCCTAGGTGAGGGACCAGACAAAGTGCAGCCCAAACACCCCTATGATGAGTGAAATAAATGGACTTGAATTTCCCTCGCCCAGACGTGGGTCACCAGGGCCCCACTCCGGAGCCAGGCCTGGAGGTGGGGCACGCGGGCGAGCGCCTGGTGGCCGGGCTTTCACCCATGGAGCTCGGCCGGGCACAGCCCAAAGAGGAGACGTGGGTCCCCCTTCCCATGGGCTCACCTCCTGTGGGAGGGGCCAAAGGGGTTGGGTGCAATGTGGGATGGGTGGTGGCCGAGGGCGGGGACCCTGGCGGTCTGATTCTCAGCTACAGAAGCTGGCTATTGGGACGTGGAATGTCACCTCACTGGTGGGGAAGGAGCCTGAGCTGGTGTGTGAGGCTGAGAGATTACGGCTAGAAATAGTCGGACTCACCTCTACGCATGGCTCGGGCTCTGGAACCAGTTTCCTTGAGAGGGGCTGGATACTCTTCCACTCTGGAGTTGCCCCTGGTGAGAGGCACCGAGTAGGAGTGGGCGTACTTATTGCCCCCCAACTTGGTGCCTGTGTGTTGGGGTTCACCCCGGTGAATGAGAGGGTGGCCTCCCTCCGCCTACGTGTGGGGGGACGGGTTCGGACTGTTTGTGCTTATGCACCAAACGGCAGTTCAGATTATCCACACTTTTTGGAGTCCTTGGAGGGGGTACTGGAAAGTGCACCTCCTGGGGACTCCCTTGTTCTGCTGGGGGACTTCAATGCTCATGTGGGCAATGACAGTGAGACCTGGAAGGGTGTGGTTGGGAGGAACGGCCCCCCTGATCTGAACCCGAGTGGTGTTCTGTTGTTGGACTTCTGTGCTCGTCATGGATTGTCAATAACGAACACCTTGTTCAAGCATAAGGGTGTCCATATGTGCTCTTGGCACCAGGACACCCTAGGCCGCAGTTCGATGATCGACTTTGTCGTCGTATCATCTGATCTGCGGCCACATGTCTTGGACACTCGGGTGAGGAGAGGGGCGGACACACAGGGTCCCATTTACATCCAACAATAAAATGTAAAAGAAAAACAGTCAGTCAATATATATCAGTGTTAGTAACGTTATCTTTGTTGTCCTCAGTGAAATACATTGTTTGTCTGAAATCTTTACTTCTCTACAAAGAAAAATAAACTCTGCTGTGGTCAACACTAATTAGACCTTCGCCGTACGTGACTGACTGAACAAACAGGGCAGGGTGCTTCTTTGTTTCAATCATATTTATGGAACACACTTGATAACTTCATGGTGAACAGTGCAGGACAGAAAATGAGCACGCACTTTAAGAACACTTGTAAACCTAGAGTGGGACTACGTATTTTTACATTCAATCTGTCACGAGGACTCGTTTTCAAGAGAGACCCGTTTTAACAAAAAGCACAGATGAGGTACGCACAACAATAAAATCAATCATACTAAATGAAAAGTAAATAACAGAAGTGATATAAAACAAAATAACAAAATGTGCAACATTATAAAATGGTGTAAAATACTAAAACCATGCCTGTGTTGACTGTTGCAATGAACTCACCAGTTGTTTAAACGTAAAGCGTGGATCTGATTAGCTTAGCTTCATGGCTCCAAAGCACAGACGTGGAGCATGGACACAAACCATGTGGTCACCTCAAGGCACGGTGGTGTGTGTGTGAATACAGTCAAGACACGGTGGTGTGTGTGTGAATACAGTCAAGACACGGTGGTGTGTGTGTGAATACAGTCAAGACACGGTGGTGTGTGTGTGAATACAGTCAAGACACGGTGGTGTGTGTGTGAATACAGGCTTTAGTCAGGAGCGAAAGTTTTCTTAGCGAGTCAACAGTTAAAGTAGAATTAGTCTAATGAATCAACTAATGCATGTAAACAAGTAACATCCAAAATGTCTCATTTTCACAATGGCCAAATTTGGCAGATTTCTTATTTGTATATGTAAATATAATATATTGTAATATACAGTACGTCTTGCTCATTTTCTTATTTATAACTGTATTTTTACAGCTATGAAAAGAAGCTCGTGGTATTATGGTGTGGGACGACTTCAAGATGTTCTTGGACAAGGCTGTTTAGTTCCAGACGTAATCATGACTATGAAGATACTATAAAATCATAACGGCCATTTAAAGAAGGACTCATAGTTCACCAGTAAAAAAATGTTGCATTTTTAATGTTCTTTTGCAGTTTGTATGTAAGAACTGTACTTTGGACAATAAAAATATTTCAAAAAGGTAAAATATTAACACGTTCTTATCTTTGTAAAAAGTGTTGTGACGGGTTTAAAGAAGCTGTTGGAGATGCTGCTTGGACTACTGGAGGGAGGTGTCTGAAACCAGGCTCACTGCACTTCCTCTGTTTTTATAGATTTTATATATATATATATATATACACACACATATACATATA
>NC_056509.1:3511380-3524356 GCF_014905685.2 Nematolebias whitei
ATATATGAAAGAGAGACGCTGCAGGAGGACAACCAGAGGGAGACGTTTCAAAGTTGATTTCAAGAGCTGTAATAAAAACTGCTTCATTCTGAAGCCACGGGAAGTCTTGGCTCGATTAGTAGAATATGTAGGACACACACACGCACGCACGCACGTAGGACACACACACGCACGCACACGCACACGCACACTGTGAACATCTTCATACTTTACATAAATATGAAATCTTAAATAAATGAGCTCATATGTTCATGATTGCTTTTACAAACTAGACAAAAAGCCTGCGTGTTTCTTTATAATAAACTCTAAACTGTAATTTTAATAAATGAGACACAAAAAGTTTCAGACTGAACTCCTGTTGAATTAAAGAGATGAGTGGACGTCACACTGGCAGCTTCGTCATCACATGTTCAAGGTTTAAACATATGTTGCAGCGGCGTGACGTGGAGGAGGGTCACGCAACACGTCGTCCATTCTCTCTGGGCACAAATGAAGTAACTTATAATTAAAACCTAGATGTGCAGAAAGCTAGCGTTACTGTTAGATATCAGATACAAGTTAGGAGACTGTGTTTAGGAAGTTTAATGCAGCAGAATAAATGAGGAGCAATGAATCAGTGGAGACGTGTAAACAGGACACGTCTTCTACAAAGTTGACGTGGGGGCAGGGGACACACGAGCATCAACAGAGCAGCCACCTGTTTCTACCACACACACATTGAACACACACGCAGCTTTTGTCACCTGAAATCAGTCCACGATGCAGACTAATGCTGTCACACGACCTCCACGTGCAGCACGTCTAACAGCTTTGTTTCATTAACACAACGTACAGCAAGCAGAGGGCATCTAGTTTGGACTGGGCCAGCAGAACGAGAAGGGGGTCTCTGCAGACCAAAAGTGGGCGTTTCTGGCGAATAGGCGTTTATGGGCGGCGAACACTGATTGGCTAACAGTATTTAATAGGCGTTTGTCGGCGGCGAACACTGATTGGCTAACAGTATTTAATAGGCGTTTGTCGGCGGCGAACACTGATTGGCTGTGGGTAACCCTCAAAGTCACGAGTCATTGATGAGGTAACGTTTCTTTGCGATATTTGACAAAGAAATATGATTTATTGTACTTATAAAGCATGTTATGTTTTCACTTATGCATTTTATTGAAGTACGTTTATTGTAGGTCACGATAGTTTCGACCGTTCTCTCGTTGTTGTTGTAACGCACTGAGGTAAAGTGAGCCTCGACTCGGCTCCTTTTCAAAATAAAAGCTGAAAATAAAAGTTCTTAATACTTGAAAAATAAATATTTAAAAGCTGTGTATAACTGAAAAATATGAAAAAAATAAAATAAAGTTGTTATTAGCTGAAAAATAAATAAATAAAAGCTGCTAATTATATCTATGTCTTTCTGCCATGTCAGGGACCACTCTCACTTCAGACCGACTCTAGAAGACCCCAAGATGTTGCCCAACAATGTTGACCAACATCTGATGTTGACTTTCATTACTCAATAATGAGTAATAACTTATTCAATAAAAAGTCTGTAATTTGTCAATAATAGTCAATAATTCATTCAAGAATAGATTATGGGTGTTGGGTATGGCTCAGTGGCTAAAATGGGTTGGATGTTAGAGAAATTACTTAATTTTCAATGACCTGAATGTACAAATTCCTTCATTTATAGTTAAACTTTAGGAAATCAACTTTTTTTTTCTTGTGAAAAAAATATCAAAATTAACTTTAAAATCCAATCCAGGATTAAGTAACAACTAGCAACACCCTAACTGTACTATGTTCTGTGTTTCCAACAGATGCTACGATGACTTCTAAAAATGGATGTCCCAATAAACACAATAAAAAATTCAATGATGCATCAAATGTTGTCTGAGTATGTTTTAAGGTAATAACAAATGTGAAATCTGGAAAACAAAGAGAATTCCTGAATCTGTCTTGTGTGCTTTGATGTGTACATAAGTTTATTGGAGGTCCTGAAACAACTTTTCTGAGAACACAAAGATTTTTATTTTACCTTTGTCCAAGATGTCAGTTTGAAATCAGGCTGCTTACTGCAAAACCAAGAGGTTTTTTAAGACGGTCTTCATTTGTATTGTTTTGTTGACTAAGCTAAATGTAATTTCTAAAATATGGATAAATCTGATCTCATCATGCAGCATGAGCAACTGGGTACAGGTGTGAGGGCCAAAAGTCTGGTTATGTACTGACTCCTAAATGTGCTTGTTTTCTACTGAAACATGGAGTAGGGTTGACCTTTAAAATGTGAGACAGCTGAGGAAGTTAACCAGTAAACAGAATACCTGCTCCAGTTGCAGAAATCTTACAGAAACTGACAATCACTCATCTGCAGTGACTGCAGGTTGAACAAGAAAATGTGAAGTTAAAGGAAACATCCTTTGTCCCAAGGCCAGTTTAAGTATCGTTAATATTTTTCTTTCTTTATGAATCGATTGTAACTTTGTTCACATTTTTCAACAACCAAAATGGAATTTGTTTTTTAATGTTATGGCTAGGTATTAAAAAAAAACCCTAACATTTAGCTCTCCCCACTACCCAGTCATGTTGCTCTTATTTTGAAATGTAACCGGAAGTTCTGTGTTAAGAGAGTCGAAAAAAGAAGTTATGGAGACGCCGCGGCAGTATACTGGAGCAATGTCGAACCGAGACGCCGCTAATGTCGAACCGGTTAACACCATAGACATAATATGCCTGTGGTTAACACAATCTGCCAATAACGCCTTGTTTTTAGACATAATGTGTCTGTGGTTACAGCATTTTATCGTTCAGCCTTTTTTTTCTATGGTCCAATCAGATGTGGCCGTCCAGACACGCCCATTTTTCTATCGTCCAATCAGATGTGGCCGTCCAGACACGCCCATTGTTCTATCGTCCAATCAGACCCGGCCGGCCAGAAACGCCCATTTTCCTATCGTCCAATCAGATATGACCGCCCAGATACGCCCACTTTCCTATAGTCCAATCAGATATGAGCGCCCAGATACGCCTTCCGAATTTGCCTGCAGAGACCCCTTCTTGAGCAGAACACACACACACACAGGCTGGCAGAGGTCTGGGGCATCTAGTTTGGACTGGGCCAGCAGAACACACACACACACAGGCTGGCAGAGTGTAAGGTCTGGGGCATTAGTCAGGCATTACAGTGTGCCACATAAGCCTCTTCCAGTGTTTACCACCAGTAACATCTGCTGCTCCGATTTCCACAACTGGGTCCAGCAGTCGCACCGCAGCACCAGGACTGTGATCCTCACAGACACGTGGATAATGTTACACTGACAGTAGATTTTACCAACAGAGAGGACAGAGTCCCAAATGACGTTTGGTGAAAACACTGTGATGCATCTGCTGTGCAGCAAGGCATCACCTTTTCCCAGAATATAAATTAAAACTGTTATTAACTCTGAAAAGAAAGAAAATAATTTATACACAAACCAGAGACGCTGCAGATTTATTTTGGCCCCTGGCTCTTTCTAAATGAACATGGAGAATGTAGAAAATGAGCATCTTTTCTAATCAAACACGAGCTGAAAAGGCTTTGAAGGCCCAAAAGCACTTTACAGGATGAGCAGCAAGCATAAGGCGCACAGCTGAAACAGGATCGTTCAGCAAACCACACAGTGTTCGCCCGTCGACGAGCATCGACAGCTGTAACCTGGACAAGACAACACCTTCTTTAACTTTCACTTCTATTTGTGACCTTGACCTCAGAGCAGAGGTGATGAAAAGGGAACCAGTCTAGAGATGATGCATGTGTACAACCTTTTATGGAAGTATCTTCAGATTATATCAGAAGTTATGGTTCGGGAAAGCAAAGATTTTGTATAACATTTGACATTGACCTTTGACCTTAAAGGGTATGGTCATGATGAACAGTGCGTGTGACTCTCTGTGTAGTGACGATGCATGTGAAGATTTGTTAAATTTTCTTGAATGGATCAGAAGAGCTTTATCGTCTGGCTGGCTCTCACTCAAGACGGACTGTTCTCCTCTTCCTCCTGCTTTGGCTCTGTGTGTGTCTTGAGCTCCTGGTACAAATCTCCTGAACAAAAAATACTATTATGGATTTCATGAGCTGGACTTGCACTGGTCAAAGTCACTAATGATATTCTCGTGGCCTCAGACAATGGACTTGTGTCTCTACTGGTCCTGTTAGACCTCAGTGCTGCATTTGATACAGTTGATCACAATATTTTACTACAGAGGCTTGAATATGATGTTGGGATTACAGGAACAGCTCTAAAATGGTTTAAATCATATCTATCTGATAGATTCCAGTTTGTAAATGTAAATACTGAATATTCATCATACAAGAAAGTTAGTCATGGAGTTCCTCAAGGTTCAGTGTTTGGACCAGTACTCTTTACCTTGTATTTGCTTCCATTAGGTAAAGTTATTAAACAGCATGCAATACATTTTCATTGTTATGCTGATGATACACAATTATATTTGTCCATTAAACCCAATGAATCCAATCAGTTACAAGCATGTCTTAAAGACATAAAAACCTGGATGACCCTTAATTTTCTCCTGTTGAACAGACAAGACTGAGGTTTTGGTTTTTGGACCTGAGCACCTTAGGAATTAATTTTTCAGTCTTTCTCCCTCCTTAGATGCATTAATCTGTCCTCCAGCTCTAATGTTAAAAATCTTGGTGTTATTTTTGATCAGGACATGTCTTTTATCCCCCACATTAAAAACGTTACTAGAACCTCCTTCTTCCACCTGCGTAATATCACTAACATTAGAAACATCTGATCTAAAGATGATGCAGAAAAACTGGTCCATGCATTTGTCACGTCTAGACTGGACTATTGCAATGGTTTATTATCTGGGTGTCCAAATACTTCTTTAAAACGTCTTCAGTTGATCCAAAATGCTGCTGCCAGAGTCTTAACTGGAGTTACTGGGAGAGATCATATCTCTCCAGTTTTAGCTTCTCTTCATTGGCTCCCTGTCAAATCCAGAATAGAATTCAAAATCTTACTTCTAACCTACAAAGCTCTCAACAACCTAGCTCCATCTTATATTACAGATCTTATTGTTCCATATTTTACTAACAGAGCACTTCACTCTCAGACTGCAGGTTTACTCGTGGTTCCTAGAGTTTCCAAGAGCAGAATGGAAGGCAGGTCTTTCAGTTCTCTGGCTCCTCTCTTGTGGAACCAACTTCCAGTTTCTGTCTGTGAGGCTGACACAATGTCCAGTTTTAAGACTTTCCTTTTTGATAAATCCTATAGTTAGGGTTGGCTTGTTATGCTGCTATAGACTTAGACTACTAGAGGACAAAATGACCTCATTTCCTTAAATGAATTGTTAAAACTGAATAGTTTTCATTTGATACTATTTCTATCTTAACATGTGATTCTTGACCTGCCATTGTGTATCTGTTCTTACCAAACCCAGCCGGTCGAAGCAGATGGTCCTCTTGTCCTGATCCTGGTTTTGCTAAAGGTTTCTTCCTCATGAGGGAGTTTTTCTTTCCACTGTCGCCTTCATGCTTGTTCAAGATGAGAGTTCAGTGATGGAGTTAAACTCAAAGCTGCTCCTCAGATAAATAATGTTCACTTATTATTTTTATATGGATGTTTCTGTTCAGTCCCTGAGACGACTTCTGTTGTGACTTGGTGCTGTATAAATAAACTGAATTGAATTGAATTGAACTGACTTTCAACTCAATCAACAAAATCTTTTCAACAAAATGACAGGGTCCTGGAGAACCTTCTTGTCTGGCTGAGACTCACACTGCAGGATACATCAGAAATTCGTGGGGAGTCTGGCAGCTGATGTGTCTCTCAGTTCTGTCTCAGGAGGACGCTGAAAATGTTTATATAACTGAATTGATGATAGCAGGGTTTCTGTTTTTTGGCATTGGTGGGGCTCTGTTTTATCAACTTTTGAAGAAGACATCAGCAACAGTTTCAGCCATGACAAAGCTTCCCAGTCAGTATGAAGGTTTGGTTCGTGCTATGAGGACTCAAAATCAGCTGAATTACGAGCTAAACTGTAAGAAGGAGGCAATTTGTAATAATCACAGGCCACCTGCAGCTTCTAGGACTTGCCAACATGTTGTAGTCGACCTTGAGGAAGGCTCATGACATGGATCAGTGGATTGCCCATAAATCTGGACATTTTGGACCGAGGAAGTTCCAGCAGGACTCAAGGCTGACAAGAAAAAACAGTCTGCCTGAAGAAAATCAACAAATGTGGCTTATCTGAATCTGACTCCCCTGTTTGACCTCGAATACGAGCAGACTATCAAATTTCTCCTGGGACATGGGTAACTAGGGAAAAAGCTTCGTCTATCCCCAGCTTCCATAATTCCATTCAAAAAGTTAATCTTTAATAGATAATACATTCAGGGCCCACAATTTAAACATATTAAAACGTAAAGTATTTATTTGTTTATTTTTACATAATTTGGGCTTCCAGCTCATGAAACCCACGAAAACAGGAATTTGAAAAATTAGAATACTGTGAAGACATCAGCCCACACTACTTCTCAGGTTTTGTAGAAAATAAATAAATAAATCAGGATCACAACAAATCAATCAAAATATGGTACTTTCAAAATGATATGTCAATCTTAAATACTTGGTTTGGAATCCCTTTGCCTTAATCTCTGCCTCGATACGACGTGGCATTGAGACAATCAGCCTGTGGCATTGACTGGGAGTTATGGAAGCCCAGATTCCTTGATGCTGTCAGCTCTTCTTTGTTGTTGGGTCTGGTGCCCCTGATTTTCCTCTTGAGAATACTCCATAGAGTCTCAATGGGGTTTAGGTCTGGCTAGTTGGCTGGCCAGTCAAGCACTGTGGCATGTGGCACATGGGCATCAAACCAGGTTTTGGTGCTTCTGGCAGCATGGTCAGGGGCCAGGTCCTGCTGGAAGATTAAATCTGCATCTCCATACAGATCCTCAGCAGAAGGAATCATGAAGTCCTCTAAAACATTCTGGTAGACTGTTGCTGTGACCTTGGATTTAAGAAAGCAGAGTTTACCAACACCTGCACCGGACATTGCACCCAAATCATGACTGGCTGGATATTTCACACTGGACCTCAAGCAGTATGGGTTCTGTTCCTCACCCTTCTTCCTCCAAACCCTTGGACCTTGATTTCTGAATGGAAGGCACTTTACTTTCATCAGAAAAAAGGACCAAAGAACCCGACAGTTGTAGTCCATCTCCCAGATGTGTCTGAATGTGGTGGTTTTTGAAGCGGTGACTCCTGCCTCATTCCACTCTTTCTGGATCTTTGCCAGATTCTGGAATCTTCTCTGTTTGATAATCCACTGAAGCCCATGGTCATCTCTTTTGCTGGTGCATCTTCTCCTGCCACATATTGTCCTTCCACTAGACTTTCCATTGATGTGCTTGAACACAGCACTCTGTGAACAGCCAGCCTCCGTAGCTATGAACTTTTGTGTCTTACCCATCCTATGGAGGGTATCAATGATGGTCTTCTGGTCAGTTGTTCTGTCTGCAGTCTTCCCCATATTGAACCGAACTGAGACAATTGAACCAAACTGAGACAATTTAATGACACCTGGGGAAACCTGTGCAGGTGCTTTGAGTTTAGTAGATGATTAGTGTCACACTCAGTTTAAAACATTCATGTCCTGCAACATTTGGACTGATGTCTTCACTATATTCTAATTTTTTGAATTCCTGTTTTCATGGGTTTCATGAGCTGGAAGACCAAATTATGTAAAAATAAACAAATACTTGAAATGGTTCAAACTCTGGGCCCAGAATCTATCATCTATTAAAGATAAACGTTTTGAATGGAAATATGGAAGTTAAACAACTTTTCCATGATATTCCAGTTTTTTGGAAAGGGTCTGAATATGTAATCATGTTTATAATTGTGTTTGCTGGTAGAGTTTTTTGATGTCTCAAATTGTGTCCTGATAGGACAAGCTGTGAAGAGATCTTTTTTATAATACCACTATCCATCCTCATGGCTCTAACCTTTTTCTATCTAAAAGTATTCTGATAAAGAATAAGGGGCCACGCTATTATACCAGCAGCAACGTGCACTCCGCCTATCTTTTGGACGACTGTATGAACATAATTTCACTGTATCCCAGAACAATGATAATAAAACTTATTCTGATTCTGAAATTATGGACCAGACAAGAAAGTTTACAAGCCATCAAGATTTACAAAAATCCAGAAAATAACTTCCTCCTGACACCGAGAGCAACATTCAGCAACATCATTGGAGCGGCTGTGGCTGAGTGGTTAGAGCAGTCGTCCTCCAATGCAAGAGTTGGGGGTTGAAATCCACCAGCAGTCACATGCCGAAGTGTCCCTGGGCAAGACACTGAACCCCTCATTGCCTCTGATGTGTGTCCCATCAGTGTATGAATGTGATAAAGCTCTGATTATTCTTTGTATAGATCTAGTATAGAGCTGTATGAATGTGTAAATGAGGCACAGATTGTAAAGAGCTTTCAGTGTCTTCATAAGATAGAAAGGCACTATATAAGTACAGTCCATCCATTAACATCTACAAAACCCCAACTGTGGGTAATTATCTCAGTGACTAAAAGAGAATTTTAAATAATTGCAATATATATTATACAAATCGCTCAGCCCTAATGTGTTGTTTACTCATTTACTGTCTGATTGGGACACTAGCCCTCAGCAGTTGCAGAGCTGAAGCTCAGTTGCAGCTTGCCTGCTTCAACCAGCTGCTGTGAAGCTGAGGGGTGAAATAACATCCCATAATATGGAAAGGCTGCAGACAGCAGGTCAGTGAGCAGCCGTCCCAGCTCTGCTAAAAGAGCCTAGGAGTCACCTCTCTAATCCGTCTTGACTGTCATTTTAAGCCCGGCCTCCTGCTGATCTGTTTCACAGAACGGCAGCAGCTGAAGCGCTCCCAAACACAGAAACTACAGCAAAACTCAACTTTATCTGTTGGTGACCTGCTTCATTAACCAGGTTCACACCTTCTCTGGTTAATACCCGACAGGTCAGAAGATTGTACCGACAAGTAAAAAATGAGTTGTAGAGCCAGTTGTAGGTGGTTTCCTCCTGCACAGCAGCTAGTTTGTTGCAAACACAACAGAATAGAACGTAATGAAAAGAACAGGAGCAAATGCATCAGGTTAGTAGAGCCACACGTGTGTGTGTGTGTGTGTGTGTGTGCGTGCGTGCGTGCGTGCGTGCGTGCGTGCGTGCGTGGTCTCACATATGAAGAGGAGGAGCTGCTTTAAAAAGCAGCTGTTACACTGACAACTTTCAGAGCGGGGTCAGTGTGTGGATCTACAGCCACCTACAACTCCTGTGTGCATCATTCTGATCACTGTATGGATCACATTCACGACTAAAGGCCACCACGAGCGTGTCACGCTCCACGTGCGCGCATCAACTCCACCACGAGCGTGTCACGCTCCACGTGCGCGCATCAACTCCACCACGAGCGTGTCACGCTCCACGTGCGCGCATCAACTCCACCACGAGCGTGTCACGCTCCACGTGTAATATTTGTATGCATCACTTTCCTGTAGTTATTTCTTTAATTAAAAAAAAAAACATTTTTATTTGCCTAAAACATTTGTCCTGTGTTTCATCATATTTGACTAACTGAAGGTCATGTCAAGGTTATTATAGGAACATCCCATTACAAGTATCAAGCAGCAGTATTGAGTATTTAGCCAAGTATGTACTTGGTACCAGATCGATATGAAAGTCATACTACCGCCCACCCTTTGCTGAAAGGAACAGGCCGAGGACGTGAACTGAACAGAAAAGCACAGATTTTGTCCAACGGCATAAGAAAATAAATCTAAAACCCTTTGTGCTCACAGAACGATCGTGCAGCACAATGATGGAAGGAAATGTGTCCTATTTTGCTTTACTGAGAGAAATGGAGGCAATAAATATTCAGTAAAAGAGGTTTTGTCAGTAAAGCCACATGAGAGGCGGGGAAAGCAGAGAAGTGGCCAATCATATGAAAGTTAACATGTCTGTGCTTTTTTCTACGCTTGGTCCCGATGTTTCACTCGAGCGCGCAGGAGCAGACCAACGAGCGCGCAGGAGCAGACCAACGAGCGTGCAGATTCATACCCCGACAGCACAGACAGCTGCAACTCCTGCTCGTGGTCACAGAATGGTGCGTATGGGACTTTCGATGTGCTCGTGGGACATTCAGTGCGCTCGTGGTGGACTTGATGCACGTGCGTGGAGCCCAACACACGCTCGTGGTGGACTTTTGGAGTAAATGTGATCCATATCACTGCACCTCACCATGTCTGAACGGACTGTGATGCTCCAAACAAATGTTTTATTGTACTGGCATTCCTGTCACGCTTAAATTGTGTTTAATATCTTCCGATTTATCAGGAAGTGCCACAGAACCTAAATGTAAGCATGATGAAAACTCAAAGGCTGCAGTGGGGGCAGGGACGAGCATGGGGTGGGCCTGGCAGGGTCCGGTCCCTCTCTTGTCTTCCAAACGCTCCTCAGTCAAATACAGTTTATTTTCTTTCTTTATTTGCACCTAATTAAAAAAGAAATAAAGTTCTAAACTATCAATTAAACAATCAGAAGAAGGAATTAAGATACTGTTTAACATTTAGAACCTAAATCTAATAAAAACTGCTTTGTATTTGATACTGTACATGACCACAGTTCTGTTAGCCTGGTGAAATGTGTTTGTTTGTATGAACTGCTGAGGTGTCTCCCTACAGATCACTATTTCCTACTGTCGGGTTCAGCACCCCCACTGAACCATTCCCACAAAAACAACTTTTTATTGGCTTATGAGTTGAAAATTTGGGTGTCTGCAATGATGGTGTTTAAAACGACAGCCAAAGTCATGTATGTATGTACATACAGGACGCCTGAGAGAAGCGGAGCATGCTCTATTCACACAAGGAGGGCTGTTGGTCAGGCTACTTCTTGTTGTGCCATTAACTCCAAAATAGTTACTGATTCCAATGTTTACTGTGTAGGTAAAACTAGATGTTTAAAAAAACGTTAAAATACACCAGGAAATGGCATCTACTTTATTCAAAAATTTCTGGGGGAGGACCCCCCCCCCCACACACACACACACACACACACACACACCAGTGTGTCCCCATCACATTACAAATGCTTCTGACACCAGTGGTTCCAACATTTGGCAGCTGATTGACATGATCTGCTGTTCATGATTGAACCCACGTGCAGGAAGATCACAAGGAGCTCCAAGATCATGGAAGTCAAATAATATCCTGATGCTGCTCAATAATCCAGGTAGAAAAATCTAAAAAAAAGTTCAATCTGGTCCTCTGGACATTCAAAAAAAAGCAATAAAATGTAGAAATGTTTCGTCTCTCATCCGAGAGACTTCTTCAGTCTGAGGTGTTGTATTCAGCTCAGTCTCTTAAATAGCACCTTCTCAGAGTAAGACTGATCACCCTCCTGACACTGAACAACATACACAACATTACTCTGTTTGTGCCGAAACGTTTCTACTTTTTTTTTTGTTTGTTTTGTTTTGCTTGGTTTTGTTCTTTGAATGTCCAGAGGACCAGATTGAACTTTTTTAGAAGTAAAATGTTTATTTTGCTAAACACCAGGAGAGCTGACCGGGCAGCCTACATGTTGGAGAATGACAGGCCAGAGCAGATTCAGATCAGGGTACTGTGGAAGGGGTAATGTCTGGATACCAGGGGAGTGAAAACACAGACTAAATACAGATACTAATGAGACGAGTGGGAAAACACTTGGAGTGATTAGGATTCAGGTCAGGTGTGCACAGGAGCAGAAACACAAGGAACAGAGAAACACTGGGAGGTGCAGAAAGACACAGGACTTACAGACATGTCTCAGTGAAGGCCTCGATCACAGAGTGAGGACTTAAAGACAAACATAGGAAAGCACCAAAGCAGCTAGGAAAGACCATTATACAGTATATATATATATATATATATAGATATATATATATATATATATATATATATTATTTTTACTTTTCAAAGGACTAAAGCATTCAATTTCTGCACGACTTGACCCACTCTGTGAAAATATAATCCACTGATTTGTTGGAAACACGAAAGTGCCAAGTGTTGCCATCACTCCATGTTCTATACAGTGACGACATTAGTTCTCTGCATTTAACCCATCACACCTGAGATACACCAGGCGGAGCAGCAGGCGGAGCAGCAGGCGGAGCAGCAGGTAGCTATGTAGGCGCCCAGGGAACAGTTCCGGACAAGGCGTCTTGCTGAAGGACACCACAGCATGTGGGCACGGCAGGGAGATGAACCTGGGACTATCTGGTGTCAAGTCATCTGCCCTACCACTGCACCACAGCTGCTCCTCAAAAACTAACTGCTATGTCAAGTTTCATGTGCCACCACAGCATTGAACACCAGTGGATCAAACACCCAGGGGGCAGCTCAGCTGTTCTTTTGAAATGTTAACATTTTAAAGCAGATGTGGTGAACAACTAAACTTCGTATTAGATTTCAGGACAGCACAATAGATGGTTTAATTATTCGCTTCCCTGAGTCAACATACACACTGAATGATGCTGTGGAACAGAGTTCATCTGTACAGAAATACAATAAAGACAAAAGATGAAAGCCAGCCCGGTCACAATGAATTATTCAGCGGCGCATGGCATGCATGCACGTGCACACACACGTGCACACACATACACACACACACACACAATTGTTCTCTGGCTGCAGCAGGGACATGGACTGGACGTCACCAAGCAGTTGTTATAGTCCATTTCCCTTTCTTTAAATATTTCTAAATGTTGTAGAGATGTCTTGCCGAGCGGTGATGTTGTTTTCCTTAACCTTTCCCCAAATGCTTCATTCTCATCTTCTTTCTACATGTTTTATTTCTGAAATATCTATCTATCTTTAAATATCTATCTATATATCTATCTATAAACATCTATCTATCTATAAATATCTATCTATCTATAAATATCTATCTATC
>NC_056509.1:3524456-3544142 GCF_014905685.2 Nematolebias whitei
AGCAACGAAGGCTGAGTGTGGATACTCCTCTCCTTCACCCAGGACTATTTATATATATATATAATTTATTTATTTTTCTTCTTTTAAAGAGCTCTAACAAAACCACAGAGAATCATAATGCTTCTGGAGTTGTTCTAAATGTAAAATAATACAAACAAAGTTTATTGCTATCAATTTTAAATGTTTCTGATTGTTTATTATTTATAGCAATGATGGAAAACAGTGCAAAGACCAGGAAATTATTAATATTTATTTAATATTTATTTAATATTTTTAACAGATTTACATTATATAAAGGGCTTTCATTTCACAAAGGAATACATATCACCTTCAATGCCAGATTTTAATCTAACATCATGTTATTATAAAAAGCCATGGAGTTATATTGTGAACACACCTTGTAAAGTACATTATACTAAATCTGAAAATGTTAAATGCTTTTCATTGTCATCATGGTAAGTTCTCATACAATGATAACATTTCTTCTCTACATTTGAAGCATCACATGTGAAATACACGCAGGTGGAGCAGCTGCTAGCTACTTGGTATGGTATGGTATAAAGTTGATTCATTTAAAAAAGTACAAAACAATTCCATAACAATATAAAAAAGATACAAGAGATTTAAAATGAAAGGCAGCAGAAAGAATAAAAAATCTTATTATATCTGCCCCTTTTTACAAACAATTATTTCAATCATAATAATTTTCAAGTAACAGAACAAAATGAATAACTTTCTAATTTTTCTAATTCTAATACAAAACACACACTAAGCTACTTCATATATACTTTTTTAACAATTCAGCTTTGATCTTTTTCTTAAATGTACACATTGACTTGGCATTTTTAACATCACTCTCTAGACCATTCCACAATCCAACTCCTTGGATTGAGGTAGACCTTCCCTTCAGACTAGTTCTGAATGTTGGTTTGACAAATATTTCTATCCCCTTAAGATTATAACAACTTTGTCTTTTAATAAAATTTCTTTGGATATTTAATGGTAATGTGTTATTTTGAGCCCTATACATAACTGATAAAATACTGTAATCTACCAAATCATGGAACTTCAATAACTTCAGTTGATAAAATAATGTGCTTGATGGGTGACTGTAATGCTTTCTGGTGATGATTCTTACAGCTCTTTTCTGTAAAATAAAAATAGGTTTTGTAAAAGTTTTACACGCTTTCCCCCAAACATCAATGCGATAGATTAAATGTGGAACAATGATTGTGTTATACAACATGTACAGAGCTTTATCATTTAATAATTCCCTGACTTTGTATAGTACTGCAATAGATTTAGATATTTTTGTTCTTACAGAATTGATGTGATTTTTCCATGTTAGCTGTTCATCAATGATTACACCCAAAAATTTCATCTCATTAACTCTACAAATCTCAACACCCTCAATTTTAAATGGATCATCAACAGTTCTCTTTTTGTTACTAAATATCATGTATTTAGTTTTATCTAAATTTAATGATAATTTATTAAGTTTAAACCAAGTTTGTATTTTATCAAATTCTGTCTTCATCAATTCCAACATCCGTTTTACATCTTTACCCAAACAAAAAAATGTGGTGTCATCTGCAAAAAGGACACATTTGAAGAGTCCTGATACATTCACTAAGTCATTCACATATAAAATAAATAACTTTTGTCCAAGTACAGAGCCTTGAGGAACTCCACAAGTGATATTGCACAGGTCAGATCTTACACCATTTATTTGTACAAACTGTTTCCTATCTTTCAAATAGCTAGATACCCAGTGTAATGCTGGTCCTCTTATACCATATTTATTTAATTTTTCAAGGAGAATAGTGTGGTCAATAGTATCAAATGCTTTTTTTAAATCAACAAAAATACTAACACAACACTGTTTTTGATCGACAGCAGTAGTTATTTGTTCTATTATTTCCATGAGAGCCATTGATGTAGAGTTTTTTGCTCTAAACCCATACTGACTGCTACTTAGAATGTTTTGTTTAGTAATAAATTTATCTAATCTGGTCACAAATAGTTTTTCTAGAATTTTTGAGAACTGTGGTAATAAGGATATTGGTCTATAATTATTGAACACACATTTATCACCATTTTTAAAGAGAGGAACTACCTTAGCTACTTTCATATTGTCTGGAAATATTCCTTTTGAAAATGATAAATTACAAATATATGTAAACGGCTCGATAACATAACTCATTATGTCCTTTACAAACATCATATCCATGTCCACCCAGTCTTTTGATCTCTTATCTGTAAGATTTTTTACAACATTCATTATTTCTTCTTTGTCAGTTCCATTAAGAAAAATACTGTTGTCACAACTTATAACTGAATGGTTCTCATTATTGTCTACTTTTGGTATTTTAGCAGCAAGGCTTGATCCAACGTTCACAAAATGATGATTAAATCCATTTACAATTTCATTTTCATCATGGATTTCATCATCATCCTTCAAAAAATATTGTGAAATACCTGTTTTTGCTTTATGACTTTTCAGAACACTATTTATTACTCGCCATGTAGCTTTCATATCACCATTGCTTTTATTTAATAAATCACTATAATATTCCTTCTTGTGTTTCCTTATAATCGCTACTAATTTATTTTTATACTTCTTATATTTCTCTTCAGCCTCTTGTGTTCTCAGTTTCAAGAAACATGTATACAAATAATTCTTTTTTTTACAAGCATTTCTCAACCCTTTCGTCATCCATGGTTGGTCAACAACATTTCTCTTTGTACAATTATTTTGCACACAATTCTTTTCATACAGAGCTCCTAAAATATTCATAAACTCATCATATGATCTGTTCACATCATCAACATACACGTCTTTCCAGCTTTGTTTATGTAAATCATCTTTTAATTTGTCCATTGCTTTTGTTGATGTGTTTATTGTTTTTTCCTTAATTGTAATTTCTTTTGTAATGCTTTGATCATTTTTATAAATCATGAAAACTACTTAAGGCCCAGTTAGGGACTAGGTGATTTGCTCAAGGATAATACATCATACAAAGTATGATATGGGCATGGTGGGGAATACAACCTGCCATTTTCCAGTCCCAAGTTGCATGCCCTACCAATGTGCCACAGCTGCTCACTCCCAAACTGATGCATTACTGTTCTGTTCTGTCACCAAGATGGCGTCCATGTGTAGGGCTTGCTGCCCGTGGCTCTCAACTCTGTACTTGTGCTACTACACAGATTGTTTACTCACATCTGACCGTCAAAGTGTTGGAACTTTGTCAGTTTTGCTGAAACGTCTGCTCAGCTAATCACCAATGGACAAGAGTCTCTTCCCTAAGCCATACGCCAGGTTTTTGTCTCTGATCTCCAGGCCCACTTTCCTTGAAGAAGTGTTGAAGACGTTGTGGAAAGCACAGTGGATGCTGGTGAAGCTTAAGACGGACGTGCTTATTCTACCAAAGATTTTCAGGCTCTTAATGGATCTGATTAATGACTTTCTGTTTTGTTGTACTTCTGGGACCCTGCTGATGACTGTCTGTTACTGGTTGTTGCCTTGGATCAGGGGAGTTTACATTTGCATCCCTACGCACCGTGAGACCGCCAGCAATTCTCCAAAAACCCGATGTGTCTAGGCGAGTCCAGCACCTTGGCTGAATTATTGCCGCCGGACTCTCGGCATTTTAATTCCCAGCGGTCCTCAGGTTGTAGTGGAGGACGAGTAACTATCTTCAAAAATGCTGAGCTGTGCCATACTACCAATGGTGAACCATAACTAAAATTGTTGGGCTAGCCTGGATACTGTAATGCAAAATGCAAAGTGACTCAGTGGGGCGGCTGTGGCTCAGTGGTTAGAGCAGTCGTCCTCCAATGCAAGAGTTGGGGGTTTGATTCCACCAGCAGTCACATGCTGAAATGTCCCTGGGAAAGACGCTGAACCCCTCACTGCGTCTGATGTGTGTCCCATCAGTGTATGAATGTGATAAAGCTCTGATTATTATTTGTACAGAGTGCTGTATGAATGGGTCAATGAGGCACAGATTGTTGTAAAGCGCTTTGAGTATCTTGATTAGATAGAAAGGTTTAATATGTGTAGTCCATTTACCATTTACCACATAAAATTCCTTTACACCGTGGCAAGAAAACTCAGTCAATGCACAGGAAGTTGTTTCGTGACATCAACCATTTGATAAAAAAGCTTATCAGTTCTAACAAGACCCTGAGTGCCTCTGTGTTTACAGTAATCATGTAATCCATGGGATCCATGATTAGTTGAACATGTTGGCATAAATATGTTGTAATTTTCCTATTAACTAAAATTTGCTGTTTGCGATATGTAAAAACTCAAAATTACTTCAAAAACGTTATATCTTTTGTTATATTTTTCACCCATGGAGGTCGCCGTTTTTTCACCTACGCAATGCATGCTGGTTTGATGATGCAGTTAGGTTTCTGTACTGGAAATACAGAGTAAATACAGGAAGGCTAACATTACTAGGGGTGCAGTCAGATAAAAATAGATTCATTAAAGAATCTAGATTCCTAGTCTTGGCAATTCTGAATCGACTCTAACGGCCCATAAATCCATTTTAAATTGCGTTTAAGTTTTTTTCCCGCTCCTACTCCCGAGCGTACTGCATATCGCATTACGTGTCCACTCGGCCACCGTAGAATTTGGCCTTGTAGGCCACCGTACAGCTAGTTAGTGAGCCAGCTCCCTTTTTTTTTTTTTTTTTGGATGGCCTCCCTTTTCCCCTTACAGCCATCCTCTCCACACCATTATTATGAAATATTTATTCTAGTGATTATCTAGTGTAGGATTTTTTTTTTAATAGGATAGAAAGAAAGAAAAGACAAAGTAAGACTCCAAAATATAAGAAATATACACAAAGAGAGCACACGGCAAAACACCCGGCCACTGTCTGTTCACCTGCAAAGAACATGACAAAACACAGCAACAAAATACATATGTATAAAGAACTTAAAATATTCATGGCTTTGCAGTAAGTTTCCATAAATATATATACCCATACCTACGCCTATATACATACATACATACACATGAATATACACTCACATACATATCTATATATCTACATATAAAGCCTACATAAGCATCCCTGCTTCTATTTGTGTGTGGTTGTGAGCATGCATAAGTGTATAAGGCTTCTCTAATAGAACATTTATTAGTAACTGTGAAGCAGCAGAGACCCGACCCCCAAGACCAGAGGCAGACGAAAAAGGGGGGACCAGAGCCCAAGACCCCAGGAGGGACCCCGACCACGGAGCCCCCAGGGCCACCCACACAGGACGAACCACTCACCCACCCCCCCAGAACGGACCACAGGGGAGAACCGGAAGATCCCCACCAGCAACCACATACAGTGACCCCCCGGGGCCAACAGCGACAAACTCATAGGCCCCCGCCGGAACCCGCCGCACCGATGCAGTTCCAGGCCCGGGCACCGAGGCCCGGGCACCGAGGCCCGGGCACCGAGGCCCGGGCACCGAGGACTCACACCACCCAGGCCAAGGCCTGACAGGGTCAGAGGACCCGAGCCCCACCAGGCAGACACCAGGCCGAGCCGACACACGCCCAAGCGTCCAGCCCCCGACACCAAGGGCCCCAAGCGCGCCGGCAGGCAAGGGCGCACCCCACCAGGGGGCCGCGAGATAGGGGCGCGATGCCAAGCACCCCCAGTTGTATCAAAGAGGGGGCAGTCCGAGTCTCGGCCTAACAAATACCCATTCATACACAGACACAATCACACAGTCCCAGCCTCATTCTCACACCCACTCACTCAAAGACATACAATAACGATACATTTCATTCTTATTCCCGATACGCACTCTATACCCCCCAGGTCCAAGACATGTACCCGCCCTCTACAGGGGGCAGCCCATGCCCAAACCCAGGAGGTAAACCTATTCATTCTCGAGCGAAGAGGAGCCAATATCCCAGACCCGGCCCAGGCCACGCCCAGCCGACAGGACACCCCGCAGCACGAAGAGGTCACACCACCGACCACCCCCACACACTGCCAACAACCAAGCACGCGCCCCCAGCCGACCGCCCGCCAGGCCCCAGCAGCCACCCCGGCCAGCGGGCCAGCCATGGCACCCAAGAGCCAAGCTCAGGGGGTCCAAACAACCCCAGGGAGAGCACAGCGCCAGCACTGCCCACAGTAACCCCCCATACCCCGAACCCCCAGCTCCCTTTTTCTGAATGGAGTCCACTAGCATGGCGTAGAGGACAGCGAGATTCAACCTGCTCTGTCATTAAAAAGTCAGTGTAAAGTTATTTCAGATCCTACAATGTTCCAGAGAAGACAGAGCTTGACAAGGGCACGGTTGTTTACAAGAAGTGTCAAATAAAAATACGGTACTGTATTTTGGAAATACGACAAATGTGCGGAAGGAAGATGAAAAGCGGAGCAGCCGACCAGCGAACTCTGCAACAAACTTCCAGCTGATTCCCCCAGCAGGGCTGCCGAGATTTCCAACTCCATCTCCTGCTCTATCACAAAGATTTATGAGCAGACAGCTCAGTGCAAGGTGAGGGTTTAGTTGTACTTTTAATACGCTGGAGTACGTTATTCCTTCATGTGGATTTTAACGATAAAGCAGAACCACAACTTCACCGTGAGAGAATAAAGTGGGAGAAGCTCTGATTAATCCTACCAGCTGATAGCGTAGACAACAAGTTGTTCAACAAACTTTATGTAATTTGTCTTTTTAACAGGTTGAACACATGAGACACATCTGGAGCCACTTCTAAATGAGATAGTTTATAAATTACAGTTCAGAAGAGGTTTTGCACAGGTTTTTAAATTTTATTAAAGATTTACTAAACATGAATCAATATGGTTAAGACTGAAGTCTGTATATTTCATATTAGGTTAAGTTTTGAAAATATAACAAAAGTTAGAGCAATATGGTTAAAATAACTGGACGGAGCTAGCACTACAGGATCTAGCATATAGCATTTACCCAGAATGCATTGCAGCATAAAAACGGCGATGTCCGTGTGACAACATTTTATTTAAGTTTATAAAAGCTAAACAGCCTACAATATTTTACTGTATTGTTTTACATCTAGAATAAATGGTTCTCAAATAAAGTCCATTGTTACAGCTCATCGTGGATCCCTTAAAAACCACGTGTCAAGTTGGAAATGCCTCAGACGTGCACTGCTGTGACCTTTGTTCGTGTTTGTTTACAAGGTGAGTGTGTATTTCATGTACAGGAAGAGAGCAGTAGTGCACAAGAGGCCATGAGCTGCTGATCTTTGCTTCACTCACATTTGGTCTGATCATTTAACCTTGGTGTCCTTCAGTGGGTGGGTGTCGTGCACACCACAGCTTTACACACGTCACTCTTCTGTGCACGCAACACAAAGTAAATTCTATTTCTGTTGCAATACGCAGCGTTGAGCGACACCCAAACAACTCGGGGCACTGTAACCACACTGTCCAAAGAGTGTTTGACGTGAGCTGGCCTCCCGGATGGAAAGCAAAGCCTCACCAGGTACAGAATACAAATTCAGTTGAGTTTTTTAAGCCTTTTTTAATGTACCGTGTCGTGGATGACTGAGAATCTACACCAGCATCTTTACAAGATGTCTGAGGAGTTGAAATGTTCACAGCTACATTAAAAAACTGAGACAAGCATCCTTTTAATGAAAGTCTATTTGCTGATAAGATTTTTTCAAGATTCAAGGGGTTTTATTGTCATTCACGTCACGTGTGGTGCACGAGGTGGAACAAAACTATGTACATACGGTCCCAGTTACATCCAACATCCAACATACAACATCCAACATCCAACATACAACATCCAACATCCAAGACATGAACTAAGAATAAACTACATTCACTAAACTAAGAATACACTAGTAGTACAACAACAATGTGCCAGAACAACAGCAGCACGAACATGAGTCTGTGTGAGCAGATGAGCACGAACGAACACAGCAACATGAAATAATCAGCAGCATGAGATCAGCAGCATGAGATCAGCATCAGCTAGGGATGCACGGATTTATCAGCCCCAGTTTCCTTAATTTTGGGAGACTGGAGATGGGCCAATATTTACATGACAAACTGATTTGACTGATTTTTTGTAGTTTTAACAATCGTCTACAGGTCATTTATATTTCAGAGCACTACGTCATGGCCAGTTAAAACAAGTTGTTCAGTAAAATAATGTTGGAAAAGTGAAGGTGCATCGTGACCTTATAGCACCCGACAGTGTCGCTTATAAATCAGAATCCAAAGGTCAGACTTTTCAGAGATCGGTGGTCGCCAGAAAACTGCAATCAGTGCACCCCTAATTTTTACAGTTCAAAACTTCACAAGAAAGTTTCTACACGTAACTGAGAATGATTATTTAAAAACTACTAACTTCAAAAAGGAAACAAAACATAATTAAAGTCGTACTGCATTCTCTGGGACAGGCTAAACATTTGACCGGTCAGGCTGTTTTCATCTCGCATCTCAGTATCCACCTGGGAACAGATGGCTCTTCCTTCAACTGTAATGCAGCTCGCACTACAGATGACCGGCTCGACACCGTTGTTACTTTTACTGCAATTTCAAGTTACCGTGGCAACGGAATTTGCAAACAAAGATGCCATTTTTCTCATTGAAAATGTCTGATAACAATTTCTAACGACCACAGTGATGTCACATGACCTAGAGTGAAGAGGTCTCCAAACAAAACACTGATTAACTTTAGGAGCCATTTTGGTTCAAGATGGCTGCCACAGCTACCTCAGAAAACTCTAATTTGATGATAACTCAGTAATACTTCGAGATATTGAGCTCAAATCTGATATGCTCGTAGAAGAGAGCTGAGAATTTTGCATTCCTAATGCAAATCAAAAATCCAAGCTGTCTGCCAAAGCTAAATTTAAATGGCTGTACCAACTATTTTTACACATACTGGATATAGAGAGGAAATTTGGTGAGGTTGTAGTTGAAATGTTCCCCGTCACATGCGGACTCAAAAAACAAAAATCCAAGATGGCTATCGTTGCTTTAAAAAAAGGACTAACTCATGTTTTTTTTGCCATATTAAGCTGAAACTTGGTACGGTGATGGATGAGAGCAAACCCCAACACACAGTAGTATCAAATCTAAATTTAAAAATGGCTGCAATGTGGCAGTCGCCGTCAAAGTTTTTCCACGAATGTTCTAGTTTTTCCTGTAGACTCAGCAAATCGTTTGAAAAGAAGGGAGTAAAAAATGCTTGAACATCCCATTTGAGTGCTCTCGTCTTTCCTCCTCCCCCGCTGCGTGCTGACCAGCACAGATAAAACACTGTAAACAAACTCTGTGAGCCGTTGTGGCTCGTCAGAGCAGTCTGCCATCCTGCTGGCTAGGCTCGTCTTATTTATTATCATGATAGATGATATATATATATGTATATTTTTTATTTCCATAAAGTAATAACAAAAATATATTTCTGAGTCAAAGCTTTGTCCCAGTTGTCACACAGGCACATTTATTAACAAACAGCTGTAACTGTACAAAATAAATGTATCAAAAATAAACAATTTACATATATTAGTTTATTTTTTTAGACCTTTATTTACATATATTAAATAATAATCCCCTTCAGCTGTGCTGTCTTCACGATGTTAGTAAGCGTGTGTAAACTGCAGGTCCGACAGCCTTCAGCCTCCTTCCCTGAAACTAATCATGGTATGAAAGTCATTTAGCCGTGCTGTGCCTTATGGGAGGAACAGTGAGAGGAGTTCTTACGTTAATAAACCAGCAGCTTATTGTATCGCTAAAGACACGGTCCCAGTCTCAGCTATGGAACAAGATAGCTAAAGCGTTAGCCGTCTTATTAGTCGCTAAAGACCGTGTCATTAGCGATATGATAAGTCACAGCTTAATTAATGTAACAACACCTCTCACTGTTCCTCCCATAAGGCACAGCACAGCTAAATTAATGTTGACCCGTGGTTTGTTTCAGGGAAGGAGGCTGAAGTCTGTCGGACCTGCAGCTTCACACATGCTTCAGACTCCACTCTGCTGCTTTAAACGGTGAAAAAGATTCATAGTGCTGACCTTTGTCAGGACTTATTTTCGATATTGTCTACAAAAAGCCTTTTTCTGCTTCTCATCTGACGATTTAAATCCAAACCATCTCACAAAGAGCAATCATTCTTTTTCTTTTGGCTCAACTGCTAAGCTGCCCTTCATACACTGTACCTCCTGTGCTTGTTGTGCTAAACGTCTCGTGCACACCTCCTGGAGAAGCAGGAAGCTGAGGGAGCGCGCACGGCTGAGGGGCTGGGTTTGTATTCAAGGAGGGAGAAGGACGGGTCGCGTGGGAGAAAGAAGACAGCAAGAGGATTATGAAGTACTCAGTACCACTATATTGTTTCTATCAGTACATTCTCATTTTATATGGCAAATAAAATGATGTCAGTATTTTTAAAATATGGAGCTATCGCCCAGCCCTACTAATGTCAGGTCACTCTGTGGGTATGCATGTGATCAGAGCTACCAACATGTAACGTGATGAAAAGTGTCCAAACACTCAGGTCCACTGTAAGCTCACTGACAATGTGGCAGGAAGTGCAAACTGCTGAATATATATATGGAAGTGATACAAGATAACATCAGCATTACACTGCAAATCATAAATCTCGTTTATTTTTGATTAATCCACTTTAAAATGGCACAAAGGTTAAAAAAAATCAATGAAATATTTAATAAATAAAGCAAAATAACATTTTTATGCAAGAAGAAAATGCTCATTCTGCCAGGTTCTTGTTTCACAGTGGAAGAAAGGAGACTCAAGGTATGGATCCAAGCATCAAAGAACTAAAAGCATCTTTATTATAAACAGTTGAACTATTAACGCATGGAGCACTGTCACTCTGAACTAAACACAAAACCTGTGGCTGAGGCACAGGGCATCTACTGAGAATGTGACAATGAACCCACAAGGAGACAGAACACTGGAGGATCTTTAAAGGGTGGAAACTAACACCCGTGGCTTTAGAGGAGCTTCAGACAGGGACTGACTGATTAACCTGAAATGATACACATTACACGTTAATACAGGTCTGTTTGTTGACGACACCTGGGTTAAAATCAAATCTCAGGAAGTCCAACATTTTACTGACCACATCAACTCTGTGGATAAACACATCAAGTTCACACGAGAAGATGAAAAAAATGGCAGGGTGGCTTTCTTGGACTGTGAGGTCTCAGTCTCTGATAGAGGACATTTGCAAACTGAGGTGTACCACAAACCCACCCACACAGACCAGTATTTGCAGTTTGACTCGCATCACCCTTTGGAGCACAAGTTAGGAGTCATCAGGACTCTGTACCACAGAGCAGACAGCGTCCCCACTAACTCAGGAGCCAGGCAGAAGGAGAAATCCCACACAAGACAGGCTCTAGAGCAATGTGGATATCCTAACTGGGCCTTCCTGAAAGCAGAGAAGAAACCCAAACAGGACTCCAGTCAGCCATCAGGTGAAAAGGAGGAACCCAGACCCAGACCAGTGGTCATTCCATATGTTGAGGGAGTATCAGAGAAACTGAGGCGTTTATTTTCTAAACATAACGTCCCAGTGGCTTTTAAACCCCAAAATACATTAAAGACTGGTTCATCCCAAAGATCCAGTCCCCGGCACAAACAGAGTAATGTTGTGTATGTTGTTCAGTGTCAGGAGGGTGATCAGTCTTACATCGGGGAAACAAAACAGCCACTGGCCAAAAGGATGGCCCAGCACAGAAGATCAACATCATCAGGCCAGGACTCTGCGGTCTACACTCATCTCCAGGCCAGAGGTCACTCTTTCAGGGATGAAGATGTTCACATCCTGGACAGAGAGGAACGATGGTTTGAGAGAGGAGTAAAGGAGGCCATCTTTGTGAAAAGAAACCGTCCATCATTAAACAGGGGTGGAGCCTCCAGGTTCAACTGTCCCCCTCTTACAATGCTGTGATTGCTAGTATCACTCAGCCCTCTGTGAATAGTAAACAGCCATCAGGTGCTAATGACCCATTGTTAGACTGATGGTCCTTCTTGAGCATGTGAGCAGCTGGTTCTGGTTGTCAGCAGCAAAACTGGTTGATCCACTCTGAGAAGGTGCTATTTAAGAGACTGAGCTGAAAACAGCACCTCAGACTGAGGAAGTCTCTTGGATGAGAGACGAAACGTTTCTACATTTTTTTGTTGATTTGCTTTGTTTGTTTTTTTGTTTTTTTTTAATGTCCAGAGGACCAGATTTAACTTTTTTAGACAGGTCTGTTTAGTTAGTGCTGATGATCGTATGTTTCACTACTGTGGACATCTGCAGGTGTTTACTGACTGTAAGAACAGTCACATGTTAGATACAGAGTCAGGACGTGCAATATGGCATAAAATTCTTATCCCGGTGATATTGTCTATTGTGATGAGAAGCTACACGTAAACTATGTCAGGTTTTTTTTTGTGGGTTTTTTTGCTGGTGTTCTGTCCATTCAGCATACATGTTATGGTAGCATACATTTAGTTAATGTGCATGCACGCACATGCACATTTTGCAATAAGCTTGTGACATTCAAAGGAGCCGTCTGATCATCCTACACTGCAAGATACAACAAAAAGTAAGTCAGTAAATTTTTTGGTGCAAAGTACACATGGTATTATTGTGTATTTACACAATTTACAGTGTACAATTCATTTCCTGAACAGTAAGTAAATCGTTTTGGTAACAAACAAAGTATAACAAAGTATATGATGATCTGACAGGTTTACTGCTAAATCAGGGTGTCATACGGCTGTTAAATTGCTAATTCAGGGCAGATTGAGGCGTCAGGGTGTCATACAGCTGTTAATAACAAAGTATGATGATCTGACAGGTTAACTGCTACGTCATGATGGGATATGGCTAATTAAATAGAAGCATATGGTGATCTCACAGCGGATAGATGCAGCTGTCAGTTTGTGCTATGCGTATGGCAATCTGACGATGTATGCTGGCCGAACAGAACATGGCCATAGTCAGTTCTTTTTTTCTTTTCTTTTTTTGCCGGTGGATCGGTCTGTCCACATTCCTGCTGTATCTAACATTTGACTGGGATGTTTGATATGACATAAAATTCATATCCCGGTGATATCTACCGGTAGTTTATTGTGATGAGAAGCTACACGAAGCTACATGCTAATTACGGCCAGCTAGCTTTGCTACTACTTAGCGCTCGAAGAAAACAGACTTTCACCATTTACACACAGTTTTTAACTCCAAAAAACGTAACGTAAATATCGCTTTTTAATTACTTCCACAGATAACTTTTAGCTTGAGGAGATGATGCCCTGCCCGGCTCCGACGCTGCGGTAGAGAGGACCCGGGTAGACCGACGGAGCTCCATCTAGCTCGCTTTGAATTTTGCCGTCAGCCAGGAAGCACAAAAAAACGCCAGCACTTCAGCATTAGACCACAGTGTTGTCATTATTGTTTATAAAATCTTTAAAATAGGTCCAGCCGCTACTCCAGTCCGTGAAATTGCAAATGGCGGATCAGTGTTTTGAAAAGTTTCTGAAAGATCCAGTGACTCCTCCCCCTGACCAATCAGTGACCAACAGTGCACTGACGTCACATTTAGGGTCCAACAAGAACCAGACCTGGGACCCCAGAGAAGCAGGTCCCAAAAACCAGGCGGGTTCCCCCGCTGGAGGCACTGTGGATAAACCACGGAACCGAACCCAACAGGTTATGGTCCTATAGGAACTGGCCTTAATAAGACCTGTGGATAAGGGGCTTAAATAAACTGGAACCATCGGGGACAGTTAACTGGAGGGTAACACAGAGGGCAATAACTCACTCGCTCAATGGACTACACTGGTGACAACGGCTCAGAGAGACACCCTAGAAGCTGACTCACTGGAGACCATTGGTGATGTTAGATCAGGGGAGCACCCAAGAGACACTGACTCACCAGAGAGCGCTGGTGATGTCGGCTTGAAGAGACATTCTGAAGACGTGAGCATGGACAAAGTCATTGAGAGTTAGGCAAATCTCTAGTTGTTACTTCAGGTTGGTGGTGGTCTAAAACCATGCAAACTGCTCCATTACCAATCTGATGAATTCCCGGATTTCTTCGAGTTTAGCTGCAGCTATCAGGAGGCCATACCCTGTGTTTGGATTCAATGAGTCTTTGAGGTCTACTGGGTTCATTCTGCTAGGTTCTGGTTTCACAGTGGGAAAAGGGACTCAAGGTAAGGACCCAGGCATCAAATCACTAAAGTGTCTTCATTATAAGAAGTTTGTTAACACAGGGGGCACTGTCACTCTGGACTAAACACAAAACCTCTGGCTGAGGCACAGGGAATCTACTGGGAATGTGACAATAAACCCACAAGGAGACAGAACCCAGGAGGATCTTTAAAGGGTGGAAACCGATGAACTAAACTGGAACCATCTGGGACAATTAACTGGAGGTAACACAGAGGGCAATAAGCTGAAAGAGAATATAAAGTTCCTGACAACACAAAAAAGGTAAGAACACAAAAAAAAACCACCGTGACATGCGGGTGGCTGTGGCTGAGTGGTTAGAGCAGTCGTCCTCCAATGCAAGAGTTGGGGGTTCAAATCCACCAGCAGTCACATGCTTAAGTGTCCCTGGGCAAGACACTGAACGCTATAAGACTATACGCTATAACGCTATAAAGACGCTATATAATTACAGTCCATTTATCATATTTACAGAATCACAGGGAAAGAAATTTAAAGTTACTTATCATGAATCAATGTCCAAAATCATTTATAACTGAAGGCAATGGTTTCTTGGCAGACTTCACAACAGATGGCATTTATATCACTGAACTGTTGTTAATCACCCTCTGTCCAAATAAAGAATATAAAAATAAGTCTGGGTTTTTCTAAAAGTCTAAAGTCAGCAGAAACATGATCCATGACTAGAGATAATAGTTCAGCTCATGCGCCTGATATCACATTTTGTCTTGTTTCCACTTCTCCTGTTCCGGGTATTCTGTCTCAAGAGAAAGGTTGAGAAGACTACATTCCACTCAGTGATAGAGTCCTCTTTCCAGCACGAGGACAGAAGTCGTGATAATTGAGAGACAAGAGAGTATGAACAAAGAAATGGAGAGAAGCAGTCACTTGTTAGTAAGACTGGAGAGAGACAAATGTGACTAGTGTAAAAAGAAGACTGGAATAAATGCATGGCACAAATACTAATACAGACAAATTGGTGGACATCCCCACCTAAAACAATCAGCCTGGCTAGTTTTGCTCTCAACAAGAGACCATCTGCATGGTGACAAAAAATAGCAACTTGCATGTGACACTGATCGTTTGAGTGGGAGCTGACAGAAGCAGCAAGTTGACTTGGAAAGAAATGTTGCATAAAACAGCAGGAAAAGCTCTTGTTGTCTAGAGAAGCATTTGTGTGCAATTTAAAAATGACAATGTGGGCAAAAAGAAGCAAGAGGTGACTCGTGTAGTATGACAAATATATGAGATATATGCATACAATTTCACGAGTTCCTCATCTTTCTGACTGTGTAATGTCGTGCCTTGAAATTAACAGAAATGTAACGAGAGACGTTATTTATCTTTGACCCATCAAATCAATGCGGTCATTTATTTTCAGAATCAAAGTTTAACATCAAACATTTACATTAATTTGGCAAAATATGAAAATAATAACAGACAAGTTTCACAAATAATGAACTTCAAATCACTCGGCGGTGATTTGAGGACTTTGCTTCAGATATTTCTAAAATATCTGTACTGATTTTATGAGAAAGAGGAGAGTTTAAGATGAAATGGAGATTTATCTTACAGGGAAATATGTGAGGAAATTAATATCTGTTGACCAGAAATTGCACGCTCCATCAGATCTCAGCTTGCCCACGGTACACTTGGTCGAAGAAGAAACCTTTACCTGGTCGACGATAATCGGCTCAGTAAGAATCCTTCAGACTCTTTTCAGCGTCTCCGTTGAGAACAGCTAAAATCCTTCGAGAGTCGTGCGTGGGTCGTTCAAACAGAAATTATAATTCCAAAACGTCTCTGGATCATCCTGAACGCGTTCTGCATCCAAGAACTCTGAACTCCTTTCATTCTTTTACTCTCAGCAACTCTTCATTGTCTAAGTCTCTCAGACTCTCAGACCCTCAGACTCTCAGACTCTTCTGAAAAACTGAAAAACCTTCACTTGAACTGGGAAGTTGCCACATTTTAAATGGGTCGACTTCCGGTTCAATTTAGAGCTTTCTGATTCGTGGATGTACCAGAAAGAGGTGTGTTTTTGTGACGTAAGATGTTATCTAAGCCAAGGTCAGAGAATGAGATTGTTCAACAACTGACAGAGAGATTATTGCAGAAAAGCAGACTTCGTGGAGTCAACTCTTCTGTATCTTCTGTAAAGATTAAACATGACATTTCTTTTTCAGTAAACATTTTAGTTGACCGAAGACCGACCTTTCACATACTTACAAAACTTAGCTCATTTCAGACAGAAAATCAAGAAATGCATATTAACCTGATTTCTTCTTTGAATGAGGAATAAAAATCATTTCTTACTGTTTATGTAAAATAAAAATGAGTAGTTCTTTCCAACCTGTAAGCATTGAATGGAACTAACACAATTTGATTATCAAACATTTGTAAACAGTAATGATTATAGAGAATTGTCTTTTCTGCTTGATTAATTCAAGAAAGAAAGTCACCAGATGGCTCAGACTGTATTCAGATCAATGAAAATAACAGTCTCTGTCCATCTGATAGATTTGAGGTCATCAGGGTCAGATCAGGGTCAGATCAGGTTCACTACACTCGTTTGGTGCAGCAAGTCTGGAAAATCAAAGCCAAGTACTTGAGCAACACGTATCCATTAAACGTAGTGATGCAACACTTTAATTGTAGCCAAATTTGATTTAAAAAAATCACCAGTAATGGGAAACGTTCATTTTTCAAAGAAAAGCCAACAAACTCACAATATTTTAACAATACTGTGATTAAGGTAAGTAAACTTACAAGACAAGACCTCTCTGAACTTACACTCTCCACTTACATTTTAATTTGTTTTCTTGCCTGAAGAGGCGCTGAAGCTCGAACTGTTTTGGACTCACTTTGAAAGTCAGCCATCACCAGAGTGCGAGGAGACAAAGGCACTCTAGAAAGAAAGCCAAACTGTTTCACACGTTTAACAACAAGGAAATGGTTTCTTCAAAAATGTCCTGATTCATGCTCAATAATCCAGGTAGAAAAATCCAACAAAGTTAAGTCAGTTACAATAATCCAATAAGACTGAGTTAGTTGTGGGTCCTCAGACTGATGAAGTCTTCTGGATGAAAGACGAAACGTTTCAACAAACAGAAACCGTCCAGAGGACCTGACTTAACTTTGTTGATTTTCTACCTGGTTTATTGAGCATGAATAACAATGAACAGGAAGGATGTTTCTCTGTTCATTTATATGGTTGTAACACGCTTGATAACTTTATGGTGAATAGTGGAGGATGGAAAATGTGAACGCACATCAGTAACACTGTGTTTATGAGCAGTGCACCACTTGTAAACCTCCTGTGGGGCTACATAGCATGGATCTGATTAGCTTAGCTTCATGGTTGCTAACAGCTGCACTAAATGAACAAGCCCCGCTCCACTTGCTGTTTGGGTGGGCAAAGCTCAAAAAATTTCAGCCATTATATCAGTTATCAGCGGTTGCCTTCACCTCCCAACATGAATATCGGCGATGGCCAGAACTTCCACATTGTTTGGGCTCTAGCCACTATGGTATGCAATCCAGGCTAACGAGTCTACACATAGTGACAACACATGGTAAATGATAAATGGACTGTACTTACACAGCACCGTTCTATCTGATCTAGACACTCAAAGCTCTTTATGACAATCTGTGCCTCATTTACCCGTTCTCACAGCTCTATACTAGATCTCTACAAAGACTAATCAGAGCTTTATCACACTCATGCACCGATGGGACACACATCAGAGGCAATGAGGGGTTCAGTGTCTTGCCCAGGGACACTTCGGCATGTGACTGCTGGTGGAATCGAACCCCCAACTCTCCCATTGGAGGACGACTGCTGTAACCACTGAGCCACAGCCGCCCCAAGGCAATAATGCTTGTTCTGTGCAATCTATTCTTCAGGACAATGTGCATGATAGGACCACTTCACACTGAAATCCACAACAGCTTTAATTTGCAGAAGAACTTAAAACTCCAAAATTAATTCAAAATAAGTCAAACTCAAATAATCTATACTTGTCCTGTAGTTTTTCATAGTCACATGAACAGCTCAACAGAATCTGATCACTGGACCGAGGCTCTGATCGGTTCTGACGGCAGCAGGAATCATTTGAAGTGAAAAACAAGACAGATTATCAAAGAAACAAACACTTTCAAAAAGCTGGACTTTGTCCTCTCACTGACCTGATGAATATTTTGATGGAGCAGACGTTGAAGGTGTCTGAACTGTGGTGTTAGTCACAATTCTGTGACTAGTTGCAAAGAGATAGTTATTGGAAACAAAACTATTAGCTTCATCTTTCCCCTCACACGGCAGCATGCATGCATTCAGTACTGCTGGCTGATCCAGACCTTACCCTGGTCGGGTCTCACATTGGGACCAGAACATTTGCAGGTTTGTGTTCAGGCTTCTAAAAGCAGCAGCAACAATTCTGAGTAGTTATATTTAACAGCAAAGCAGCTGAGCAGCGAACAGTGAAGCATCTGCACGTTCAGAATGTACTGAAGACGGACGACACTGAGATGATACAAAGTTGCATACTAAAATGAGGAGATTGTTAGGGAGTGCAAATACCATTCATCAAAAATTCTACGAGCTCAGGACAAAACAACTGGACCACTGAACAGAGTGGGTTGGAGTTATAAAGCTGAGCTACAGAAACAATGTGCATCTGTATCCAGCTTAGCTTTATCACTCGACTAGGTTCTTTAACTGAGAACGCTCCTCACATGAGAAGCAGAACATCTTCTGTTAAAGTCCAGTTGATTCATCTTGAACTTTCTGAATTGATCATGTTCAATCATTCAACCTTTATTTAGACAGGTAAACCCCACTGAGCCTCGAGGACCCAAGACAGACCTGATTCAACAAAGAATGATGACGACAATGGACAACAGCGACAACAAGAAACACTTATAAAAATCATACAAATTTTATTTTATTTTTTAACAAATAGGATGGCTAACAAGAAAAAAGTAACAAAACAGCTAGATTCTAAGGCGAATGTATAAAACTAAAAACAGGAACATGTCAGCATTGGTCCCTGCCAGGAGTTCAACAGATTCTTAAAGACACTTAGAGAGGTCAAAGGTCGAGAGCTTCAGATCTTTTTATAAGATATTCCAGGAAACGGGAACGGAGTAGGAGAAGGTCCTTTTGTCTAGTTCAGTCCTCACTGAGGGAACACTGCAGGTAATAATGTCCTGAGAGCGCACGCTGTAGCTGCACTCACGCAGAGACATGTAGGAGGAGATGTATGAAGGCAGCAGACCAGGAAGTGATTTAAAGATGAAGATGTACCAGTGGGAGAGTCTGTGTGAAGTTAATGGTGACCAGTTAACCAGTGAATACTGGGTTGAGTGGTGGGTACGGTAGTTACAGCCAGTTAGGAATCTTAGTGCACCATGATAGACAGCATCCAACATCTGCAGCATCCAACATCTGCAGCATCCAACATCTGCAG